>NC_133826.1:12218798-12528581 GCF_047830755.1 Zonotrichia albicollis | reverse complement strand
TGGTTCTCTCAGTGTAACTCTGATTTGGTTTACTGGAAATGATACTTGTGAAAAAGAGAAGAAAGTAATGATCATTGCAATTTTGCTTCTGAAGAATATAAGGAAAAATAAAGCATTCACTTCCATTAGTAATTTTGAAAATGCAGAATTTAACAGGAAATTTCATGAGGTGAGGTAAAGCTTTGCATAATATTGACCTTCTCTGTTCTCACTTTTGCCAGGCTGGGATTGGAGGTATTTGTAACACAACATATACAATCCAGGAAAACAAGAGAGCAAGCGTAGCCTACGTGGGCAAATCCAAGGACCTGGACAGCTGTGAAGAGAAAGTTCAAATTGTCACAGGATCAGCATACACTCATCCATGCAAGACCTGCCAGCAGGTAAATCGGAGTGGTATTGTGTATAAGTATTTTAAATTCTTATGCAGACCACCATTTGATATCCACAAAATCTCTTAATTTTAAATACTAAAAATGGGAGGAAAATCAGATCTGCTGTATCCAGTTGACAATATTTTCTTTCTGTATGAGAATGATGCCACAGAGAAGCAGAGGTCTGGGCTGCCCACTGTAATGTACTGCAAGCACACTTGAGCTAGCTCAAGCTAGCTGGCTTGGAAGCCATTAATTATCAGCATGAGTTAGTTCACCTATTCTGTTGAGTAAAAGAAATAGTCACGATGTCCATTTTCTGCTATTCAAGACAGGTACTGCTGAACTTTATTATAATCCTGTCTTTGAAATAGAGTGGTTTATGCAGCTGCTCTCCTCAGAAAAATGTGTCTGCTTCTCGAGGGAATGACCAATTACTTAGATTTGGGAAAAGGAAAAAGCAGCTAACACTTCTTAGCAGTAAAAGTAATGGAGACAGGCAGCGTGCCTGACCTCTCCCATGGAAGTGAGTGCACAGAATTCACAGTGATTGCTCTTATGGCCAATGAACAAAACAGCCCTGGAAAACAAATGAGTTGAAGTGGGTGATGTAATAGCTTCTAGTTACAGAATTTCAAAGTTCAATGACTTTTTATTTTCTTTGTTTCTTTCTTTTTTTCTTTTTTTTTTTTTTTGTATTATAAAGAGGAACAAGAATTCTCGTGCAACTGCTACTTATAATTACAAAATTAAATATTCACGTAGTGAAGCTGTAATTACACAAGCTGATGTCGAGGAAATTCACCAGTTTTCCCCCTTCAACGAGATAACAGGAGGAAATGCTATTGTAGAAGCAAGGTACTGTACATATTGCTTTAATTCAGCAACCCAGTAACCTGAGCGAAGGTCTATAAGAGAAATAAATCCTTTACTTCCACAGCCTATTGTTTGCCAGTACTTAATTACATAAAATCCCAAACAGCTCATAAAAACAACCGTCACTGTTAGTTGTAAATCTGAAACATGCACATCCCTATCCAAATTTTGTTAGCTAAACTTGGCAGGACTTGACTATTTTATTTCTCAGGGATATTTGATTTATGCCATAAAAGCCAAAACAAATGTAATTCCATCTGAGAAATTGTGGACTAATATATTTGAAGCAAAATACTCTGAAAGACAATTACTCAGGAAAAAGAGTTCCCTGGAAAATAATAATGCAGTAAGAGATCCTTGGAGACTAGTTCACAAAAAACCTAGATAGGACTTTGGATTCCTAAATACCATGGCCAGCTTGCAAATCTCCCACCAAAACTGTTTCTTGATAGGAAATTGGGTTTTATTGCAAAACAATTGGGCACAAGACATGTTAAATGCATTTGCTTTTTCACAGCACATTCTGCATATTTCTTAAAGAAATTTAGAGCAAAACACAAATCTATTTTTCTATGAAATTGTGTCCGTAGCTCAGGCACTCAAACTTTCATTATTTGAAATTTTTTTCATCTATCAAATTCGTTTATTGGAAAAAATTTCAGTTATTTAAATTTACTTTAATTATGGGCTCTGTAAATAGGAGTGCCCTACTGAAGGGAGAGGCTTTTTGCATAAATGTCGCAGTGCAGAAGGTGTTCTTTGATCCCACTCTACAGCTGCTGTAATCTTCATTGCTCCATTAGCTTCTGCAAGGATCTGTTGGAAACAGCAGCATCAGAAATTTTGTGTCAGTAGCTGACTGATTAACTTCATGTATATAATGAACCTGTTCCATTTGGCTAACCAAACAAAACTAAACCAAAAAGAAGTGAAAGTGGCTTTAATGTCTTACCCAATCGAGGTGTAGATAGACACACCTGCAGTTCTTATTAAATTATAGGGATTTTTGAGTCTGCATTAGTCTGCAGACAATGGATTTATGGTGCATTACACTCTCCTTGTGCAGCCTGTAGAGATTGTCTTCAGTAAGGTCTTTCTCAGCTCTCTGAAGGGTAGTACCTTTACTTTTCCCATTTTCTCTGCATTTTTATCATTACCCAGCTGAAGGGGACAAATATAAGATAGTTGGGAAGATGTGACTATCTCACTCAAGTCTTCAGAAGTTATTTCCACAATGCATTCTCTGTTAAAAAAAAGTAATCCATCAAGGCACTTGGAGCTGAGCTTTCAGACCTGCTCAGCATAAGATTCTTGCAGCACCTTTCAAGGCCAAGAGAGATTTCACTACTGTTTCACCATTTTAATCCTATCTTTAGCATTCATTTGCTCTTCTCTTCAGAATACAGCATTTTCTCATCTATTCTAGGCAGATATATCTCTTCCCAAAACAATGAAAATGGAGACATAATAGATTCATCAAGATTTGAAAGGGGGAGTTAAATGTGCCTGAGTGTACCTGATGTTATACTTTGTGACCCAAATGCCCTTTCAATAATATTGTATAAAATTTCAAGAGAGAAAAAATCTCTACTGATTCTGTAGCAGTTTCTATTCAAATTCCAGTGGCTTGTCTGTAAAGCAGTTATATGCTATTTTTCTGCAGCAGTTCTCTGCAATCCATATGGAAGGAGTGAATAGAAATGATACAGAAGATCATAGAGATTCCAAAATAAACACACCAATTTTCTACAGAGATTTCGAGAGACTCTGTAGTACAGCAATATTGCTTTTGGAATGTTTTCAGTTGTTCAGTACAAATACCTAACTTTATTATAGTGTCCTAAATGACCCATTTTAAACATAATTGGTAGGATAAGCTGCATCTCTTTAGCTGAAAATGTAAAAAGATAGCAAATATTTACAAAGACAGTCTCTCATCGGAATTATTCTTAATAACAAATGATGAAGGTTTGTTGATTCTTAAAAAGTTTTCAAAAGGTCGAGCACTTTTCCAAAGACTAATCCTGAATTTATGTGGCCCTTTTCTTTTAAAATCTAATTTAAAGCTTCATGAGAACCTTCTTTTGTAGTCCCCAGGATATTCAGCTTACCAAACAAAATGGGGAGGGAATTGTAATAGTTCAAGTAAAAAGATTGTAGCATTTCTTATTGTATCTAAAAACTTTCAATTCCATTTGAAGCTTCCAGGAGAGACACAGACACATAACAGCTTTTATGAACTTCTTAAAATATTTAAATTAAATTGTAATTTCTGAGCAAGTTTCCCATCTGTGTTTTTCTAGAGTTCATCTTTTACTCCTTAAGACACAGCAAGTATTTCCTGTGATATTCTTCAGGCCACAACCTCTCACCTCCCTCTTCTTCCATAAATTCTCAAGCCCAGTTTTTCCCAAAGGAAGGCAAAGGCTGGCTCTGTTCTGAGCCCTGTTGGGCAAGTGCACACCTCCTCAGAGCCTGGTTCTGAGCAGCATGTCCAAATGCATCTGGCTGCAAATACCCTCAATAGCAAAACCTTTTGTAACTGCTTTGCAGTACGGGGAAGCAGGATCACTGTTTGTTGGGGTTTTTTTCGTTTGTAACCTGAATCTTGTGATGTTTTCTTCCTGGCGTTCTCCATTCCAGGCAGAAACTTGTTTTGACTGATGTGCAGAAGCAGAAGGCAGAGGTCCCATCAAAAGAGTACCAGAATCGTGGATCTCTCCAGTATCAGTTTGGCAGTGAGCTGCTTCAGCTTCCTGTCCACTTATTCAAAGTAAAAGATGTGGAAAATGAGGTAAATCCCAGCAACTGGACAGATTCTTTGTTGGAGATTTAAATCCCTGCTTGTGGGAAACAATGCATGTGATCTACCCGCATATTCATCTTTCTGCAGATAGAGGAAAGTCTCCAAGAATTAGTAGAGGCCACCTCTGAGCAGCTTCCCAATGATGCACCAGCAAAAGCTCTCAAACTCCTGCAGCTCTTCCGTGCAGCAAACGAGGAGAATTACGAATCAGTGTGGAAGCGATTCTCCAGTCGGCCAGCCTACAGGTACAGGCAGTAAAGGTGGTGCTGCTTCTGTGGAGACCCTCTGGGATCCCTGTGTTCAGAGGCAGACTTGGAAAATGCTGCTTGCCTTTCCCATTGCAGGCGCCACATTTTGGATATAATCCCTGCAGTGGCCAGTCACCGAGCACTCAGGTTCCTGCGGCACAAAATGGAAAGGCAGGAGCTCACCAGCTGGGAAGTGACTCAAACAGTGCTTGTAGCTCTGCACTCCAGCCCTCCAACTCAGGATGTGATGGAGGAAGCAATGGTGGGATTCTCTAAACACTCTCAAACCACCCTCCTGATTCTAGCATCTGTTGTATTTATTCATTTCACAAGATAGCAAAGGCTTTGAAATTACAAAGGTTTTATATCCTCTAGCGAGGTTGAAAGGGCTTTGTTTCCTGCGTGTCTTAAGGGGGGGAGAATGCAAATCAAAAGGGCGAAAATGAGTCCGGAACGAAACGGGAAATAAAGACTAAAATACCCCACAGGGACAGAGGTTATTGCTGTAAACAGTGGCTTTAGTCTCTCTTTTTCCAAATGTACTTTATAGTTACATCAGATTAGCTCTCTGACTGTTTACAAAGACAAGGGAGCAAGAAATACATATTTGTTATATCCACATATTTGTCCTAATTGTCCTAGAAGGATGGCTATGAATTTGAGAAGATCTGTCAAAACCAAGCAAATTATGTCAATGTGTAGGCCATGTAGGAGGAAGTCTAATTATTTTTGCAATTTTTTCTGTATACACAGGCTTTAATCCAGTCTCAGATGCAAGAATTTATCTCTGCCTACCCTAAGTAGAGATGATGAACCCCAGACTAGATTTTTTCCCCCAGTGAAAGCCCTGACAGCCCAACTGTTACTGTGTGCTGGTGCTCTGCTTCCCACACAAGAAACCAGTGGGCTGGTGCCTCCTGTCAACTCCTACATGTATAAAAGACATTCCTCTCTGCCCAAGCAGTGAGGTCCATTCACAACAAATCTCAAATTCCTTGCACCTATAGCTGAGGCAATCACAAAACATGATGAATGTTTCTTCAATAATGTGCATTTTTCCATTCCATGACTGGGTGATTTCTCCCCTTTCAATTATAGGCTATGCCAAATTTAAATGTGAAACACTGTAAAAGAGATAGATCTGCCTTCCAAATGTTACTTGGTGTTACTTTACAATTACAGTGTCAAATACAGCACTATCCACAGATTAACTGAAAATCCATCAACAAAAACAATATCAAAAGCCCGATTTTGTCTTCCATTAGGCAGAACCATATTTTTCAATAATGTTTCTCTTCATTAATGGTAGTAACAACCAGCTGCCTTCTCCCCAGCTCATAGTAAAGAAGCACTGCCCACGCTCGAGCTCCGTGCTTGGGAAGGTTTGCCACCTCAGCTACGCGTCCCTGTGCCACAAGCAGTGCTCCTCCTCAGACTCCTGCTCCGAGTGTCTCCAGGTAACCACGGGGTTATCTATCATTTAAAAGAAAAATTAAGCCTTGAGCTCTCTCTTCATTATTCAGAAAGCTGTATTTCGCTTCACTGCAGCGTTTCCTTTGGGGAAAGGAACCCCAGTTGGTTAAATACAGCATTTTTATCTTTAGATTAGCACACAAAAGAGAGTGAGAGGAAAGAGCAAACAATTCATAATACTTTCTATCTGAGTGTCTCTGAGTGCTTTGTTGCCAATTATTAATGAAGTCCCGTGACATTGCTCAAAAATACTTTAAATATAGGCATTATGTATATTTATAAATTAACTAAATGATACAAAAGCCCAGGTTTTTTGTCAGAATTAATGTATCCTAGCCAGAAGCAGAGCCCAGTCATCAATATAGGCTATAAGGTTGTTATAACAGCAGTAATACCCTCCCTGCTCTACACTGCTTTTAATCAGCAGGCCTCAAAACAATTTGAGTAGTCATTGAATAGCATTTCCCAGTTCTAAAAATGCATGTCAAGTTTTGTGGAGCCAACCACTCAGCCAGAAACAGCAAAGGAAAGAGAAATATGTGTTTAGTCTTTGGCACCCATCAATCCACCATCCCCAGTGAGAGCAAGGAGTTCCAATTACACTGCATGCCTGACAAGATGTTTTTCCTGCAGTACATAGGCATGGCCAACATTCCTGCATTGGTCTCCTGTGCTACAATCGCCACCAAGGCTCTTGAGCTAATTAAATCTGAGAAACCCTGTGTCAAAGAATGAAAATTCTTTCCCAGAGCAAATGATTGTTTAGGCTTATTCAATGCATTTCCAGTGTCCTTTCATTTGATCAGTAATACCAAGTAGACTATTTCTGCACCATCAAGGGATCTCAAATGTGTTATTTTAAACTACACATTCTGTATTGAAATTATTCTCTAACATCTCAGTTGCTTTTTTGGAGCCATTTCTTATCATTTTAAACTGTTATCTATTGGGATTTAATTATTTGCTTTTATTCAGCCTTCAGACAGCTACTTCTAATCTTGCCATACTAAAGGAAGGGTGATCCAGTCGCTTACAATGAAGGCTGTAAAATAACCTAATTGTTGGCAGAGATCTCATTTTCCATCAATTGATCCACACTGAAAAGAGGCTGTCATAGCTGGTTAAGGGCACCACCATGATCCATATCTTCAGGAATCTTTTTTAAGGGTCTGAAGGTTTAACTGTGTCTGTATTTTTGCACCCATCTTCAACCACAAGAGAGAGATGCTCAAGCAGCATTATTTCAGGGTTACCAGCTTACCTTGAAAGCCAGTGGATGCTAGGTCCAAGCTGTTATTTTTTCCTTTAAAAATCTTACTTGGTAACTTTAAGGTATAGTGAGAAGAAGCTGTTCAGTGCAGCTACTCTTGTTCTATGAATAAAATGTTCTATTCATGAGGAAAAATAAGAATTTGAAAACATTTAAAATAAATGAGTTGAACAAACTGAAATTATAGAAGTCAAACCCCAGAACAGGCTGGTGGATGGAATACAGATAAGAGCTGGAATTGAACTCAACAGATCTGTTTTTTCTTTTCTCAGCTTCTTCATGGCTTTGCAGGAGAGGCACTGAGCAAGTCTAGCGCAGAAGAAATTTCCCTGGCTTTGAAAGCCCTTGGGAATGTAGGACATCCAGCCAGCATCAAGCACATCAAGAAGTTTTTGCCAGGATATGCAGCTGGTGCCTCAGATTTGCCACTCAGGGTCCATGTGACTGCTGTGATGGCCCTGAAAAACATAGGCCTGAAAGACCCTAAAATGGTAAGAAAATGCCTCCTTTGCCCTTCTGAGTTCCACTTACAAAGCTGCTAACAGATAATGGGTGATGAGGGAAAAAAAGATCTATTTTTTTTAAAGATAACGTTATTTAAAAAAAATACTTAGCCATTCCTCGGTAGGCATGTCTTATTTCTTTTGACATTAACCTCCAGTATTTCAGACTGCAACAAAAAATCCCATTAAAAGGGTACATTCATTGTTGTTGAAGACAAATCGGTATTTCCATTGCAAACATTTCATTTCCAAGGACATTAGACAGAAAACTAAATTATTGACCCAAATGTGTTTAGTACTACTTCACCTTTGGTATGTGAGAGAACCACAAAACAAGGTTTTCAGAGAATTGACATTTAATACTGAGTGTCACATCTAATCGTAATTCAAGACCAGATTTTATTGTAAATAGATACCAGGGGTTTGCATCCTAATTACAAATTTACAGACATTGTGTGGGCTTAAGTCATAAACAGAGCATTTACTAAATGTGACTTTTGTCCCTGACTGAGATAATTATTAGATCTCACATACAATGCCTACCCCAGAACACTCTCATGTACCACAGACATCGCTTTACAATCGTTTTCATTTGGAAGCAATCTGCTTTTAAATGGAAACCTTTTCAAGCTTTTCAAGATCTTTTTCCTGATGCTGAAATTTCTTGTTTTATATAAGTAAATTCTTAATATAAAATGGTAAAATAAAAGCTTTCATTAACTATTCACCTACTAATCAGTATCAGTGTTTCCATTATATTCATTTTTTGCATGTGCCTCCCAGTTTGAGTGCATATATTGATCCACAGACAATAGTGAGCCAGGGTATGCTTTTAACCAAAAGAATAAAGAAACAATTTAGTGGAGTGCAGGAGCTGGATGGGGAAATGCAGGGGAGGGAGGGGAGAGAATTGCAAGGGTAGAAGTTAAAGTATTTTCTGGGGAAAAAAAAAAAAAGTCAATTTGATATTTGAGACCAACACTGCATCTCTGATTACTCTTTGGCCTGGCTTTCCACAGGTGCCCCAGACCATTCAGTTTCATTTCCCATGCATTTTGTTTGGGGAAAATTGATCTGGAACAAGTTAATGATTGTGGCCACTTTTTTTTTGTTCCAAAAACAGTTCAATTCCTGGCTTGCAGCTAGGCACACACCCATATTTGGATTAAATGTACATAATTCATGGCCTTTTTTTATTGTTTATATTGAAAATTTAGGCCTACTGCATCTTTGTCACCTCATCTACACTGACATCTGATAATCAACATATTCAAATTCATAAAACCAGTCAGGGTTTTTCCAAAGTTTGCTGAAGTTTCCTGGGTCATTCCTCATTAGAGCTCATGGATGTGCTCTCTCCCAGGCAGGACAGGGCTGTGCAGAAGGGCTGCCAGAACAGGGGCACATCATCCATATCCATTTCAAAGTGAGGGCCAAAGGCTCCTGTGCCCCCCTGGAAACTGCAAAGGTTCCGGTACAAAATTGTTCTTGGTGATGAATATTGCTGAGGGCAAACACATCAACCACAAGTACTACTACATTTATTGCCTTGAATTTTGGTTTAAGCTGCCTATATGGCATAGAGATTTCTGGTAGTAAATTGGGTTTTATTTATTTCATTTTTATTCTATTATTTAGCAGAAAGTACCACAGAAGATCACATTATTAGAAATAAGTTGTACCTTTATATAGAGGGATAAATGATTACTGAAATCACTTCTCAAGTATGTAATGGATTCATGAAATCTCTTTTACCTAGAGTGAGATAGCTCAAAAAAGGATTAAAGACTTGATGTAGAAGTTATCCAGTGAAGTTCCTTGGCTTTGATTGTGTAGGAAGTCAGACTACATTACCATAATGCCCCTTCCAGCCCATGGACTATGAAACCACACTCTTGCCATTATAATTAATTAATCCAAATTTTTACTGTGCTGTTGATGAAACAGATAATTCACTGCTGTTGGATGGTTATTAGCAAAATGTTCAAACATACAGTAAATCTGGATATATCTATTATTTTCAGGTCCAGGCTATTACTCTTGAGATTTTCCTGAATCAAAAACTTCATCCTCGAATCCGAATGTTGGCTGCAGCGGTTTTACTTGAAACCAAGCCAGGTCTCCCAGTCGTGATGACATTAGCTGATGCTGTGCTGAGGGAGCCCAGCATGCAAGTGGCAAGTTTCATCTACTCTCACTTGAGGGCCCTGGGCAGAAGCTCAGATCCAGATCTTCAAGTGCTGTAAGGAAAATTCCCTTCCTAGGAGAAGCACTTGTTGCAAGCTAATTGTAATGTTAATGTGCTCACTGAACTTTTCCAGGGGTTCTGCCTGCAGGATGGCTGTCAGAGCTCTAAGTCCCAAGTTTGACAGGTCTGGATATCAGTTCAGCAAGGTTTTCCGCTTCAGCATCTTTAAAGGTAAGATCCAGAAGGTTTTGTAGAAAATGTACACTGGTGAATATGTGGGGGAAAAAATTGTGCAGTATGAGAGCAAAATTCTCCTAGCCAGCTGTTAGGCTGCTTGTTGTTCCTCCATGTTTTCTGATCTTCAGTGAAAAAAATATGAGAATGTCAGAACCTCCATGTGAAGAGTTTTTATGTCCCTGTGTGTTTTGCATTGTACACTGCCAGCACGAAATTACCAGAGGGCTTGTGGGGCTCTAACCCTCCATTTTCATTAGTCAGGGAGGCACATGCTCCTGTATCAAATGCTGTATTCTCAGTGGTGCTTAACAATTTCATACCATTGTTCAGCACCAAACAAACAGAAGGGACCTAAATTGCTGCTGAAGTGGATTAATTTCTACCAGTGTTGAACACCTACAACTCCTGCTGCATCCAAATGTGATGCTAAATACTCTTCACCCCAACAATTGTGCCCAGTGAAACAGAAAACTCTGAAAACATCCAGATGAGACAATTTATTGCACCCAGGAGCAGCTACATCAGGTTTATTGTCTAAAGATTTTTCTTGCATCTTCCTACCAGGATTCTTTACTACAATGAGCAGATCCATGTATGGTATCTGGAGACTGGCCAGTTACATCAGAGTTACAAATAAAAATGTAGTTAAAGTAGGGAAGGACCAGATTAGAAGAGATATTTTATTGGGCTACATTGTAGCTTTTGCTATTTTCCATGTATGTTATTTTTCTCAGTAGATTTTTTTAAGCAACTCCTCTATGTAAATGACCATGACAGCCTCAATGACTTGGCATATGTATCTGGTAAACTTGGGAGATTATGTCTCCAAACACAGTCTCCTTATGCATGCTGTTTATCTATCAGGAGTTGGATGTTTTTAGAACTTTTGTCATTCACTGGTATGTATTGAGATTCTTCTCAAAATAATCAATATTAAGACACTCTAAAACATCTGAAATCCACAGTGCTGAGTCTACAAGTACTTCTGCCTCCTTTTTGGAGACAGGGATGTGGTGTGAAAGACTTTTGTAAATCTTTGTTGTCTTGCCCTGGTTTTGTGGGTTTTATGTGGCCATTTAATATTCGCTGTAATAGAAATAAATATAATACGTTCTGTAAGAATCACAATAATATATTATACATGTGCTTGCTGCCTCAGTGATGGAGACAGCAACTGTCCAAAGAGTCACAGTCACTAATATGCACCAACTGAACATTTGTACTACTTAAAATGCATTCAGGGATAGATACATTTTCTGTTAATATGAAGATATGTGTTTCTTGGTTTAGACACTCATTTTGTCTTCTAATTTTTGCTTTTAAAATTAAGCCATCCAAATTTTCACACAGTGAGAAAGAAGGGTGCAATACGTATGAGGGAGGCTATGTGAAATGGAATACTTTATTTTGGCTGTAGCCTGGAAATGAACTATATCAGGGAATTGCTGTTACTTCCTAGTGAAGACCATTGTCAGTAATTTGGCTACCATGGAAAGGTAGGTCCTCATCCTGAAAAATAAAAACCAAGATCCTTTTCTCACACATGCTAATCTTAGACTGGCATAACTCAGCTAAATTAAGTCAATCTTGTACTACACTAGCATGGGAAGAGGATTTCTAATTTGATTTGTCTCCACTAGCCACAGGTAAAATATTTTTCTGTGAGTCCATTCTGGAAGAGTTACCATAGTGACGGCTGTAACGCAGTACCTATTTCCTTGATAAAAACAAAAATCTGCCCCCAGCATTGCAGATCTTTGTGGTGCTAGATGCTGAATTTTTAATGATAGGAAATAATGTCAGCTGAATCTATCTCTGCTCTGGAATTTGTCACACATGACCACCACAAATAGTCCTTCACACTCTACACATTGCTGCTGAAATCAAAGGGGTGGCTCAGTGTGAGGACTGTGAGAATCTGATTCTTAATATGCACAGATTCATATAGTTAAATGTATGCTGATGTTTATATGTACCAAAGACTGCTTTCTTGTCTCACTAAGTTTTCTTTCCCCCATCTTTGGGGTAAGACATTAATCAAATATATGCAGGTGTCATCAAACTCTTATGGTGAAATGGCAAATATATTCTTGGAGTATTAGCACTATGTAATGCCCGAGGTGTGGAAAATATTCCTGCTCTCTTCAAGTCAATGAATTCTATATAATCATTTATTAACTTCAAGCAATACTGCTTATTGAGTATCAGGAAGTACCGTGAACTTTTTAACTTATTGGTTTTGTGGTAAGAACATAAAAAAATTAACAAATTCACTTAAGTACTGTGCCTCAGTTTTAGTGTCCTGTCCAGAAAACACCTGGCATTGCCTTGGCTAAGCTCATGCAGAGAAAAACTAGTCTTCACATTTCTGTTTTCTGTCAACTCACTAGTAATGTCCCGGTGTGGCACCACTTGGTTGTTTGTTTGGGTTTTTTAATAGGATCATCATTACTATCTACTGAATGTTCTCCACTTATTCCTCTGTCAAAAGTGGGGTGGCATAAATGCCTGTGTCTTGTTTGCAGGGGCTGTTTCTGAATCTCATATGCTGTAGGTAGATAGTGCCCAGCACTTTGGATAACACAGTACATTCATACAGCAAAACAATGAAGGCAATTTGGCAAAATTACAGTTCATACATATTTCCCTATTCTCCAGAAGGTGTAGGAACACAAGAGGAGTGCTAGAAGGAAGTACAACAAGGATGCTGACATACCCTGTCAGCCTTGTTTCTCTTGAAATCTAAGGAAACTTAGAAAAGCAAAGGGATTACTTTAACTCATAAAACAGGACAGAATCTAACTGTGCCAGAACTGGGAAGAATTCCTGACTGTGCTCTGCACTGATTATCTGTACTGAAGAACATTGTGGATTATATATCTAAATAGAGAAATAAGTAGAAACAAATTGTTTGCTCAAAGTTCACTCAGTAGTTATCAATAATTTAACAACTGGTGCATTTCATGTGAGGTTTACAGCATTTGGGACTAGATTTATTAAATAGTCTTTGAGTCATTTGAGAGACAAATCTATAGCTCACCATCTGTCCTTACAGGACATCTGTATCACTTTCGCTGAACTATTAGCAAAGGATGGCAAATCTGTTTTCATTTCTCATCTCCTTAGTCAAGGTGCCCTAAATGACGTCTCGTAAAAGCATTTCATAAGCTGATTTTACAGAGTGTGACTGGATGTAAATGATATGGACAGGCATATTTTCCATACTTGGAGAAGTTCAGGAGGTGGGCCCATAGGAATTTCAGGAGGTTTAACAAGACCAAGTGCCAGATGCCGCACGGGGTTCAGGGCAACCCTCCATATCAATCCAGGCTGGGGAATGAGCAGATCAAAAGAAGCCCTGCCAAGAAGGACTCAGGGTGCTGCAGAAGGAGAGCCTGGACATGAGCCAGCCACGTGCACTTGCAGCCCAGAAAGCCAATTGTGTCCTGGGCTGCAGCAAAAGAAGCCTGACCAGCAGGACAAGGGGGAATTTCTGCACCTCTCCTCTGTTCTTGTGAGCCCCACCTGCAGGGCTGCATCCAGCTCTGGGATGCTCAGTACAGGAAAGATTTGGACCTGTTGGAGCAAGGATTGAGGAGGACTAGCTAGATGATCAGATGGGTTGAGCACCTCTCCCATGAGGAAAGGCTAAGAGAATTGGGACTGTTCAGTGTGGAAAAGAGATGGCTCTGGGGTAACCTAGTTCTGGCCTTCCAGCACCTGAAGGGAGCGTGCAAGAGACCTGGAGAGCAGCTTTACACAAGTCATGGAGTGACAGGATAAGGGGAATGTATTCAAACTGAAAGAGAATCAGTTTATATTAGATATTACAAAGAAATTCTTTACTGCGAGGGTGATGAGACACTGGCACAGCTTGCTCAGAGAAAGTGTGAATGCCCCAGTTCTGGAAGTATTCGAGGCCAGGTTGGATGCAGATTTCAGCAAACTGGTCTACTGGAGAGTTCCCATGCCCATGGAAGGAGGCTGGAACTGCATGATCGTTGAGATTGCTTTCAACCCAAACCATACTATGATTCTATGATATAGCAAAAGCAACTGGAAAAATGGCATAACCACCATGCAGTGAACAGTGAGCTTGTAGCTTTGCCCATTATTACTTAAAAAATTCAGAATATTCTGTTTATAACTGTTTCAGAACATCAGTTTTATAGCTAAGTTTTCTGGTCTTGCTCATATGATATTGATTATTAAATTAGTAAATAGATATAATCTGCACATTCTGAACTAAAAACTAACTGTGCTGTGTCTTACTGCCTATTTCTCTGCAGAGTCCCTTATGAGCGGGCTGGCAGCTAAGTATTTGGTATTGAATGATGCAGGTAGCTTAATTCCAACTGTAGCAATGTCCCAGCTACGGGCACATTTCCTTGGAAGAGTGGCTGATCCCTTGGAGGTAATTGGGTCTACCCACAGTTTGCCCTCTAATCCCTTCTTATAACCATCATCCACTGGCACCTGTGCTTTTCCTTCCCACAGGTAGGAATAGCAGCTGAAGGACTGCAGGAGTTGTTTGCCAAAGGTTACGCTCCTGACAGGGACTGGGAGGCTGACTATAACTTCAAGAAAATCCTGAAAACGGTAAATTCTGGGGGAAAAGAAAATCTCTGATATTGCTTTCTCAGATGTTATGAAGAATCAGGCTTTTTTAATCTTCTCACACAGCTCTCTGACTGGAAGGCATTCTCCAGTGACAAACCTTTTGCATCAGGCTACTTGAAGATGTTTGGCCAAGAGCTGTTTTTTGGTGGACTTGATAAAAACGCCATTCAAAGTGCACTGCAGGTATCATTTTTAAAGCACCACTACCCAAGCATCAAAATCTCTACAATACTGTTACTTTCATGCATTCTCTCCCTTTTATAAATCCATGATTGGGGTTTTTGTCTCTAGTATTAATCAAGGCAAATAAGGTCAAGCTGTGATCAGGATTATTTATAATCATTGCTGGCAGAATTTCCCCTGAGGCATAGTTAATGACACGGATCATGATATTCAAGTTCTGCTTATTTAGACATGTTGAACTCTGTAATTGCAGGCATGGTATGGATCTGATGAAAAAATCCCTTCACTAAGGAGAATAATCAGTAGCCTTCAAAGTGGTGTAGGGAGGCAGTGGACCAAGGCTCTCCTGTCCTCTGAGATCCGCCGCATTGTGCCCACCTGCACTGGCTTCCCGACAGAGACCAGCTTCTATTACTCTTCCATCACAAAAGTGGCAGGAAATGGTAACATAGCTCATTGCTTTAGCAATACAAACATTCTTGCTAGGACTGGAGGGCGTTTTTAACCATTTCCTTGCTTTCTTTTTAATAGTTCAAGCACAGATTACACCTTCTCCAAAGTCTGATTTCAAATTGACTGAGTTACTAAATGCCAACATAAAGCTGAGATCCAAAACAAGTCTAAGGTAAGTATTTAGTATAAAATAAAAGAATAATATTTTCAAGTGACAGAGACCATAAATATTCAACAGCTGATTGCTGCATGAACATAATTATACCCTCCTTCTACCTTTTCAGCATGGCCAAGGAGGTGACCTTTGTAATGGGAATTAATACACACACAGTCCAGGCAGGGCTGGAAGCACGCACCAAAATGAATGCTCATGTGCCTGTGAATGTTGTTGCCAGTATCCAGATGAAGGAAAAAAATATCAAAATTGAAATCCCACCATGTAAAGATGAGACTGATGTAGTTACCATAAGGTAAGACACAGCA
The DNA here is from genome assembly GCF_047830755.1 of Zonotrichia albicollis. Taxonomy (NCBI): domain Eukaryota; kingdom Metazoa; phylum Chordata; class Aves; order Passeriformes; family Passerellidae; genus Zonotrichia; species Zonotrichia albicollis. The sequence goes on along the minus strand of NC_133826.1, from coordinate 12,512,867 downwards.
CTTAGTATCTTTCTATGTAGCAAAGCAGAGTCACCCAAATACATCTAGGAATCTTGTCTCTGACTTACAGCTTGGATAAGTGGTGGTGATTGGTATAGTTAATGTTCATTTTAAATGAAGTGATATGCACTAAAGCTTTGCTTGAAAATATGTGTTACTTTCTGTGGCCTTCACCTGAAAATCCTCCTTAGGACTATATCTCAGTTGTTGAGATCCATAAGCTATCTGAAACACAAATTACCTAAAATTTCTATCTTGATAAAAATATTTGAACTGGAAACACTAGGTAAGATATAAGCCAGATTATCAGTTAGAACAGTTAACCCATCTATATTTTCATTAGATGCCTTGAAGCATAGAGTGTTTGGTGTTTCTTATGTTTTTACTTTGTTCCCCTGTGGCTGCCATTTGGTTTTCTTACCTTGATTTATTATCAGTGCATGCAATTACAATACACTCTGGAAAACTGTTGTAGCCAGATGCCAAACAAATGAAAACAGATGGAAATACAAATGCAAAGAGCAGGAGGAAACAGAAAGAATATGTCCAAGGAATCAAAGCAGTAGACCAAACTTAGAAAACCTTCTCACGCACACACATGAAAAAAAAAAAGTCTGAGAAAGAGAAGCTGAAAATTCTTCAGAAAGGAAAAAGCTTCACTGACAACAGAAATCAGCGATTATACAAACCACTGAAATGTTAACAAGTTTCTGTTCTAGGAATACAGCCGTAACAAAAGAGATCAGTTGCTTGATCCAGCTGCAATTAGCATCCATGGCTGCTGGCCCAGACATGCTCTGCAGGTCTCCTCCATTTAGCCACCAGTTAGGCTAATGATTATTTTCCCTTGTCCTTCAATAGTCACAGACCATTTGACGTGCATTTGACATCTCATCCTCCTCCCTAAGACAATTCCTCCTCTCAATCAAGTGTGGTTGTAATAAGGTCCTCTCCATGCAGAGGTAGGGAGGGTCTCAGCATTTCAGAGATGAAAAGTTAGCTGCATGGGTTTTTTTGGTTCAGTTTCTTATGGAGGCCAGGACAGCCTGCTCCTAAGGTCATCAGGGACAGCAGGCAACAGCTCTCACTAGTTCCCACTGTTAGAGAGAGGGAGGCAGATATTAATGAACTCAATAAGCACACTGAACTGAAATGAGAATATTGAATACTGATGGGGAGTTTAGAGCCTCAAGCAGAGAGAAATATTAGCAGAAGGATCCTCCCTGCAAATAGATAAAAAATATTTTCCTCCTTTGACTTAAGGGGAGATCAAATGAGACAGAAAAAGGGTTAAATGCATTGCCATTAAGCATAAAGCAAGTCAGTATCAGAAACAAGGTATTACAGCAGAGAAGCCCACGAGTTCCAGCACAAGCCCTGCTCTAGACCCTGCAGCATTTCCATTTATAAAGTGAAGTAGTCACTTGGAAATAGCTCCATAATGCCAAGTATATGAGAAAGCTAATACTCACTAGATGACTTCTAGCACCATAAATTTCTCTCCAAAAAGCATTCCCATTCACTGTTACAAAACAAATGGCCAGTGGAAACCACACGGAGCAATGAAACAGCAATGAGTGCAAGAGAAGGCAAAGCAATAACTAGAGAATGTAACATTGAACCACATCACTGAGGAGGTCAAAGACCAAGCAAAGTAAAATCTTAGAGGCATGAAGAAAAACAAGCAGGCACGGTAGACAGAAAGGAGATAGATATATAGATGTATAAATGTATAGATATATATAGCTATATAGACTGAGTTAAAATTTTAATTCAACACAGCCTTTTTCTTCCTTTTACATAGACCTACCAAATAATAAAGATCCAATTGAAGTCAATGTTTTAGGGATATTGTGACAACTTCCCTTATTAGCTTTAAATACCCCATTTCAAGAAATAGTCCTAGAAAGCTATTGATCTTTCATGTGTTTGTAAGCTCTGTTCAAAACATTTTCGTATTGGGCACTGTCTTGATGGTCAGCAGGTTACTTTCTACAGTCCCATGACATTAAAGTTAGACAGGGCATGGTATTATTTTCCCCATCATCCCTGGTATTCAGACATAGGAAGCAAACAGTTTTCAATAGTATTAGGTTCATTTATATCCTACACACCATAAAGGTTATAACCTGTCACAGCAGTGGGACTTATATAAATTTTCAAGAGCCAAAAAGAAATTCAGGTTAGTAATCACAGGCTCAAAAGAAGAAAAAAAAATAGAAAACTTTGGTGATAGAGATGTTGCATTCCCAAGACAAATCAGCACATTATGGGCTCAACTCTCTCTATAGCAAAAATCAGAGCACAGTAATTAATCGTACTATGGAGAGAATATATAACATGTGTTTCAATTCAATCCTATCAAAATTTAATTAAAATAATGGTTATTTTTAAGGCTCTTTTAACATAATTATTTAGTATACTACAGATGGCTACTTCAACATATTTTTAAACAAAATTTACAAGAAGTAAAAATCAAATAAATTTCAGGGGAAATTAGAGCTCTGTGATTAAAGTATAAATATGGAGAGCTGCCAGAGAATGCACTTTGCTAATATACCACACATTCATAATGACAGCCTACTGAAGTATATGCATAACCATGAATAGAGCTTGTATCATAAGGTTTTTTGCTTATTTTAGCTGTAGGATAAGCAGAAATTGCTTCACATAGGCATCTTATTTGCAAGATGAGCCAGGTAATTGTAAATCTCTTTGTCCAACATAGTACACCACATATAGCAGAGAGTGATCTTGTTGAGGCAGCAATGTGTGTTTGGGGAGCACTGCTCATTTATTTACATGTGTTGTCACACTGTACTTCAAAACCTGGAAAAATAGGTTTTTGTTGATTGTTTATTGTTTTAAACAGACATTTGAGCTCTCCTGTCCCCATCCTAGGGGGCACAGGAGAGCTCAAAGGCCACACTCTCTCAAACATCAGTGTGTCCAACACAGCTGAGTTGCTTGTCCCCTACCCATGCAGTGAGTTTGGCTTATATTATAGCACAGCTTCTTCTCTCATCCAAAAAAATGCACTAATACATATTGGAAAATCTCCTTTTTATTTTTCCTCCCTTGTGTGGGATCAGAGAGAACAGATTCTTTCATACCATAGCTTTAGGCCTTCTTTGTGACTGTTTTTTCTTGTTAAAGCACCAGAGCTGGCTCTTGTAGCCTATTTTTACTGTGCCGTGTGATTCTGCAGACATTGACATGTGTCACCTGTGATGCAGCTACATTTGTCGGCTCTCTGTGCTCAACAGGGAGGAATCGATCCTTCGCTTTCATTAGGTGGCAGGAGTAGACTATTGGCATAAAAATACTTAAAAAATTGGAAAAGAAACCCCAGGGCTTTCTGCTTGGAGATCCAGCCTGCAGTTCAGTGGTCATTTGAATTATTGAATGGGATTAAAATAAAACCATTTCCCTTTTTGTCTCTTTACCCAGATGAGCTATCTGAAATGCAAGTTGATTTGTATTTTCTTTTATCCCCTCAGCTTGTTAGGGAGAATATTTTATTTCAGATTTCATTCTTCAAGGTTCTCCTATCACCCAGCGTGGAGCGTTGCTGTCATGTCCTTATCTAAAAAAAGAGAGAGATGGAAAAGAAAACAAAGCCCACAGGTGACACACGTTTTATTGAGGTGTTCCACATGAAGAGCAATTGTGTGCTTTACATTGCACACAGCACGGTAGGAGCCTTCAAGAGGAAGAGAGGGCTATCAAATGAATACAAATTCATCTTTCAAATAGGTTAGATTGCAATTGCTCAGGCTAGTACAGTGTGGACCGTATTAAAATAGAGACCATTTTGAGACCATCTCCATTCACTGTCACAGCAGCCACCTCCATTGGCAGACCACAAAAACCCCAGGGCAAAGAGATCAGCTTCATCCTTGAGAAAGAGCACATGGGGAATTTTGAGACGGATGTTAGCTGATAAATGGCTAATAAGGTAGAGCTAGCACAGTGTTAATAGCTGAGGGAAATAGCTTTGTGTCTCTCAAAAGTGTTTCAGCATTCGAGATGTTTCTCTGACCCAAAACAAAACTCATAGTTCACAGCACTGTAATAAGTTTCACGAAGAATGTGGGGTATGAAGCCAGGGGTTCAGGATATTTTGCCATGAGAGCCTCAGCCTGATGCTGCACCTTCTATCTCTAATCTGGGATCCTGACTAATACACTTAGAATTCTCAACACTGGAAACAATGTACCAGAAAGATTTACATAAATAGGCTCTTAACCCTCCTACTCAACTCTCTTGACCTCTTGCCAAGTCATGGCCAAGGCATGAGTATTAGTGAATTTAAATCAAGCTGGAGACACTTAGTTTCATGATTTCACACTCCTTTCTTCAATTCTGCTCTAATAAAAATTGCACAGGAAACAGCATTCAGTAGCTACCAGTTCCCAGGCTGTTTTTTGAAGTTATGGCAGTATTTTTCCAAATACAATGTCAAAAGAAGTTAGAACCAAGGCTGCTGCAGTGAAGACACAGAAGATGAATATAAAAATTTAAAAGTCCATGAGTTCAAAATAGGAAACTCAAAAATTTAATAATATAATCCGCAGCCAGGCTTCTAAGCATGCTGTTTTTCATGGTGTTAGAGTATGAAGATTCAATCAACTGAAAGGTTTTTAACCTGTACACATGATTCTAAAATTCTAACTGGGCTATCTGCCCCTGAGATTTTCTTTATTGACTCTTAGCACTCCTTGAAAACACAACAGGAAGGATGCTGTAAATATCTGTAAAGCAATTTGCAAGGTATGATACTTGTTGCTGAGTGCAGGCTACAAGGCATTATTCAGGTCTGTTCCTCAGCAGTGCTTTATCAATACAGGTTTCCTCTAATGTTTATTCTGCAGGTCTAAGACATTTGCTGTTACACGAAATATTGGGGATTTGGCTGCTAGTAAGATGACTCCAGTTCTTTTACCTGAAGCAGTGCCTGACTTAATGAAGACATCCTTCAATTCAGATTCTGCATCAGGCGAGACTGATAACATCAGGGTAAATGATGTAGTGTCTGACTATTCTTTTTTGGGCTTTTAAACAGTAGGGAACCATTTCTTTTCTCTATAGGAAAGGCTACAATTCATCTCTGACCAATGCTGATTCACTCAAATAAGTCAGGTTCAATCTAATAATACAAATAGCCCTATAGTAACATTATTTTAAAATCTGGAGTGTAATACATCAAGCTCGCAACACTTTGTCAAAAGCAAAAGCATTTTCTTTGGTAATTAATTTTGCACTGCCATCTACAGGCCCACAATCTTTAAAATACTTCGCAACCATTATGGAAGCACCACATTCCTGGGGCAGTCACAAATGTTCCACAAGATGCTCCACTGCTCGACTTGGAGAGCCAAACTTAATGCCTATAAACGTCCTGATTCGAGCACGGAGTGCAGTTTGTGTCATGACTTCCTGAGCCAGGTTTCCTTAAAGCCAGGACAGGCTTTCTAATCCAGGCAGTGCTGTGAAGGCATCGCTGTGAGAATTCATTCAGACCAACAGAGGCAGGAATACACTGTCCTGGTCTGGTTTCTTTGTTATCCTGCAACTCTGAAGGGTTTTCAGATAAAATAAGAGATGAACAGAGGACAAGAACAGCACTTTCCTATGGAGAAGTCAATAGACAAACGTGCTATCAGTGAGAGCAATTTCCAATATCCTGGAACAAGCTTCCTTCTGCTTTGTGCCTCTGTGCTGCCCTTCCTGAAAACTCAGCACTCCACAGTTATTCTTAAATGAACAGCAGCTGAAAAATGGCACTGAATGGAGCATTTCTCAGTATCACCAGAAATTCCGGGTTTTTGGTAGGGTTCATGCAAGGCTGTAATCTTGTGAGACGTGATAAACTGCATTAAAAAACTAATTGCAAGCATGAATTATATGTGAAACGAAATCTTGTGATTATTATGTCTTTAGGTGTTTGCTTCATTGCTTCAGGAAATCATAGTTTTCATTTCATGGATTTGATTCCAATTTTAATTAATTTTAATTTGTTCTTTTCTAAGCATTGCTTATCACATGTAAATTACATAGTTTTTAGTGGAAATTTCTAATACATGATCTGTTTTGACCATTTAATTGATATAGTGTCACATTCATGTTAGATCTCATCTGACTCAGAATTTCTGTGGACATAGTTGAAAGTTCTGTTTTCTGACATGTCAAAAATCAAAGGAAAAAAGTCCAGTCAGTCTAAAGCACAGTCAGTTTTGTCAAGAACCTCTAAACACTGTCTAATATTCCAGGGAAACAAAATTAAATATTTGAAATTAATTTTTTATATAATTTCCCATTCTTACAACCTGAAGCTCTTTTTACAGTAGGTAGTCTAATCAACCCATTCAGATGATAATTTTTTCCACTTTAAAACCAAGTTGTTCTATGTCACTGACTTGCTATCTAAAATAAACTGGTTAATTCCCCCTGCAGAGCACAGGTACTGTTACCAAAATATGATGCATAACGTGCAGGTAATTAGTCTCATTTTTGTCTGAGTTCACTTGATGTGTGTGCTATCTCATAGGGTAGACAGTCTGCAGAGGATGTTTCATCTGGAAATCCCTTTTCTTCTGGACGCTCCTCTTCCCAAAAAGAGCCATTTGTTCAGTCCGTGTGCTTCAATGCGAGCACGTTTGGAGTTCAAGTGTGCATTGAGAAGAAAAGCGTGCACGCAGCATTTATCAAAAACCTGCCTCTTTATTACCTGGTTGGAGAGCACGCCCTGAGAATCAGCTTCAAGCCAGGTAAAAACAAGTGGACACAAAAGAGAACATAGTGGGTGGAGGAGATGTGTATATACACACACTCACACATATAGATAGATACAGATGTATATGTGCATATGTATTTTTTGCATCTCAAGTACCGCTAAATCTACAATTAGAAGAACCAGGCCAGCCAGTATTGGCAGCAGTCTGTGCTCACAGCAGGAATCCATTTCTCCCCCAGCCGCCTGAGCAGCAATTTCCCAGCTCTCCCAGCAATGCTGCTCAGCGTGGCCAGCGTCAAGCAGAGCTGATCTGTGCCTGCAGAGTGTGTCTGATGCATCCTGAATCATTGGATTTGGGATGCAAGCACGAAGCAATTGGACATGGGCAACAGATCTGATGCAGTGTCCTGTAGCTACATTCTAAAACCCAGACTCTAAAAGGGAATTATGGATTAACCCTGCCAGGATCTAGTCCTTAATGTCTTAATCCATGATCATAAGAAATAAAAGCACAGCAGGCCACTGAATCTAGGTCTTCTAAGTATCAAACTAATGGCCTAACCATTGGGCCATTCTTTAGCATTCAAGACTTAAGCCTCAATTCCTGTCTGACATTTAATTCTCTAGCCCATGGTTTATCTCTTTAAATAATCCAATTCACTTGACTTAAATCTGCTGATCATTCTGTTTATTGACTTGAAAAGAATCTCGTATCATGGTAATATTTTAAAATTTGTTTGCCATTAATAAGTGTTTTAGCTATTAGAGAAATTTTTTAACAAAATTGCTCAATACCAATAATAATCACTGAACATTTATATTTGAGAAAAAATGGCTGAATAAATTATGGTGAAATTGGCTTATTCTCTCATTCAGTTGCTAATAGTAACAATAATACTAATTGTCATGCAATTTCAGTTTCCACTGAGGCACCTATTGAAAAAATACAAGTCACAATTCAAGCAGGAGACCAAGCTCCTACAAAAATGATACGTCTAGTAACATTTGAAGATCCAAAGGCACAAGCATCTTCCAGAAAAGAAGCAATTAAAAAAGTGAAGAAAATCCTTGCTGACACTGATGATCAGGTACTGCTGCAAAATTCCACTTCTGAATTTATGGGAGATGTTACACAAAGCTTATTTTTATTCCTTCTACTAAGTAGCTTCCTTTGTTTAGATATTATGCCAAAGTGGAAAATAAAGACAGACTTTTGGATACACAAGTCTTTCAGCAGGTCTTTTGTTTGCACTCATCCTTTCTGCAAGTGAAAGACATTAGAAGGAGCAGGTTGGTTTTACATGCTTTTTTGAAAATCTCTTGTAAGAGATAAAATAGCTGTTGTGTGGCCAAAAAGTAGTCTGTTATTTACAGCTACTGCAACTGCAGCAAAATGCTCTGACACCAGCTACACAACCTGCCCTGAGACAGTGACAGCTAGAGCATTGTCATTACTGATACCAGTTACATGTCATTGTGAGGCCAACAACTGCTACACACGCTCCTTATCACAAAAGTGTTTGGGGTGTTCTGCTTATGTGTGGGTTTAACACATTATTATGAAATTGCCTTTGAATTATTGTGATGTGTTGCAAAGATGTTATCAAGCATACACCTTGTCTTCTAAGGCAGCAGAGATTCAGAGATGTCTGAATGCGATTTTACTTATACCATTCTGCAGGAACACAGAAAAATAATTTTTTTCCATTGTTACCCTTGACTAGGGGACAAGAAAACACAGGAGCTCATCATCCAGTGCCAGCAGCGCCAGTGGAAGTGCCGAGAGCACAACAAGTAGCCCCTCCAGCAGCGACTCCGATGACAGAGCATCACAGGGAGGCACCCAGATAAATCTGAAAGCAGGGCAGTCCAAAGCCAAAGGAAAGAAGTTCTACCCATTTGGGGGCAGTAGCAGCAGCAGCAGCAAAAGCAGTAGTAGTGATAGCAGTAGCAGTGATAGTAGTAGCAGCAAGAGCAGCAGTAGCAGTAGTAAGAGAAGCAGCAGTAGTAGTAGCAGTAGTAAGAGCAGCAGCAGTAGTAGTAGTAGTAGTAAGAGCAGCAGCAGTAGTAGCAGTAAGAGCAGTAGTAGTAGCAGTAAGAGCAGCAGCAGTAGTAGCAGGAGCAGCAGCAGTAGTAGCAGTAAGAGCAGCAGCAGTAGTAGCAGGAGCAGCAGCAGTAGTAGCAGTAAGAGCAGCAGCAGTAGTAGCAGGAGCAGCAGCAGTAGTAGCAGTAAGAGCAGCAGTAGCAAGAGCAGCAGCAGTAGTAGCAGCAAGAACAGCAGTAGTAGTAAGAGCAGTAGTAGCAGTAGCAAGAGCAATAGTAGCAGTAGCAAAAGCAGTAGTAGTAAGAGCAGCAGCAGCAAGGACAGCAGCAGCAGCAGGAGCAGCAGAAGCAGTGGTATCAGCAGCCAGAGCAGCAGCAGCAAAGGCAGTATCAGAGGCAGCGCAGGTAGCAGCAGCAGTAGCAAAGCATCTGGTGTAAAGCATAAGGCTAAGAAGCAGTCCAAGACCACATCATTTCCACTTGCCAGTGCTGCTGAAGGAGAGAGAAGTGACCGTGAGCAGAAGCCTAAAACACAGAGTAGCAGCAGCAGGAGCAGCAGCAGCAGTGAGAGCACTGGTGCTTCCCGCTGGCCCAGCAAATCTGACCGAGGAGTTGAGACAAACCATGCCAAGTCCCGAGTTCACAGTGGCAGTAGTCACACTTCCACAGAATGGGTAAAATGTCTAATACTTTGACTTCTGCTCGGAGGCCATCTTGACTGACCTGTAGGTGATAACTTCTTTGTGAATTTTGTAGGAATATCACCTTCCAAAAGTATACAGTCTCCGCTTCAAGTCTGCTCACGTCCATTGGGTAGGTGCCTAATTCAAGTGCACATTGCCATGGTAGCTGCAGCTGATGTGATCAAACCTGTTACTGAAGGGCCTTATTTGGGCCAATTCCCTTGACTATTCCATAACCCCCAATAACAATATTTACGATGAACAAAAAAAGCAGATTTATTACTAATATGCTATTACATGCCAACCTTTTGGTGTTGCAGCACTTGGGTCAGGACACACAAATGCAGCCAAAGCTAGGTTAACAAAGACCATGGGGGAAATTATAAAAAAGTTGCACCTTCCAATGGGAATAGTTATGTTCACAGTTCTTAGGCAGCCATGGAAAAATCATTACACAGTTTTTTTTCAGAAACCAGGTTCAGTACACATTATGGCTCAGAGGTATTTTTAGCATATATTAGAAGGGTGATAATGGAGTGGCTTTTGTAGGTGTTACCTGTACAGCTATTATATACCTTGCACATGAAAAAGGAAGATGATTTATAGTGTTATTCATAAAATTGTATTATCTTTTTTTTCTGGATATGGATGTATTTGACCACTTATGAAATGCCACTTTTCATTTTCCCTAGCATTAGATCCGAACAGTGTGATGTTGCTATTTGCAATCAGTATCTGTGCAGTCTTTTTTTCAATAGATGTTCAGGTGGATGCAAGGCACATTCCAAACCAACAAAATTCATGTCTATAAATGGAAATAAAAATAACACTCTAGATATGTCCAAGTCCATTACCTATAAAGGGAGGTTGATAGCTCTGATTTTGATATTTACACTGTAAAACTGGAGCTACCTCATAGATTTTTAACCTTTTTTTATTTCTTAGCATCCAGATCATAAAGGATCAAGCAGCTCATCATCATCTTCCTCTGAGCTGGGAAGCAGCCACAGAAACAGCAGCAGCAGCAGCAGTGACAGCAGCAGCAGCAGCCACCACCACCACCATGGAGAAAATTCTGCCCACAACTCCAGGAGGAGCAAAAGAGTCAGCATCCACCACCACAGCCACAGCTCCAGCCTGACACGTGAGGTACAACTGCGTGTGGTACCCAGAGCAGCCAGGCTTAGCTGGCTGCTGAGCAGGAGCTGTAGATGTGGTGCCACTAAAATTGAAAGCCAAAGTTCATTGAGATATTTCCCCCCAAAAAAACCTCTTTTTTTTTTTTTTTTTTTTTTTTAATCCCCTTGTGTTCAGGTTTGTCTGTTTCCTTTCCTTCATTTCTGAAGGTATTTGCAGTATGTGAAAGCCTGGATTTGGAAATTATACATGTTGAAGGGAATGTAGCTGTGAGTTAAAGAGGAAATAATTTTCTTTATCCTGTGAAAGCCCAGAATACAAAATCAGTTGCTTTAGGTAAAAATGAGGAAGAAATAAATAAGTCTGCCTAATTATTTTTAAATGTAGACTGGAGGTCATGAGTGCATGCAGAATATAACTAAAATCAGACTTTCCATGGACATTACTGATTGGTAAATGTGAAGGCCCATTAAGCACAGATTGCTTTTACCTTTATTGTGCACACAGTATTCTATAATTGTACTGCATAAAGGTATCTACATAATAATAGAACAAATAGCTCTGCAAATGCAGGCAATGTCATGGGAAATTCTGCTACTAAGCAGGATTTCAAAATATTTGATTGGCTTGAAGAAACTGTAGTATAGCAAAATAAGTTGTGAATGTGTATATTACTCTGAATGTCTCTAGTACACATTGAAAGCAACTATTTGGAACATTACCATAATGAACAAAACCTTGCTATATGCACAAAGATAGCTTGGAAGCATCTTGGATCCCTCATCAAAATAATCACGTCTTTGAATAAGTAAGTTTCCAACCAAATTCATCTTTAACTATTGTGGATATAGAAATGTGTACTGCTAACTAAGCTGGTGAAGGACAAGGGCTGCTGCCTGCTATCAGTGCACATTAACTGGGCTGCAGGCTCTCTGGTGAGCACACAGGAATCCTTAAACACAGATGGTTGGGGGCTCTTTTTCAGCGCAACTTCCTGGGAGACGTAATTCCACCTGGCATCACGATTGTGGCGCAGGCAGTGAGGAGTGACAGCAGAAATCAAGGTTATCAAGCCACAGCATATGTTCGTTCTGATGCTGCCAAAGTTGATGTGCAACTAGTTGTGGTTCAGCTGGCTGAAACCAATTGGAAAGCGTGTGCTGATGCTGTGATACTGCCTCTGAAAGCACAGGTAAGTGCCCAGGCAGCTTCGCACAGAGGGACATCCACAAAGCCCAGAGCAGGCACAGAGAATCTGCTGATTAAGAGTATTAAACAGGAAAGGCATACTTATTTTTTAATCTTTCATAAAGTTGGGGAAGTTTCAGAAAATATTTCCCCATTAATATAGAAAATAGTATAAAGAAATACTTGCACACTTCAAACTCTGGCAAAAAAAAAATTGATTTTCAAGATAAATCAAAATATAACCAGTAGAAGCATTTTAAAAAATTGAAAAATTCACTTCTTCATCAGTATTTATTATCTGTTCTACTATGAGTTTTCTTGTCTGGAAATCTGCCTAGTTTTCTGTATGTAATTTATTGACCCCAAGTTTAGCTCAGCTGGTTAGAGCAGTGTTTAGATAACACTAAGGACACTGGATTTGATCCCTGTATGGGCCATTCACTCAGGAGCTGCACTCTTTCTGGAAGGAGTTGGATGATCCTTCTCGGTCCCTTCCAAGTCAGACTGTTCTGTGATTTCAAAAGACTCATAATTCAAATATATTTACATTGGATTTCCTAGGATTTATATGAAAAGATGGAAAAAGCAAAGTTGGGTAATGGTTTGATGCCAAAGAGAGCATCATAAATGAAGGAAAAGGTCCTTACTGTTTTTGCATATCCCTGTGCTGTGCTTCCCATGAGTTTTTTAGAAAAAGAGATGTTTGTGCAACAATTTATAAATCTCTGCTTTTTGCAGCTGCAATTAACAAATTCAGCATGATATTCACTATTGAAGAAAGTGGGGTGGGTTCAAATCAAGAAGTCTTGGGGAAAAAAAAGAGAAATTATAGTGCGGTCCTCTTCTAGAAAAAATACATATTTATTAAGAAGTTACCACATCTAAGGAAATCTCAACATGCTTTTTGCAGCTGCTTTGAGACAGGAACATGTGTATGTAGTTTTGCACAGACCAGAAAACTTTTTTCCTACTATGCCTCAGCTTTTGCATGAACAAGTCAACATTTCTCTGTGAGCCTGTTTAAAGATTGGAAATATGAAGGATCAGTGCACAAATTGGTGAAAGAAAATTTTACATTTTGAAATGGTCAACGTTCATTCTGGGATTCTTTTCTGAACTTTGGGTGACTGTTTCCCTGTTTACAAAGGCCAGACTGAGATGGGGCAAGGAGTGCCAGGATTACAGGATAGAAGCAGCGACTACCACAGGACAACTAGCAAAGAAGCCAGCTGCACAGCTGAAGGTGCAGTGGGGAAAGCTTCCATCCTGGATAAAAAAGACAAGCACAGAGTATGTAATTCATTATTTCCTAATTTTTTATTTTACTTTTTTACCCTACTTAGCTTTTGAAAGACACTGAAAGAGTGGATGAAATTTTTCAACGCAAACATACTTGTCTGGGTGGTGCTTGGATGGTAACCACAAGTTCAGTGGTGCACAAGTATTTTATGAATGTGTTCTATTTTTTCCACACGTTTCATATTAAATGATAGCCTTCAAATATATTAAAATTGTGTTTGATTTCATTCTCCATATTAAATTATTTTCTATTTATTTTCAAAATGCCTTTATGTTTTAAAATATTCTTCTATTCAATCTCAAAAAATAACCATTTTAAATAGGCAAAATAAAACCAATGTGTTTCTTCTTGATAAAATCAACCATTTAATTCGACCCAAAGTAATATTTCCTCAACTTTTCAGTTCTTCCATTTTTTCCTGAGGTTTTGGATCTGCAGTAGCCCTCACCATCCCATGTGTGCTTTTGTTCATGCACCTGAATTTGTCACATCTTGTTTATCTCTAGATTCATGCAATACATTCCTGGTGCAGCGCTCGTGTTGGGCTTCTCAGAAGTACACCAGAGAAATCCATCTCATGAATTTATAGTAAGAGCAGCTGCAACATCTCCACGAACAATTGATACAGTAATTAAAGCTCCTGAGGTACATTAAATTTTTACTTAAGTTTTCCTTTCAATGAAATTATTTTCAACTTAGAATGTTTTGACACTTAACGTAAAGAAACAAAAAACAAAACATTGCCTTTTAGAGAATCTGCTACATACCTCACAGTATGAGGTGGGTGTTCAAATACATACAACAGTTCCCTTGATTTTGTGCTGCTTTGGCCCAGTGCAGGAGTAAGTTGAAAATCAGGCTCTGTAGTCCAATATTTTATTTGCATTTGGAGAACAGCAGCGAGGCCAAATTGTCTCAGGTATAACTGCTCTGCACTCACACCTTTATGCATTTTTACCCAGTTTGACCAGTTCCTGAATGAGGGTCTCAGATGGAGGAGGCCTTGGGAGCACTTTGCACATGGCTGCAGCCACAAACAGCAGCCGTGTGTGTTGGCACTGCAGTCCCACACCTGCAGTAACCATGCTTGATGTGACTGGCCTGAGCAGCCACACATGCACCTCTGCCATAACCAAACTGGAGCAGTTAGTCACCCTGTCACAGGAGCCTGCACAGGCCTGGTCTGCAGAGTCCCACTGATTAATTGGTCCTTGTCCACTAAATTCCTATGCACCTCTTTGAATAATTTCCCCTATGGATCTCTGGCAAATTAATAACAGCTAGCAATTCATACACAGAAACTTGTGTGTCTTTAACCCACCACAGTGCTTCAGTACGGCAGGATCTTAAATATGTGATCCTGAGGAAGTCTGTGCATTAGGCATTCATTTGATTCTCTTGGCAAATATAATTTATAGCTACAGTGGAGGATCTTACCCCACCACTGAACATGCCAGTTTTCAGCCCTTAATGGATGAGACTCATTTTTCCAAACACATCCATCATCTCAGTTACTCAACTTGTTAGCCTGTTTTTTAAGTCATTCACATATCATTTAAACTCGTCTCTATCAGTTACTTTTCAATGTTCTTAAATATTTCTCAAAAAGTCAAGTATGACTAGAAGAGATGATAATGATTTCTCACAAAAGCTGAAGGTTAGGGGACGTTCTGCTGACTAACACAACTGCAATTGTAGAAATGCATCTTCAAGGGGTTTTTTTCCCAAGATAAGAGAGAGTTTTTTTGCAGTCATATCTTGAGCATATGGTTCAATTTATCTTAATGTATTTTCATTTCTGCTTTTTCAGGTAACACTTTATTGTCAGGGATTCCGATTGCCATTCACTCTGCCCTTAGACCCGTCTCCAGCTTACGAGACTCAAGACATCACTGCCTGGAATTTATTGCCTGCAATAGCTTCACAAATAGCACAAGAAGATCAATGTAAATGTTACTTATATGTTTGTCTCATGAATAAGCAATGTGTGTAGATCATACTCTGCCATGGCTGGGCCTTGCCTTTCCTTCTAATGGTCTTACAGGGCAGCATAGCATCCATCTGTAGCGCTGCTTCCAGCAGCTCGTTCCCTCACAGAGAAGCAGGTTTATTGGCAGGTGAATGAAGAGGCTTCAAACTGCTGTAAACATTCAGAGTTTGGGAATTGCTTCTGTCTTCAAGGACTGGAGGTTTTCTTTTGCTCCTCCTGAGAAAGAGTTAGCTCTGCATTGAGAGGCATCAGGTGATGGGCATAGGAGAGTCCACATATTTTCTGTCCAGTTTATTCAAAAAGAAGCCACATAAGTTTCTCCTGGTTGGTGTCTAGCACTTCTAAGGGAAATGGGGAGTTTTTATCACAGTTTGTTATGGCATCCAGTTTCTCAAGAATTTTGTGCATTTTATTCCCTGTTAGCTTGAGTTTTGTGCTTGGCATGTAATCAAAATCAATACTGGTATAATCTACAGTGGGTAGCTATTTTGTAGTGTTCTCATGTCCTTACAGACTCTGGCTTCTGCCAAGGAGGTGATGTTTTCTTCAAGTCTGCTGGGTAGTTCAATCTCATAGAGTTCAGTCTCACAGCAGCACCTACAGTGGTCACATCTGCCGTTTCTTTTATGGTTTTGTCTTTCAGCCACGTGTGAAATCGGGGAGAGAGATTTCAAAACATTTGATCGTGTGAGCCATTCATATTCTTTCAATAAAAGCTGCAACCTGGTTGTGGTTCAAGACTGTAAGGAATACCCAAAGTTCATCATTTCTACAAGAAAGGTTGATCCTCAATCTTTCTCAAGAGAGGTTCACATAAATACAACATCAGCGTAAGTGTGATTTATACTGAGGCTTAGAAATTAGGTACAAAGTTCCTCAGGAAATCACTCTAGGAGTAAGAGATATCTACTTTCTAGCTGAAACTGGTTCTCAATAAGACATATGGGAAAGAAAGAATTTCTAGAAGGAATCCTTGTCTGAGGCTCTATGGTGTAGTTGCTCTTGTCTTGAATTCCACAGCCACCAGTATCTGATAACTTGCTCACTAAGTGCCCATGCTGTCTTTTCTTTAAAGGCTGACTTCTAAAACCCACAGTCCCAGTGAATTTTGCACCTTGGAAAGAAAACTGCTTGTTCATTCATTCAAATTCAGATAGTCACAAATATCTATACTTTTCATATTTGACCGCTAATTTATTCTCTTTTATTTTTGGTTTTTCTTAAGGAACATCACAATCAGTCCTGCCTCAAATTGGTCTCTCCTTGTGACATACAATGAACAGCGAGTTCTATCACACAGTGGAGGTTCTGTGTATGCAAAAGGTAAGTTGTGATAGCCAGTTTTCCAGGACTGACCTGGGAGCTAAATATCAAGATTTTATAAATTTCACAGAAAAATCTCAGTGTAAAGAAAACATAAGTGGTATTAATTCAAAGAGAAAACTAAGGACTACTTTATTAAGTTTTGTAGTGACTTATGTTCATGATTCCTATAGTATATATACTCTTACTTCTACTCCTCCAGCATCAATGACAGATGAATAAAGCCCTTTCTTATCATTTACCCAGCTTGGTGATTGTTCAGAAAAAAGGTTCACGTTATAGTCACAGAGAGATACTTTTACTCAGACATTTAGCTGGAGAACCACCACTGTCATTATCATTTCAAAATTTAGCATACTAGCTACAGAAGTCAGTTATCACTATAGGAAACAGCAGTAGAATATTTTTGAAAATATATTATTTCTTCTATTTTTGTTTTTTCCTCTCCACTTAAATATACATATTCAACTGTAGCAGCAAAATGATCATTGTGAAGGAAAATGCATTGTGGTGAGTTTTGTGTTACACAGTTTCTCCATTAATTTAAGATGATCAGGGTATGATTCACCATCTTTTTACAGGCAATGTTAAAATTTATAAAAATGGAAAAACAGTTACCGTGGAAGTTCCAGAACTTGGACTGCAGAAAGTGACTTTTGATGGTGTAAATCTTAAGGTACTGCACTTACTTTCAAGGTTACTGCTTTCTTTCTGCCTGGTGCCCTGCCAGTGTGACAGACCAACACTTCAGCATTCACTACAAAGATGCGCTGCTTTGCAGGTTACGGTTGCTTCGTGGATGAGAGGAAAGACCTGCGGAGTTTGTGGTAACAATGACAGAGAAAAGGAAAATGAGCTGCTCATGCCAAACCATAGGCTGGCACACAGCTGTTCTGCGTTTATTCATTCATGGGTACTGCTAGAAGAAACCTGCTCTGGTGGTGAGTGGATATGGAAAAACTCTATGCTTGGATAGAATATGATTTCACTTTTCCTCTGCCAGGACCTAGAAAATATTTTTTAAGGCAGTAGATGCCTTTTACTTAGAAATTTCAATAGCCATATGTATGTATTTTAACTTTATTGACCACTGACTGTTTAAAACACTGCTTGTGAATATAGAGAATATATACTCCAGCAAAAGTCTTTGTCTCATGTGTAATTCAATGTTAAATAATTGGTTTTCATTTCTTACACTGAGAGGCAAAATCAGCCCTAATCTTGCTCTTACTGGAAAATAAATTGTGATTTTCACCATTGTATCACAACAGTTTCAGCTGTTGTCTGCAGACTTAATTTCACCACACAAGGTGCAGACTATGAATACAGTGTCAGATCCTACACTCATGTAAATTTCCAAAGTGTAAAAAAAATTCATTATTGTTCTGCACCACTTGAGGGTGCAATCTCAGGAAAATATTTAGAGCTACTCCTAAAGAGCTTCATCTCACATGCAGCTGGAAAAACAATGTTAGACTCCCAAAATATCAATACAGTTTAGTTTGGTAGGTCTCCATTTACCTTGGACCTGAAATAATTTTATTGAAGTTAATGGTTGCTTTCTCCTTGACTTCAGTGGCAGCAGAATTATTCTTATCTGTGTGTCAGGAAACTGAGTTGTAGCTGGGATCCTGTTAAGTTACATTATACCTTTCTAGTGAGATAATTGCAGCATTATAAAAATCATCCAATACAAAAATTATCCTTGTTGTTATTAAATAAATGCTGCCCTTTTTTATCCATTCACTACGGTTGACATTTTTCCTAATGCAATGAAGTAGCCATTGTGCTTGCAGCATCTATTCTTAATAGCTTTCAGACATGAGAGGTTATTTTCTGTGTATTATGTAGTTCTAAAAAACTGAGTATACATGATTCCATTTGGGTTCTATTGTGCAATTAGATTTTAAAAATAGCTCCCCTTTCAGACTCTTTCCTCAACTTATTATTGTCCTATCTTGATAACCTCGCTACTGTGAAAATGGTTTGTCAGATACCTGTGTTTTAATAAAAGCTGAGGAGAAAATATGGACCTTTATTATTACAAGGATCGATTGGGATTTATTTCCACAATTTTAACTACCTTTCCTTTTCCTCTCAGGGTGCAAGCTGCAGCGCAGTTATGTGAAGCTGAATCGAAACCCTACTGTTGATGGTGAGGAATCTACCTGCTACTCTGTTGACCCAGTACTGAAATGTATGAAAGACTGTACTGCAAGTGAAAAGGCTTCAGTAAAGGTTGGCTTCCACTGCTTCCCAAAAGGTACAGTGTTTTTCTCCCTCTGTGTGTCACGTACTGCAGGAGCTGTCAGAGCACTCGAAAGAACAAAACACAGCACAGCCATGCACAGACCTGTGCTGCTCTGGCTCCTCTCTGAGCTGCTGTTTTTAATCCCATTAGTATTTGCTAGAACTGCTGACAGTGTTGGCCAGCTAAAAGCTAGGTTAGGTGATGGCAGGTAGCATCATCTGAGAAAAACATTTCAGGAGGTAAAAGGGGCAGCAGCGATCAATAAAATCACAAAATAAAATTTGTCGTGTCTTCAGGATCTCCATAAAGTTGAGATAAGCAACACTGAGTCCTTTTATGTACATTACAGCCTGCAATTTTGTGTAGACCAGGGCAGGCAAGGCAATTGAAAGTCAGTCAGCTAGTGTGACATGAGTGCTGTAGTTAGACTGCCATGCTATGCCACTGTGCAATTCATCAGCAAAACCACATTGCTGGAAGTTTCTCTAGATTGTCTCAGAAAATGGTTTGGTTTTAAAGGTATTTTATACACACAAACTCATGCCCCAGATTAAAAAAAAAAACACAACCCTTTTTCTCATTTCATTTATACCAGGATGCAAGGCATTGTCTAATACAGTTTCACACTGAAGTTATGTAATCATGAAAGGAGAATCCAACCTGGAACCCACAGATATTTCTGGAGCATTCTTTCCTAAGTCTTTTAATTAAAATTACCTCTATAGCCTACAGGGAACCCTAACATTAGGAAGAATCTATTGAAGTGTTTTGTTCTCTGTTAACCATTGCTGGCCAAATCCATTGTTAGCTGAGATAATCCAGTGTAGCCTCACTGGAGCCAATGCACCCCTGTGTTGAGTAGGGCTGGAAAGGACAGGGTATTTTATGTGTGAATTTAAACATCTGTGTAGAACTTTGCACTTTGCTTGTGTTCTTAGTATCTTCAATGTGCTGAATCAGCCCAGAAAAGCAGAGAGGATAGTCAAATATCTGCTACAGCCTATTCAACAAGTAGCACAGAGAGAGTGTTCATACTTTTGGTGGCTCCCTGAGATGAAAATGGATGCATTCTTTCATAAATAGAAAAACCCACCCTCTAAAAAAAAACCTTCCAAAATCTTGTTATACCCATGTTCCACAGATTTCTATTGTGCATCTAAGTCTGAACTGTCACAATCCCAGACCACTCACTGCCTTAGAATATTAGGCTATAATAAAGCTGTCTCATTCTCTCACAAAAGAGTTTGAGAAAAGAGGAAAATCAGAAAAAAATAAAATGTTAGTTGTTGCAGCCAGTGCTGCTTTCAGAGCAACTGCAGGCTTCTCTTTTTTCATTTACTGAAGCAAAGACTGGGGAGCCCACTTGAAATTCTTTTAATCAAGACCTTAATTTTATTTATTTATTTATTTATATGATTATTTATTTGTCCTGAAGAAGAAGCAGAAAAAGAGGAGGAAAGGAAGGAGGAAGAAAAAGATTCCATTTATCATTCTTTAGCTTGCTAAATTGATTGCTTTTTCTTAGGCTACAGATCAATAGGAATACAAGGCCAGCACTTTAAAACTATTCTTTTTCTTTCTTTGTCTAATGACTTGGAGAAGCAGTAGAAGCAGTAGAAATCTTCATCTTTCTCAATCTAGGAACACACATGCACAGGACAAAGAACTTTTCTCAACTCTTTTTATGAGAATTCAGACATGATAATTTGCTGTTTCAAAATTCAAGGACCCCATCACAGTTAAGCACCCTACTTGCAGTGGAGCAAGGATAAAATGAAGTACAAGAATGCAGAATTTCTCCTGTTGCTCTCAAATCACCAAGACTGTGGCCTTAGGAGCTTGACTGAGGCAGGCATCACTCCAAGTTTAAATCCACATATTGGTTTATATTTCAAACATGCCACAAGTGGATCAGTTACATGAGGATCAGTTACTCACCCACAATCCAGTTTGCAAGGAAACCATTTCCTACATGGATAAGAATGTGCTCAGACCCACAGTGGGCTAAGAGTAGGAGACATAATGTATACCAAAAAAAACAGAATTCAGACATTTTACAGCATTTCTCATTTCACAGCCTGAAAATATAATATACATTTTTAAAAGCATCTCCAGCATCTTTCTGGGAAATATTCATTATCCAGTTTATTATGCAAAACCTGCGCTTAATGTTGGACAGTAATTTAGCCATGGAGGGTGTTAACCTTTCAGAAGATAAGTGACTGATGCAACCTGAACTCATACAGCAGTGTCCATATTTCCCTGTGACGAGGGATGGCATGTTATAAATGTACTGTCCAACTAAGGAATAAAACAAATGGAAGTAAAATTATGAAAGCTTTATGCATTCTCATTATACAAACTTAATCTAAATGGATATCCTAATATTCTTCCAATGCAATGATAAACCTCCAACTAGCTAGGAATATTTATTGGGAGGATGAACATCATTATTCCATTTAGATTATTTCAGCATTAAGGAATATGGCTTATTCAAGCTGCTGTTGATAAAGCAGTGTGGTAAGGTTAATACTGCAACTGAGAATGCTCTGCCAGATTTCACAGTATATGGGAAACTTTAATTAGAAGTTTATGAACCTCTGAAAATTCTCCAAAGGGCTTACCCTTCAGAAATGAACTTCGACAAATAGTCAGCAGAAATACCAAGTGATATGCAGCACTAACAGAAGTGATTGCTGATGTGGGTTGGTACGTGATGGTCTTACACTGACAGGGGCTACCTCCAGCACTTTCACAGCCTCCTTTTGTCTTTGTGCATCGTGAAATGTAATTCATTTTGGTTTTAGGGAAGTATTACAGTAATTATATCATGGGTAAAAATCCTGTTCCAAGTCAATGAGTCAGTTAGATGTCAGTCGTGAGGGCAGGATTTCATTCTTTACTTGATGAGGGAGTTGACAGCCATCAAAACAGTATTTCTTTGAAATGTGTTAATTTGCTTGATGCTAGTTAACAATGGCTTCACTCTTCTGACAGAAACTGCTGTAAGCCTGTTGGAATGGCAGAAAATCAGCGATAAGAAATCTGCATCTGAGGATGTTGTGGAGTCTGTGGATGCTGACATTGATTGTACCTGCACTGGCAGCTGTAGTTAAGCTAAACGTTTTGGCATTGTGCTATAGACATACTACACAAATAATTGAATAGCTGGACAGATAAGAAGGGAACATAATAGCTGTAGTAAAATATTAAGAAAGGTGCTTGAAAAAGTAAGTAAGTCTATTGCAAAGTCAAATGCATTATGTACAGTCTGCACTGCTTAATAAATATGTTCATTAAATAAGTATTCATGTGGTCTCTCTATTTTTGCCTATCAACAAAACAATCAGGCCAACTATAATATTATACAGAAATTCTGCTCCCTTTTATCTGAGATATAATTACAGCAGTCCGCTCTTAAAATTATGTTCACTAGGTGATGAAAGGAAAACATGATTAC
Organism: Zonotrichia albicollis; assembly: GCF_047830755.1. Lineage (NCBI taxonomy): Eukaryota > Metazoa > Chordata > Aves > Passeriformes > Passerellidae > Zonotrichia > Zonotrichia albicollis. Next base: position 12,490,756 of record NC_133826.1, on the reverse strand, counting down.
GGCTACAGCTAACATTCCATTGTGCAAAGAATTTCATATTTAGCATACTAAAGACACAGTAAGCATTTGTTTTCTTTTATGTTTTCTGGTAAAGAGCAACGTCTGTTCCTGGAACCGTTCTGCAAAAAAATATATTTTACTCCCAGCAAGACCATTAGCCTTAGTACATTCTACAAAGGAATGAATTGGACTGCTAGACTCCCACTGTAGCTTTCCAGAGAGCTATAGTGTGTGACACAGTCCCCATTTTCATTTAAATTTCAATGGATGTGCTGTTGCTTCATGAACTAACTAAAAGTGTGAATAGGAACTTTTTTTTGCTTTACCATCTCCTATTGTATATTTATGAAAATGATGGCTTCAAAAACTTCAGGGAACAATAATACATCAAGTAGCATTCCAAATACTCCGAAAAGCAATATATAGAAAGATATGTAAGATCAATAGCACCACAAAGCTAAAATAAAATACAGGCAGGACAGTCAGACTGTGTTTAACCAGTGAAGAGTCAATCTGCTAGCCCTCACTGTGCAGAAAGGTAATTCCCTCCCACCCCAGGGGACCAGGAATAGGAGGCACCTTCAAGCCCCAAGCAATGGCACAATATCTCTTCACCCTGTGTCACAAATCAGCCGTGCACTGAACCATGCCATGTTTTCCACAGCAGTCAATAGCAGCCAGCACGCTCTTCCAAGAGAAGCCTTAGCGTGGGCAAGGGACAGCTGAACCCAAATCCTGGCACTAAAGTGCCATTAAAGAAAATACTTTTCTTTCTAACTAAAAACTGATCTATCAGAAAAATGATTGAAGACTAAATAGTTGGACAATTACAGCATAACACTTCACAGTGCTTTTGTTTCAAGAGCAGAAGCATGAGTATTGTAAGGAGGTACTCCTTTTACTCTCTCTCGAATTGCAGCTTGTCACCAGCTTTCAGAAAAGGCCCAGTTTTTCTCCATGTACAGCCATAACATCATTACTTCCAGAAGTAAGCTATTACCAGTTTGTTCAAACCAGATGCCTGATGCATACTCTGGGGCAAGGGTATTTGCCTCTGCCCCAAGCCTCTCTCCTGGATAACCTACAGAGGCAAAAGTCAGTTACCTGCCTCTTTCTCCTCCCCCAGCCTTAATTCATCTATTGTATTTGAGAATATATGCAAATACCCAGTGCTCTATTCAACAGCTTTTCTTCATGCATGGATCTCCAAACTAAGACCAGTAACATGAATCCTTGCCCTGTGTTTTTATTTTTAATACAGCATTCACAAAATGTACAAAAGCTGTGTTTTCCTAACTCATCAGAAGAACTAGATTGCAAAACAGATAGCCTCAAACAAGAGGGGAGATGAAGAATATTGCATTCCACTTTCCCTTAAAATCACACTAGTCTTACACCTGGAGAGTTCTTTTCTTGCTGGTATTGTTTTCACTGTGGCTTATGGGAGATTTGACATTGACTTTCACAGGATCAGACTGTCATCTTTAATCCAACACCTCTCTCTTTAATCCTCTTGTTTACAAAAGAGAAACTTTTGCCAGTCAACCACTTCAGATAAGACAAAGGTAGTAGGGGGAGAAGAAAAATGAAGTTTCATGCTCAACTACTAAAACAGCGGTTTAGTAACAGCAAAGAACTATCAGTAAGAGAAGAAATTCTGCTCCTGGGGCAGGGAATTCACTCACCATCACCCCAGCAGTAGTGCAGCCTGGGCTGGGGGAAAGCAGTCGCTGGTCAAGCCCAGGCACAGACCTTTCTCTGCTCTGCACAGGGCATGGGTGGGACACAGCTCTCCTTTCCACTTCCAAGGGCAGCTTTCCTTTCTGGCCAGCTCCTGTTCCTTAGTGCCCTCTTGCTGGCACAGCTGAATGCCTTTGACTGCCTGAAAGGCTTCACTGCAGCTGTAAAATCACAATGCAATGGACGTTAGAAAAGCATGAGGTTGGTACTGTGTACGGCAAAGCAGGACTTAGAACCAGCTCATTTTGCCAAAGGAATTAAGAACATTAGCAGTACAAGTGTGAAAAAGCCCTTCTGGAATTTCTAATGCACCACACAGACATTTCCAACCCATCTGGGAGAATATCTGCAGTCCAGATTTAAACCTCATTTGGAAATCATGCCTGTCCTATCTTATAAAGCAAGCCAAAACTATGTACCCAACTGAGTATTAAAATGCATACTACACAGGCTGAGCTTTTATGCATTCCACTTTTCATTCCTAGTGCTCCTCAATTGTATGTATTAATGAATTCTGGACTTCACTGCAGTAACCAAGGAATATAATCTTGCAATTATGGTACTCTAGTATTGTTTTTTTTAAAAAGTGTCAGAAAAAAGATGCAGACTTAAGCATAAGCCAGGCTTGCATTCTAATCCTGCCCTTGCAGCTCTGTAATGTGGTTTTGCATCAGGCTGGGGACTTCTGTGTCTCATTTTCTGCATCAGAAAGATATGACTACTTACCTACTTGATGGAGTCAGAAATGCTTATGAATTTATAGTCCCATATGTCTTTTGCAAGTTCTTCAGTGATACTAGAAATGAAAAGTAAATTTTTCCACTAGATCTCCTAACCACATGAGTATATTTTATTGCTAAGTTGAAGGTTTTCATTTTCAGATTCATCCAACTGTAAAATAACTATACATTTGGAAAAAATCAAAACAATACACCTAATTTGTTCATGGTCAGCTTTGGTTATACTTTAGTGGATTATTCCCAAAAGCCTAGAATTGGATGGTGCTATTACAGACAGATAGGCAAAAAGGCTATTGGAGACACAGCCTTTTGTATCCTAGACAAAGACAACAAACCTTTTGTCCACCAGACCTGGCTCTTTTGATTCACTAATTTTAAATGACACAGTGAATCTCAGGAAAGCAGGATCATTCTGCTCCAGAGAAAGGAGCTGCAGTGTGATAGGAAAGGACAAAACCACTAATACCAGACCCTTCCTGGAAATGAAATGCCAGCTCTGCAGCGTGAGCATTAAAAAAAAAAATCGTCAATTTTAACCCCACTGAAACCAATGGTTAAACTCAACAGAGCCAGGCTTTTACTCAGCATGTTTGAATGAGTTATTAAATGAACTTCAGTTGTCCCTAAAAATAAATGTAGTGTGCAGATCTAAGTGCAGCTGATGAATAAGAAACCTCAGGAATCCAGCAAGTACAGTAGTTAGGGCTAAAACCAGAGACAGCTCAGAAGGTTGCAGGAGTAGCTATTAGTGACCATCTGAGTTTTATGTTGAATCTCAAGGTCTCTCATGCCATCTACTGGCTTTTTTTATTTAGTTACAATGGCTTAAATGTTTTTCCTTGAGTTTTTTTATAGGTCTGATATATTCCAGGTAGTTTTACATAAATTCCATTTAAGGTTTGGGGTGGGGTGTTTTTCCCTCTTATCTCCACACTTGATTACTATGTGATTTTTTTCTTCCTGTAAGAGCATTACAGTTTGGCACTATTCTGAATACCATTTCACATTGTCCCCAGAGGAAAAAGGCATTGCATAAGACATTCTTATTTCTGGTACTGCTGAATAGGCAATAATTATACCTGTAAGCAGTACTGGAAGAACAGTTTACTAAGAAAATCCAAAGCTGCTCAAAAATAGTACTTACAGTTCATCCTGAATCAGTGTGAGAAGGCTGTTATTTTGGTACCTGAAAATGCTTCATGTACAGAAAAAATCTGGTTATCCCTTTTTTTTTCTCTTGTGGTTCACTTAGCTGTAATTCACAGCAAACACTTCCATGGCCTAAAAATTTTAAGTTGCCTTTCAGATTTCAGGTTTGATAAGCAGGAATTATCTATGCTGACAGATCTGATCATAGAGCTTTCCCTTCATTATCTGTAGCCTGTCTCTTCCTGCAGTTTCCCTTCCCTATTTATGCATCCACTGGTCTGGTCAGGACACGTGGGGACCTAACCTTCACATATCTTCTTAACATACACCAAAAAAGTAACCCAACATTCTTTATGGATATTATATGAAACAATATTTAAATGCCTAGTGTAACTGTGGTCATATCTGCCTCCTTTGTGGTTGAGAATTTACTCTAATTAGAGCTGTCTTGATGCTTGTTTTTTGCCAGGTGATAAAAAAGATAATTACGGGGGAAAAAAAAAGAAGAAAAAAAGAGCCAAGAATTTGGCTGGATAAGCTAACATGCTAGAATTCTACTCAGATTCCTGCTTCTGTGGTCAAAACAAAACTAGTACTATTCAAGGTCTGTTCATGACTTGGGGGATGATAAAAGATTAGGTTCACTATGGGCATAAGTGATTAACAGGGGCTCAGGCTGGAGCTAGAACTGGCAGAGAAGTGCTTGTCTCACAGTGGCATTAACCTGCCTACATTACTGCAGACACAATGCAGACACATCTCTGAATGTTTCACCTTTGAGAAATAACACCACTTCCTTTTGATCTACACCATGAGTCATGGTGCCCCTGTTCCCTCTGGCATTCTGAGTCTCTGTGACTTTCCTGTGTCTGAGCCAGAGCACAGTGTTCATCCCAGAGAATGCACTCACTTCCCTTATCAAGGAGATAAAACACTTAAGGTGGGATCTAAGGCATCATTCCCAGCCCAATCCCTACTAAGACCTCAGGAAATGCTGAAGATGTCATCATACACACTCGATTTCACGGGGCCTTGGGCTCCCTGGGAACAGTTTCCATACCTGAAACCACCTTCTAGATTTTGGCACATGCATTGCCTGCTCTGAAACACAGCTGGGGAAGGAGGCTCACATCTCTGATGATTGCTCAACCTGTTAAATCAGGGAATGAAAATAGGCATAAGCATAATCACAGGTGTAATACAGAGGGAAGAGCAAGTTGTTTGACACTTTTCACATCATCTGTGTGAGAAAGGGCTGAGCCCTGCGTATTTTCCACCATTTCTGAGCAAAGGCGAGGCTGCTTTTTAGGATGCTGGAGAGAGCTCTACAGCTTGTGAAAATTAGGCAGTGAAAGACTTCACCATTTAAAGGTATAGAAGGGAGTATTAAGTATTTCAGTCTTGAGTATAAGCACGTGCATTGTAGCTAAATCTTTTTCTTTCCTCTGTGAAGCTGGGCATCAGTCTCTACAGCACTACAGCTTCACATTGGAAAATCCTAATGCAACCAAACTGAAATGCTCCAGAGGAATTAATTGGTGACCTTGCCTGACAGACCAAAATAAATCTGGCAGGCAGGCTGTCCCCTCTGCCAAGTGCTCAGCTCCCAGCTGCAGCCGTACGGATCACACTGCCAGCCCCAGCCCAGCCAGCAGCAGCTCCCTGCGCTGCCTCCTGCCTGCGGCTTGGCTCTGCAGGCTCCTCTGCCTGCCCAGGGCCAGCTGCTTAGCACCAGGCAGACAGGCAAGCTGGCACTGCCCACACCTCTTGGCCAGCTGGTGGATCCACAAAATGGATTGCTCCACTCATGAGAAATTCTGGGATGCTGAAATCCCCCCCCTGCGCAGAGCGAGGCGCGGAGTGACAGCCCCAAACTGCCCCGGGATGGCGTCTCCATCAGCACCTGCAGGCTGATCCCTGCCCCAGTCTTTCACCCAGGCAGGGGACAAAGGGGCTTTTCAGAAGTGCAGGGATGAATTTATTTCATTTCCATTTCTCAAAGGATCTGAAGCTCAAAATTTCCGCACATCATTTGGTGACCCTTTTCAGCTTTCTCTTAATGAGTAGGCACAGACTGGCTGAATTAAAGGTCATGGTTTAGGTTATAGGCACAGGCAAAGCTCTGTGCTCTGCGTCCTACCAAATCTGCAGCTTTACATAAACACCTACAGAGTAAATCCTGTCCTGGCCAAGCAGAATCATAGCTCAGGGTATGGTATAGTTCTCTATCATGTCAATACAAATATAAAAATAATTAAGAAGGGTTTCTTGTTTCTCACACAGCTTCTATTATCAATTCTAGAGGTAACTGCTTTATAGTACAAACATTTGAATGTCACCTTCATTCATCTGCTGTATGTTTTCAGCATGGTACCAAGAAATGTGTAAGTTTTTGCTCTTCATGAGCTTGTCTTTCCCTAAAAATCTCACTTTAAAGGAGGTTTTTTAATTATTTATATATGCACCTGATTTGTTCTGAAATCAGTGATCAGGACTCTATGCCTGGATGGCCCCACAACAGCAATAGAAATATTTCCTGTAATTGTGTCCATCCCTTCACCATTGTTTCGATCATCAAGTCCCCTTTTAACTGCAGCTCCATATGGAGCAGCAGAGACAAGCAGTGCCACAACAGCTTACATTTGCATAACCTCTGGGCTGGAGACAGTGTGAGATTTTCACTACTGCTAGCTGGAAATGTATTTGTTTAGCCAAGCTGCCAAAACTCATATTTTAGCTTGGGAAGTCTCTCATCCAATAAGGCTCTCATTACACTTCCACCATTCTACAAGCACTCCATCCTAAGGCACTCAAGATTTAATAAATAGTGCTTTTTAAAAACCAATGGTCCTGAGTCATAGGTGTAAGGAATACAGATGGAGTGGGATCACCCAGAGTCAGCCCCTCAGGAAAATACCTGGTAATTTCCTCATTACATCATCCTTAAATGTCAACCATTTCCTCTATAGTTGCAGTAACACTGAAAACATGAGCTTTGCTGTTTTCCTCCACATCAATATGCACTTAAGGAAGAAAGGAAAAAAAGTTTCTTCTGCTGCAAAATTGTTGATAGATCTTTTAAAACAGTATATGAGAAATAAAATCTGTGGCAGAATCTGCCTTGCTATTCTAATGTCTCAAGACTGAAAACTGCAATAATTTTTCTGAATGACAAACCAAGTGCTTTTCTTGCTTAGTGATCACACAGCAATTTCACAGCTACTGGGTTTCATTACCCTCTTCCCTCCCCAGAAGATTTCCTTTCTATGAAAAGACCTTTCCTCCTTTAAGTTCTTCTCCTGGCCTGAGTTCTGCATTATGCTATTTGTAGGGCTTCTTTTTCCCTTGTTAGTCAGTAAGCAGGGCTGTCAGGAAAGCACTACAGAAGCAAGTGTGTCTCAACAAGCTGAACAGATTCCTACAGCAAACCCTCAGGAAAGCAAACTGCAGCCCCCTCTGCTCCTACCAGCTGCTGCTGCTGCATTTACCTCCTTGATAAGAGACTTGGGGATCTTCTCAATGGTTTTACCCTTGAGGGAATGGAGCATCAGGGAACAGGTTTGCTCACACTTCACCCTGACCTCTAGGTGAGACGAAACCTTCCCTGTACAGTTGTGTGCTCACAGCAGGAGCTGATAAATAGAACCACAAAACAAACAACAGAGTTAAATAAAATCCATTAGTGAGGCTCTCCGCTCCTCTTGGCCACTTCTGGGGGTCCATCAGCTGCAAACTCACTGCCACTAGAGGGCAAACATGGCCAAGCCATTTAACAGAAGAAACCCCTTACATTAATACATAATCACTTTCCATTATGGCTGATTTTTCTGCGAAGAAGCCTCTTTGCCCACTTGTACCTTCAGAAAGGATTCTGTGATGGAATCTTCTACCAGAGACACGGTTGTCAGACTCACTAAAAATATTCATAATTGGAACCCACTCAAAATACATGGACACCTTATTACATGTCCCTAAAAAATTTATAACTGCAAGCAAGCAAAACACTCTCCTCAGATATTCAAATAAAAATATGGTATATGCACTGTTGTTCTTCAAACCAACACAAATGAAAACAATCTAGATATTTTACACCCTATGGAAAAGAATTATTTTGAAAAAATATATTAACAGTAACCAGTCAAAAGGCTTCCAGAAAACTTTAGAGATCCCACTCTAGGTGTTTCCTGTCAATGCAGAAGGTGATACAATGAGATATCCAGACTGACCTCCTCTACAAGGCTGTTATCTAGCTTTCATCTCATTCTGAATGAGCACAAAGGCAGCTCAGCTCTTGTTCAATAACTCTTCATAATGGCTTCAGGGTCTGTAGGTGGAGTTAGTCATTATCACATAATATGGGTGTTTAGCTATTCAACTATTCAACTAAGATAGAGAAGGTAGTGCAGCCAAGTGAAAGGAGAAAGTAAAGAAAACTGCGTAGGGAATCATTCAAGTTGTCATTTAAACTATGAAGAGGAAATAGTATTCATTTGATAATTTCTTGAAAGATTTGTGCAGGTGATTTTTCTAATGGAAAGAAACGGAAGGTTTAGAAAGATCCTGCAGAATTGGTATCAAAGTTCAATGTTGAGTCTGTTTTCCCTTTAATGTAAGCAAGGCAATATTTTTTGTTAACAGGAGGTCCAGCTCCCTAACTGCAATGAAATGAAGACTCTGGAGTTGCATTTGCCTCTGGTATCAGTAAGTGACCTCCCAACATCAAGATTTTACAAAGATTAGCTCAGCAAGCACATAAAATGTCAAAAGCTACAGGAAATTTTCAGCATTTTCCTTCTTTAGCTTCTCAGAAGGAAAGTTGTCAAAGTAGCTGTCTGCTAAACATATCATCTGACTTACTATAAAAGAAGGATGTCAACACTGCACGTCAAATCCAGCACTGAGATCTATTTTTTAATGGGCAGGATCTGAAACAGACAGATCCCAAATCTCTCTGCAATTACCTGCATCTGTAGGAAAGGCACAAAAGGATTTATCTTAAAGAGCTCTCAAACTATCTTCTAGCCTTGGTTTTTGTGACAAAAGCAAAGTAAAAATCTTAGGAAAATATTTTCAAAGCCATTTTTTGAGGAGTCTGTAAGTGCTGGCTGCTCCCCTGCCTTCACACCAGCAATGGGGCCACGAGGGTGCAGTTTGGCGGATGACATTTGCTCCCAACCAACACCTTTCCTGGGGTCTGCTGACCCTTCCCACATGAGCCCCAGCCCTCTGTCAGCAGCAGACACCAGGACACCCAGCAGCTTCAGGGAAACAGCTCACAGGTGGGCTAATGCCACCAGAACTACTCATCCACTGCTGCAGCCTATTGCCTTCAGAGAAAGTGTTTGGGACAACACAATGGGAACTGAAATTACTCTCTGCATCTTGCCTTAGCCAGAGACCCTCCAGATACAAGGAAAGAGAACAGAAATGCAAGAACATTAAAAATAAAAAATAAAAAAAAAAAATTTAAAAAGCTGAGCACTTTCAAGATGTTTCAGCCTGATGAGCTTAACCTATTGAGCGTGCCAGTGGTTCCCTCCCATGGCCACCAAGGACATGCCATGGCAGTGGAACAGACATTGCTTCCTGAAGCCAATGTTCACACAAGTGTAAGAAACAAATTAATTTATTCCTGCCAACATGGGCTATCATCTGTTTCCTGCTAGGTTTCCTTCATGTTCAAAGCATACTTCAAAAACAAGCAGTAATGTGACCTGAAGTCTAAATTTTGCTACAAGAACTTCAGCTTCTGGGAGCCCTTCCCGCAGGTTAAGGGAAGTCATGTCAGCCAGGTGTGAGTCGCCATGTTTCATAGCTGGTTTCTCAACTATTCCCCTGTGGATGGTCACTTCAGAGCTATATCCAGCCACTACATCTAATAAATGTCCCAGTATTAGCCCAAGAGCAGGCCTACAGATGCAAATCTCAAATAAAGCCACGTTAAGATGACGACCTGTGATCCTTTACATCCTTCTTTTTGCGTGTCATTTTTGCACCCACACAAGGTATGTACAGAGCCCTAAAGTCTCTTTTTACATAAACTTCATGAATGTCCACAGAAGGGAAAAAAAGGAGACACAAGCCCTTCAGGTTAAAGCAAAAATTTTGCCTTTGTAACTAAACCTTATTCTCTCCTGGATTAGATTCACCAAGCATACAAAGATGTGCTTTTGTGGCCTAGGAAAGAAAACTCTGGACAGGTTCTGCAAGTTCCCCTATGGAATCTTAAGTGGAACTGCTCACATTTAAGCCAGCAGTGTGCAGGTGTTAGGGAGTGAGACAGCACATAATTTAACAGCCAGCATACCTCACTCCTGTCTTCTTCCTCTAATTATGCATGAGAATTAAAGAAAAATAAAATAGAGGGAGTTTTGTAGGAAGTGATTGTCCAAAAACACATGAACAAGATTTTTTTTCCTTCTCCACAGCTGGGTGGGTAAACTCCTGCTGTTCTGGATTGGGCTGGATGCAGCAAGTCATGCTAGCCCTTACTTTTCCTAAGTTTGCCTTTTTCTCTGCTAACAGAAGACAATTTATTCTCTGAGGAATATTGACATCATTTCAGCATATCTTAACTTTTTAGAAGGTGAAAAAAGACTTTGAGTTGTCACACAACTTATGCATTCAGAGTATGGTGATCCCTAATGGGACAAAAGCATGGCAGAAATGGAGTACAGCTGTGTTCTCCTAAGCTGATGTGCTTGAATACAAGGCCTGAGCACCTTCCTCAAAAGAAGGAAATGTTTTCCTCATTCTAGAAGAAAGTCTGCTCTGGCACCAAACAAATGGGCAACCTCCTAGGAACTGCTCCCCAGGAAGTCTCTCTGCAATTGCTTCTGGTTGAAGCTCACACAAGAATTCAGTTTTTCACAAAGGCATTAGGTAGAAAAGCTTTAATTATTAAAAGAGTGTGAATTAAGCAGACAGTGTGCTGCACCTACAGTGCCTTGGTGAGAAGGCACTCTGTAAACAGAATTATTATTTCATCAACACAGTAGAGTCCCCACTTAATGGCTCACTAACTGGGCCAGAGATGAGATTCGATGTGAAGAAATCAATGACTCAAAGCAAGAGATTCAGCAAATATGAAACACCTAGTGCTTGGCTCTTAGGGTTGCATATTGTCTCCTGTGGAAGTGACTCGTATCATGCAGGGAGAAAATAACACTCCTGCTGCTGCATCCAACTGTATCCATGGGAGATAAGGCTGAACTGGTGCTTGCCAGCACTAGAGTCCCATACTTTAAGGGGGCGTTATTTGCTTTTTGGTGCTCTCCTTCTGTGCTCTGTCTGCTAAATTAGTAAGCATTACTACTTCATATTTTCAAAATGTTCTTACTGCTTTCTTTCTTCTTTTTGTAATTCATGACTTCGAAGTCAGTATTTCTTAGTAATGGTAGCCTTATTTTGGTGTCCACCAGATGTACACATCAATCAGAATGACTCTGCTCTACCGCAGAGCAGAAGCACCAAAGGGCATCCTGCAAAATTAAATGGGAAGAATAATGAAGTCCTTCACAATTCCTCTCTGTTCTAACCACTGTAACAACTCAAGAGAGCAGAGAAGATATTTTCAACATGTGGCTATAGGTGCATGACTCTTCCTCAGACAGCTGGCTAGAGGGTAAATGGCAAGAGCAATAAGTATCTATCTCTCCTCCCCGGGAGTGAGCATGATTCATGGGTGAAGAATACTTTATTTTCCTACTCACCAGCACACTGAGGCTTTTCTCTGAAATTACTTCTTAAGTTTTCCTTCTCTTCAGTGCTAATTTAGGAATATAAAACTCACCATGCTGGCTCACTTTTCAGTGAAGTGATTTCGGCTTCACTTCCAGATTCTCAGGGAAAATCTCAGCTTTACATTCATCAGCTCCTAATGAAAAACAGCAAATCTGACTCTGCAAAGAAAGGTTCCTGGTGTAGTGAGGATTGTCTGTGCAAAGAGGGAGAGATGAGTTAAATTGCAGGGGAAATCCTTCATTAATAGTACCAAAGGACTGCACAAAAACCCAACTAATTCTCTGAACGAAAGAAGGATTAATATCCCATTTTATAGGAAGGAAAGTGAGATAACAGAGCAAACACCCAGAAAAATTAGCAGACAGGATCACTGTGGCTTCACTTCCACATCCATTCCCGTGGGTGGAGAGTGAAATTTGGGCAGAATCCCTTCTATTTGTGTGGCAGTTTGTTTATTTGTTGCAACAGAAGGAATAGCCCAGCAAAATTTCTCACAAGCATTTTTCTTTAGAAAATCCTGCCATTTCTCATTTGGATTTTTTTACTATCAGCATGCATCTTTACCAAACAGGGCAGTTAACAGTTAATGTGACAGAAAACAAATATAAATTGCACAAAACTGTGTTAAAATCAGACTGACACCTTTCATGTGTTTTTGAAGATGATGTCTTTCTGACACACCTTCTGGCTGCTTCTCATAGAGAGGAATAATACAGCACAGAAATACAGCTCTGGAAAATGGCAGCTTACAGTGCCTTCCTCAAAAAAAGTAATAACCTTTTTCTACACATAATTGCACTAAATTCACCAAGAGCACATAATGGACAGGAATACAAAATGAATCACAGCATTTCTATATGAAACAGCTGTTCCATGAACTGGCCACGATGATTTTTTGACTATGTGACTGCATCTGTAGTTTGGAAACAATTATCCAGGAGCAATTATTTATCTTGAGTTGTCACACTTGTTTTATCAGCTCTTTAGGGGGTACTCCTGGAGAACCTGGAGAGCTGAAAAAGCAGGATTTTCCTGCTTCAGTTGGACCAAGAAATAAAATGCAAATCAATGACAGCATGTTTAAATAAAATTTGTGACATCCAATTTCATCCATCATTTTCTTCCTTTCCTTGTTAAGACCAAAGAAAAAAAATTACATTCTCACTAAGACTCGGGGGATCTCAAAATATATTTAGTAGTCATCCCAGCACACAGAAATCAGGAGAATGCAAATAAATCCCATCCTTCATTGCCTCATGCTTTCCACTCCTCTAATTTGCAGTGGTAAATTTGAAATGTGAATAGTGTCATTTTTCAGCAAGCACTGAGCACTCCTGGGTGCCTTTTGCTGCCACTGGGACGTGCAGCTGTGACATCTAACACCTATGTAAATCTGGGCCGAGTTATCTGCAGGGAGACAACTGATGCAGCTGAGAAAAAGAGTTGCTTTAGCATCTCACAAGGGAATGAAAAATCAGTAGTGAGCTGCTGGCTCTGTTAGAGGTAACTCAACAACTTTACAATAATGTAAGCAGCCTTAGGAATAGGCTAAAAGTTGTTTTTCAGAGCATATCAGGAGACAATACAGGGCACTGTCACGCATTCAGGAAATCATGTTCAGGTTTTATAAACCACAAATGCAAATAAGCCCTGGCAATCCTTATACTATGAGCACATAAATAGATTTAGTATGTATAAACCATTGTGTAACTCCATTGGAGAATGAATACTGTCTGGGAAAAGATGCCAGGGTAGTAAAGAAGTTTCTGAGCACCCAGGACAGACATTTCAGGCTTTCTAATTTCACATGTGTGAGACAAGAACCAAGACACAAATGTTGTTGACATTAGACATCATCTTCCAGGACATCCTGAGCAGTTAGCCAAGTGCAGCATAGCTGCACAAAAGAACTTGCTGTCTCTTGTTATTAAGCTATCTGGCTGCTCAGGTGTGGCCCTCAGCCTCTGGACAGTTGTTCTGAGTGCTCAGTCTGACAGCAATAAGTATCACTTTTTGGGAAGCTAACAAGGGTGAGACTTTAACTGCTCAAGTGTGTAGTAAAAGGCTGTTTCCTTTCAAAACTGAATTAAAATTTGGGCTTATACAATTCTTTTTAAATTAACCTCTTTGCTCCTTCTATAACCTTTTTTCTCCTTTTTTTTTTTTTTTTTAAAAAAAAGCAGCTTTTGAACATGCAAGCTGACTGGGGATCTGTTTGTGCTTTCCCTCTTGATACATTCACCAGTCTCCTGTTCTGAATTTTGATGCACTGGGGGCCTTCCCCTCAAACAGCTCTGCTCCTGCTCTCACTGCACTGCTGCTCTCTGGCCACAAATCCTTTTACAGGAAAGGGGCTCTGGGTGCAGCTGCTAGAGGTGCACAGGACAGGCAAAGCACCTCATCCTGAATGCCAAACACGAACCCTGAGCCTCACAGCTCAGGGGGTAATGAAAACTGAAGACACAAAGGGATTTTGCACTAGATTTCTGAAAAATCCAAGCTGAGCTGACAATCTAAGCACTTCTCTGTCAACAAAGGCTGCCTGGGATTTACAAACTAGCTGTCCCTCCTGAAGAGCCTGATTTATTTGGTATGCTTTGAGTAATCTTAATGTATGCCAAGTTTTTATTCACGGACATGGCCTTTTGCATAATACCCGAACAGAGTATTTGCTCAGGAAGTGGTAGACCTGAATTCCAGGCTTTTCCCTGCTGAGGAGGGCTGAAACTATGGCTTCTGCTTCCTGGGGGAAAATGCAGAGCCTGCAAAGGAGGACAAATCTGGATTTGAGTAGAAGAGACCTGGGACTCAGCTTCTGCTCCCTGGGATGCTCAAATATCCAATGTCAGATGGCATCTGGATTAAAAAACAAATACAAGCCAGAAATAATCAAGGACAGTGAGACTGGGAGCAGGAATACATCACTCTTGGCCAAGCTCCATAATCACTAGGTTAGATAATGATGCCAGTCCTCTTGGCAGAACTTATTTGCAACGTGCTAGTGCAATGATATTATTTCAGTTCTGCAGCAGCTTGGACGTCTCTGCATTGCCCCTCCATGGCACAGTGCAGACATGCTTTCTCTCTTTCACTGAAAAACAAGCTATTGCATTCCCTGGGTCAGAGAGAAGTTATGTGTAATAGTAACATTGATGTAACTACTGCAGCTGCACTGCCCTCATGCATTAGTCCTTGGGACTGTACACATCCTTGGTATCCATGGCACTGCCTGCACCTGGAACAAGAAACCTTTCCATTTAATTTCAAATGTGTTCTATGATTACAGCAGTCATCCATTTAACTGGGGCATCATACCCCTGTTTCAAGTAATATTTAATTAAGTTGTAGTAAAAAGAAAGCAAAATTGAGAATCCCCTATCCAGGAATGAATAACCTAAAGGATTTTAGAAAAAATGTCCTTGAGGATTTTAGAGTAAAGATGATTTGAAAAGGAATAGGATGTTATAATTCATCTGCCCTTGTCCCTTCTAACACACTTACCCTCTCTACAACAGGGATGAGATTTTCTGGAGAGCTACATTTGCAGGTGAACACCACAGGATCAGGGAGTATGCAAGAGGCACTGCTTCATTCTTCCTCCCTGGGTGCAGTGTGAGGTGTGCAAAGCTTTCTGCCTCCCACCCAAATGCCTGTCTGGGAAAAAGGACATTTCCCCCGGCCTTCTGAAGCAGCTCTGGGCACAGCAGCTTCCAGGAGTCCCACCCATGAGCCCTACTGATCCTCTGGGGTATCAGGACAACCAGGAGTTACATGCCTTGACTGGAGGCACAAAACTTAGAGAATTAGCCCCCATTTCAGCCTGTGCAATGTCCCATCTAACTGATGGAATATCCCATCTGACTGAAGCAGTTTGGGCCTTTGAGGCACTTGGAGCTTCTTCGGAATGGGGAAGAACCTAAAATTCCAGCATCCAAGACAACCAAATGACCTCCTAAGAGAACATGGATCTACTTTAGTTGGTTCCCAAGAGAAGCCACTTTCCCAGCCACAGTCCAGAGCAGCTGCTGCAAGGATTCCCTGCCATGCAGTTTGTGTCCATGTCAGACATCTGCCAGGAGACAGAGCAGTGCAACATTCAAAGTGGGTCACCAGAGCTTTCTAACATTAACCTGCCTTTGACTCACATTCCACAAGATTTAGATCATTTCCAAGGAAGTCTGTCACACTGAATGTGCAGGCTTTAAAATCTGATGTTATGGCTGTGCTATTATTGTGCAGCATGTGCTGCTTGCACAGCAAGATTAGAGACTCCTTTCCAAAATGAGGGTCAAATTTATAAACCTGCATACAGTGCATTGTCTCTAATAGGATATTTTTTCCTTTGCACTCTTTCCTGTTTAATGTAAAATGAAATGGAATTTCATCTTTAGCAAACCTTTCAGCTGGAATACAATTTTGACTAATAAAACATCTATAAACAGCATCAGTTTTATTATGTATGACTGCTAACAGTCAGACCTTGATAACAACACTTGACTTGATTGGCAGCAGCGAGGAAACCATGGGCACGGTTCTTATTAAGAAGTGATAAAAAACTACATTCCAGTAATTCAGAAATACTTCTTTTCTCTTGAACAGGAAAGTGAAAAAAAATATTTACAGATCTATCCCTACGTCAGATGCCATGAATATTGTTATCATTTTAGCTGCAGTGCTTGGAAACTGGTCAGGGCTACTGAGGTCAGGGAGATGCCTGAGAAGAAATCTTGGTCCTTGAAATTCAAGGCCCAGAGCTGGAAAAAACAAGGCAAATGAGTAAAAGAAACTAATTTGGTTTTATCTCTGTTTTTATGATTAAAGAAAAGAAACACAAGACAAATCTTTAGCTAGTCTCAAGGATTTTTTCATCTTTGGAATGACTTTTTCTGCATCTATTAAGCATTAAAAAGGCATAAAAAACTGCTAGACTGGTCAGCCCTGAATGAGTAAAATCATATCTACATCCTCACTAATACTTTGCATTATTTATATAATTTTATAGATATGTTTTAAATAACGGTTTCTGTAAAGACTGATCATACAGCAGACTGTACTGTACTGATATTTTTATGTCTACAAAAACCTCTTGAGTTGCGGAATTTCAGCAAACCTCATCCTTAGGGAGCTCATCAGTTTTATCTGTGCATTTTTCAAGCCAACTTGCCTTTTCCTCTTTGTGCATAGGTGTCAAAACTAGGATATGGGTTGACCCAACTCAAACCAGGTGTTGGTTTTCTTGTTTGAGTTATTTTTCTATCACATCCTGCTTTTGCCCTTTGCTCTTTTCCATACTGACAGCTTTGCCAGAATAAATCTTTGCAGTTCAGCCATACAAGAAAACATCTCACAAACAAGGTTGTTGTTCTTTTTTGGCCAGGTATGCACAGCCCAGATTGCTAAATCCTGACCAGTGGTTCAGGCTGTTTTCACATCTCTTATTCTGTATTATCAAAAAGTCTCTTTGAATACATCTACCTGTATGCTAAAAATAAATCTTCATGTGCTGGGATGCCTATACTTTATATCAAATATATACAACATTATCTCCTCTCAGGCCCAGATAGTTTAAAAGAATCTTTCTAATACTCCCTGAGTAACCTAAATCCAGGCAGAATAAAAACAATACAAAATATATAAAAGGCAATAAACCTGTAGTTCATCATAGCCCACGGAGTGCTGCCTAACACTTGTTGTTTTGAAATTACTTCTGTCGCAGTGGCAAGCAAGTGCCTGTGCTTTCATCTGGAAACAAAGACTGAATTATTGTCTCTGATGTCAAGGGAATGTTTTAATTTCTTGTGTTACTGTCACTTGAAAGTGTGTCCCCTAGCCCAGAGACGGAGAGAAAGGGCTGGGGTTACACTCTCACCAGTGTTCCCCACGGAGATTTGTGCCTGCTCTCTGTCTGAAACCCATCACTGTGGTTCTCACAAACAAAGCATGATTTCATAAACACAAGCACTGGGTTCAGCTATTTAGTGACAAACTTCATTGTGTGTTTCATGAAAATGTTCCTTATAAGGGGTACTTCTTTGGAAAATTGTATATCTTCATGCAATATTTGCTTCTAAAGAAGCGTCTTCACCCACTCTGCACAAACTGGGAGATGTCAGTTTCATTATGTCCCATCACTTCTTAAAACCATCACTGGAGAAAGGATGGGATCTTCACTATGATTTTAGCTGATCAGAGAATGGGATTCAGAAAAGCTGAGATGGCTGCAAGTGTCTAGCAGTAACATTAATGACCCAATCACCACCAATTCTTTGCATGTATACACACTAAAACATGTAAATAGATTCTGAACCAACAAAACTCAGGGGTTCATAGCCTATTCTTGTGTATTTATAACAGCATTTAACCAGTATGAAATTTAAATGCAACCCTTTCCACATCTATATAATATCTATATAGACTTGGCTCACCCATTTTGTTTTTAAAGACATCAGATTTGTTGAGACTCCCTTGCCTTTCTTCTCACACATACCTTGCAGTCCCCATTAAAAAGAGGATTGTGAAGTTCCCCTGGATGCCACTTGTTTTCTTTCATCTCTGTGTTGGAAAAAAAATTTACACATCTAAGGGTGAACACTCTGCAGCTTTGGACTCTGATTTGGGGTAAATATTCTTGTTACAGGCTACTTTTTGCACTGTGGATGCTTAGATTTCCTTAAACCTCAAATCCACAGCTCTATGCCATTTATCCATACATTTCTATGAGCAGAAGTGAATCAGAGAAGGCTGGGCTCTATCCTGGACTTCCCTGCGGTCTGCAAGTTTCAATACAGAAATGAAAACACCAGCAGCTTTAAGGGGCAGACTATCACAGAATGAATAGCAGGATGCCAAAATGAGGTGGCTTTCACTGTTACCTGTTGCAAAGAAAAAACAAAGGTATTCATTATCTGGGTTCACCAGTTTGGTATTTGGGAGATAATACATTTACATACAGCCCAGTCCAGCCCAATGCTATTGCATAGCTTGAGTTCTTTTAAATAGAGATCAGTATTATCTGTACAGTCATTTTATAATAAAATGTGCAAAATTGCATATTTTATCACAGCAAATGTTCTCAGGTTGTACAAGAAAAGAACACAAGAACATATTCTTACATATGAACATCTGATATTAAGAAATATCATCTTACTCAATATGTACAGAACACAGAGTGCCTTCACATGTTCATTGGCATGTCACTTACAAGTAGTTGGGTAAGCATAGGCAGCAAAGTACAAACACCTCAAAAGTCAGGAGACCCTCAGGAGGATGAAGAGCCCCATCCATTCAGATCCCACCTCTCCCAGCAAAGAGAACGGCACAAAAACAACAACAGATCAACAAATGAGCAAATTTCAAAGTGCTCATAGCTCCTGGTGTTTTGCTACAGTTGTGTGCTCACCAACAAATACATTCCTGTCCTAGTCCTCTGCAGGTGCTTTGTTGCCATAAAAAACTCTTGCTGCAACAGGGCTCAGAAAACAGAGATCACACTCCTTTGTCTTCCCAAAACAATGTTCAAGGTGAGAAATAACAGGAAAGTTAGAAGGCAAAAATTCATGCAAATGCAGTCTGTGGAATTCAAGGAATTCAATGCCACAGGACATCAGCAAACTGAAACGTTGCAGATAGTTCCACTGCTTACACAATATACAGGCAAAAGCTCATCAGAATTCATGCCACACAATGTAAAATCTAAGGGATGAGGAGATGAGCTTCCTTTCCCCTCTGCAGTGTGGTGATGGGTGCAGTGCTGGGCACAAAAGCACTGCTTCCCCTGGAGCACTGCCCTGGTCACCGTCCCAATGCTCCCAGGTCTGCAGTTCCTGCTGCTGTGACCCACAGCTCGCCAGAGACACAGCATTGGTAAAAATTGTGAAGTTCAAATGCTTGTTCCTAAAAATTGGCTTTCACTTCCACAGCATTACATTCATGTATTTTGCAAGCACACTGAGGATTGTACTGCACATCTCTAATGCTTTTTTTCTGCTTTGCAGCATGTCTTTTAACCAAAGTACATGAAAGTTACATTCCCATTAATAGATTATGAACCACTAATGCAATTATCAGTTTAAGCAAAAAATAAAATAATTTTTAAGTTACTAATCCACACATATGTACCTTTAGAAATAACAATATAATTTCCTGCATATTTAAAAAATTAATTAGAACTTCACTCTTTCAATTCTTACTAATTTAAAAAAACCCACAGATTAAAAATGGGGAAAATAAAGATATCAAAATTAATTAATATATTAAAATATCTTTATTTCCTTCAAGGCGCTGTAATTTTAGATAATGTTATTCTCCTAAATTTTAAGTTATACTAATTTCTTTCTCTCTACTTCCATATTATTCTCCTCAGGCACAGATAATGCATTTTGCCCATCTTTTGCTTCTACTTCATTTTTCCTAGGGACTGGTTTGTTCAGCAGCAGGCAGTCATTTTAGCTTTTTTATTCACTTTATCCCCCATTCTCTTTTGAAGATCTAAAGGATAAACCTAAGGTGAGTTGAGACACTGTTTGTGAGATCGTTCTGTCCACCCCCACCCCAATAACAATAATCACAGACAAGGTGTCCTTGTTCTTTCCTTGCTACCAGAACATTCAAGATTGACAACTCTATACCGAGTTGCTCATTTAATCATACATGTTCTGGTGGAAATTATTACCTTTATTGCAAAGCTGTGTATAGGTAGAATTAAATGCTCATCTTTGCAATAAAGAATGTGCTCTTCTGTAAAATAATTACTCTATTATCAGGTCTGCTGTAAGTATTGTGCAGATGCTAGTAATTTTTCTCATTCTGTGAGGATTATAAAGAGAACCTGAATTTTCAAAGTACAGCATTTAAGACTATCAATTATTTCCTTCATGGCTCCCTCCCTTTCCAAAAGAAAATAATCTCCTCTGAAGAAGGTGTCATTCTGATGACAACAGAAGGATTGCAATATCACACTTTCAATGAGAATGTTAGACCTGATTCAAAGTCCAAAAATTCAAACTACTTGAAAAGTGTCCTATTAACATCAGTGAGCTGTTCATCAGCTCTACTGAACAAAAGCTTCTCCCCACTTTAGGTCCTGCTGATAGCTGTCAGGCCCTTGGAAGTTTTGACATCCTGGTTCCAGTTACATCAGCTTCCCAGTAAGATTTATGCAGGTTTTCTGCCCTTCTTCACTGGTTAGGTATATTCAAGTCCTCTTTCCTTGCTTCAGAAGCATGTTTTATACAGCTTAACTTTTAAAATCTTATTAAAATGACAGGCATTATACAGACTATACCAGCAGTCTGTATAATAACCAAGCAAAGTCATAGCCCTTTTAAGATACATAAATTTTTGAAAGCAAAGAGTTTCCTCCATGCCTTGCAATACACGTAATAGCAAAACTGGAAAGAAAGAAAGTACTGTCGTATAATTATCATTTCCTGGAAAAAAACCCACTAAAATAACTTGCAATTGTGAATGTTAGGTGTGGCTGAACACATTTACGCCTCCAGAAACATCAGGAAGTTTTTATTCTATAAACACTCTTGAGAACTGATGGGCTAAACAAGGCTTCCCTGCCAGGTGTACTTTTTTATGAAATAAAGCATCACAGGAGCATGTCAAGAAAAAACAAAATTAAGACACTTACAAGTACTGGGTGCAGACAAAAGAGAAATAAATACTCTGGGACAAGAACATAAAACAGGAAATCCAGCCAGGAAAATGACAGTTAGATAACAGCCCTTACAAGCAAAGCAGATAAAGGAAAGAAAATAACATATGTACATTGTCATGGTATCCAATCTCCCACAATCCAACTAGTTCCATTCTCGTGCATCCAGAATCATTAGTGCAAAATTTTGTGATTTAGAAATGGAAGCTGAAGTGGAAATCATGCTGGAAACAGAACTGCATTGGAAAACGTCCCTGTCCAACTGAGCACTAAATATTTATACCCCAGAGGAGAAAAAAGGCCTTAATCAAGGCTAGTCCCAACCCCACAAACTTTCAATCCTCTCTGCTCAAAATCAGTAAGCAGCAATAATTCAACCCACAGGAACCAAAGCTGAAACACTTTTTCTGCTGGTGCCCAAAAAGAACGACAGTAGGAGAAAGGGCTGATCTCCACAAAGGGCTGATTTTTGGTTCACCACACTGTGTAACACTGCCACAGGCAGTGAGCTGCAGCCACACCACCCTCACAGCACCACAGCAATGCCATCAGGGCCAGGACAGGATGGGTGAAGGCAGCTGAAGGCAGAGGAGCCCAGCTGTGACAGCAGCACCAGCCCCAGCCAGGGCAGCAGCTGAGCCCTGCAGCACCAGCTCAGCCCCTCCAGCCCCGTGTGTGCTCTCCAGGGCTGCACAGGAGGGACAGGGATGTGTCACCTCTGGATGACACTGCAGCCAGCAGGAGACTCCCCCTTGGTTTGGAGCTCAGGGTACCGCTGGACACGCTGGCTATGGTGTTTTCTGGACAGCCACCATTCCCTTGAAGGACATGCTGGTGCTTTGAGCCCAGATGGATGCGTCCTGCTCCTCCAGCTCATTAATGCCAATCTTTCCTACAATAAATAAGCCCAGGAGCTGGTCTTCCCTGGCCTCTCCTGGATGATTTATGCCATGGGCTTGTAATAAGTCATGCTGAAGTTTCTCTGACCTAGATTCGCTCCAATGTTGTAACTAGTTTGGTGACTTCTTTCCAGTCTTTCGAATCCATTATTCAGCAAGCTGGTGCTGATGATGCACTTTCAGCCAGGTTGCTTTCATCTTTCATTTTATTAAATGCAAATTGGGTTTGAAAATGAAGGCGGACACTGCTGTAATCACACTGGCAGGTAACAGTGTTACTCAGCTGTCAACAGAATTCAGCCTAAATAGATCATGGCACAAGAAAGAAATTGTATTGATGACTTTGCTTTGCTTGTATTTAAATATTACATCAAATCTATACTGTCACAGGGGACAAAAAAGTGAACACAAGTTGCAAACATAGCACTCATTCTATATCCTTTCTCGTTTCCCTTCCTTCTGCTCCTTAGCTAATCCAAGGGGAGTTATTTCAGCATGAAATTTGTGCATTGTTTGCCAAAAAGGTAGCAGGATAATAATAAACCAGTCAGCACCAAAGCCATGGGTTACACTTTCTATTACTGGTTTAGATAAACTAATTAATTAAAATATCAAGAGCAGGTTTTACACATGAATACTCTTGAGTTCCAGAGAGCTAAAAGTAAACCAGTATAAAACACCAGGTACAGATACACACTGCTAATACTGATTTGCTTGCCTGTATTTTATTTGTAATAAATAACATGGTCTGCTTCTGCAAAAGTAACTATTAATATTTAATCAGTTGCACTAACCCTTTCCGAACAATAACCTTATGTAAAACATGAGCCAGCTGTACCATAATCAAAAATATCAATGAGTGTTAATCAGATTTCAGCAATTAATTTGATGAGGCATCATTCATGAGTTGGACTGTGTTAAGTTTTCCTAACTTTGCTAACATTTCAATACTAAGGGAATGTCCATGCTCATTGTTCTTTACTACTGATATGAAAATATTCTGAGGCTTTCATTAGAGGGTGCAGCATATAGTAGTACAGAGATGTTCAGCTGTATTTTTTTGCAAAGGGGCAATTATTCCCTACAAGGAGAAAGGAAATGCAACTACAATGCCTCCAAAGAACAGACCAAACACTCTGAAATGTCTCAGCACAGTCCCAGATGGAAACACCCTGTATATTTTTTATGTGAGGACAAGTGGCAATGTGATAAGAAGATGGGAGGCTTAAACATCTGGTCTGAGTTCTGCCAAGATTCACCCAAAGCTTTCGGCATGCCGTCAGAATAATTCCTGACATTTCTCATTTATTCTGCTCTTCTGTGCAAGCACCAAAGTCTGCTGTCAAGAGTCTGTCTCACTTTGATTGCAGCAAGCAGCTTTCTCACCCACTACAGAGCTATAATTTTGTGCACTCAACACTTACTACAAATGCTCTCAGAAATTGAAAAGAACAAGTGGGAGAAGTACTCACGTGCTGCCACCCTTCCAGTGCAGTGAAAAAGCAGAAGGGAATTAATAATCCTGTTGGTGTGGTCAGAAAGGGGGCTCAGACTCTTGCCTTGACTCTGTCCTGGCCAGGACACAGAGCCCAGCAGCACAGTCCATTCACAACAAGCTCCCCCAAACCCAAAGGGTGGCAGACATGGCTGCTGCCCTAAGCAGGGTCATGGATTCCTCATTCCTCTGCACAGGTTCCCTCAGAAAATGGAAATCAGGTTTCTCCATCTTCTGGGGAAAACCTCAACTAGATAGGAAAAAGTCCTGAAGCCAAGTTGTGCAAATTGACCTTGGAGTCAATTACCTTTACCCCTCCAAAAGCTGCAGAAATGTGTCAAAATGCCCCCTCAATTCCTCACACACGCCTGTGCTGACAGAGTCACAAGAACTTTTGGATCCAGGTGTTTTGCAATTGAAGGATCTTGACTGTTACAGGGGTAAAGAGGGAACCAATCAACTTTGCATATATGCATATCTATCTCAATATTTGTGCTTTCAGCTGAAGAAAAATCTAATTTATTTGAACCAATTCTAATTTGAAATCTGAATTTCTTAAGATTCCTTTTTTTTTTATTCCTTACCAGACAATTCAAGAACATTAGAAAGCTTGCTGTGCACACAAATTATATACATATATCCAGGGCACTTCCTCTGTTGTCCTTCTCTAAGGACCCTTAGTGATTCAGCATTACGAGAAAAATAACAGTATCTCTAGTAAGTATTCTATACTTGTGTAATCTAACAAGTAGATGCAAAAGTTCTTTCTGCTGTTTTAAAAAATAAAAATTCTTAAACACATTTAAATGCCACACAACCCTTCTGCTGTGTCAGGGATTTCTTTGCAGATGGGCACATTTTGGTGCTGAGATCTACCTTCCTGAGCTGTGCCTTCTTTCCCAGCCCGAGGGCTCTGCTGCGATTCCTGCAGCAGAGGGCACTGTGAAAGCACCGGAGCTGCAGCCCTGCACAGATTGAGCTGGGAAGGGATGGGGACATCCCCACAGGGACTCTGTGCCATGGTGCTGGTGCTGCTCTCATTTCCCCGCTGGGAAGGTGGGGATTGTCCCCCTGAGCATGTTCAGGAGCCAGGCTGTGCTGTCACACCACGGCTGTGCTGTCACACCAAGGCCATCTGCCCCTGTACTGAAGAGCTGCTCTTGGGCAGAGCTGCTCACAGGTGAGGTCCCGGCTGGGCTGGTTCCTGGTCTGTCCAGGGCAGGCAGTGGGAGCACTGCTGATGGCAGAGCAGCCAAATCTGTGACTCTGGGCATTGGTACTCACCCCACCAGCGAGTGACACGTGCCTGCACAGCCCATAAAATCTGCTTGGGACTTGGCTGGCTTGGCTTTCAAATGTTCCTGGGAGAGACAATGCCATTAAAATAGGGGTTTTATAATCAGTCATTTTCATTTGGAGGCTGAAGGCAGCTCTCCACTGCTCTGCTTTTATAGTCTGTGCTGTCAGATATTCCCAAACACCCTACAAAGAAGCTGAGCCTGCAGAGCTGAGATAGTGAATATTTACAGCAGTGCTCAGCAGCCAGCATCTCTGAATCTATCAACAGCTCCTTGCAAGAGGAATCAACTTTGTCTATCCCCATCTGCACAAGTACTTTAAAGAATAATTTTAGAAAGCAAATGAACCATTGCAGAGCCATTAAAAGAATTAAATAATCCATAAGTAGCAGTAAAACAGTACAATAAGGAACACTTGATGTTATTAGAGAAGTCAGTTGTGTGTGGACAAAGGCTGACTGACAAATGAGAAAAATATTTGTTCACTGTGAGTGATCTACAGCAGACCTACAGCCAATGATACCAGATGGTGGGGCTGGATTTTTGTAAACACACCTCTTCTAGAACCAAAAAAGCCTGGTTAATCGACCATGGATCATGGTGCCATAAACCAAGCAAAGCTGTGCCTGCCCAGCACCATTGGCAGAAGGTTGCCATTAGGAAAGCGGTAAAGAAAAGTTTCTGGGTTCTTTGGGAGGCATCTGGATTCACTGGGAAGCACACACAAAAAAAAAGGGAAATTGAGTAATTCTGAATAGATCAGGTAATAGAGAGAAGATCTTATTCAATTTTCCATATCTGTGTTGGATAATACATTTAATTTGAATGGACAGTCCTCCTTTCAATTCAGTATTTTTAGTCTGTCATCAAGAACACAGGGACACAACTAAAGAGGGATGCAGCTGAGAACTCAGATTCACAGAGTGGGTTCATTGTATGATAATCATGAAAAGAATGTTGATTCTCAGTTAAAGTGTTATTTGACAATAAATAATAGCATTCTTTACTCTAGCACTGTGATGGCATTTAATCCATGGATTTCAAAGAGCTTGCTTACAAGGTAGAGGATGAAAGAAATTTCCAAAGCAAATGGGCATAAAAAATTCATCAGGGGAAAACTCTGACTCTAGTTATTGATCTACAACACCATTCCCAACCCATGGAACACCTTATTTTTTTTATTGGCATGGGATCACAGCTAATCCTGCTGCGTGTCACTTGAGGATTAATGACCAGCAGCAGAGCAGCTCCATTCATTACAGCATATCAGAAACAATTTCTAATTTTGACACTGGAGGGAAGGGATGCCATGCAGAGGGACCCTGATAAGCTGGAGAGGTGAGCCTGTGCAACCTTCAAGAAGTTCAGCAAGGCCAAGTGCAAGATGCTGTATCTGGGACAGGGCAATGCCAAGCCCAAACACAGATGGGGCAGAGAATGGGTCAGGCACAGCCCTTGGGAAAAGAACTTGGAGTTGTTGGTGGATGAGAAGCTCCACATGATCCATCAGTGTGCATTTGCAGCCCAGAAAGCCAACTGTGTCCAGAGCTGCACCAAAGGCAGCGTGGGCAGCAGGCTGAGGGAGCAGATTCCACCTCTCTGCCCTGCCCTCGTGAGACCCCACCTGGGCGCTGCTCCTGGCCCTGGGGGCCCAGCACAAGGACAGGGACCTGCTGGAGAGAGTCCACAGGAGCCCACAAAGATGCTCAGAGGTCTGGAACACCTCTGAGCATGAGGAAGACAGGCTGAGAGAGATGGGGCTGTTCAGCCTGGAGAGAAGGAGGCACTGAAGAGACCTCAATACCAGCTCACAAAGAGGACACAAGGGAGCTGGAAAGGGACTTTTCACAAGGACCTGTAGTGATGGAACAAAGGGGAAGGGCTTTAAACTGAAAGAGTGGATTTAGAGATTAGAAATTCACTACTGTGAGGGTGATGAGGCACTGGAATTGTTTGTCCAGACAAGCTCTGGATGCCCCATCCCTGCAAGTGTTCGAGGCCTGGTTGGATGGGGTTTTGAGCAACCTGGCCTAGCAGAAGGTGTCCCTTTCCATGGCAGGGAGGTTGGATCTAGGTGACTTTTAAGGTCCCAACCCAAACCATTCCATGGTTCTAAGAATCACAATGCAGCTGCCAGTATCTTCAGGGACATAAGAAAAAACCTGGGAATAGTTTTATTTTCCTACGCTCGCAGAGAATAAACTTTCTCTGACCACAAGATGGCCCTCATGGTATATTGTCTGTGCTGTGCTATACAATATCCTTGCCTTATTCACGATGCATAGCTTGCAATACTTTAGTTTCACTTTATTTATGTATAGATACAGTCTATTTCTCCCTGCTGCCTTCTGTTAGCAGAAGAGCAAGCAAAATTCCTGAATCTGTAAGACTGATTCACAGGCTCTGGGGTGGTCAAGCAAGCCATGTTTGTGCCTGTGCTGTCCCAGCACCCTGGCCCCAGCACAGCCCCAAGCACACGGCGTCACCCCACACTGCCACCTCCCCATGGCCACACACCCCTCATGCAGCTGTTGCACACCCATGGCCCCTGGGATACAGATCTGGAGAAAAGTCCTTTCCCATCACAAGGGCTGGCTGCCCCCAGGTGAGATGCCAGGTAAGCACAGATCCTCCTTGTTCTGCCATCATGAGGTTTTGCATCTCTTGCTTGTCATGTTTTCTCAAGGATTCTTGGTATTGCTTCTGTAGGCATATTTGACCTGGCATTGTTTCATTTCCTGTGTTTTCTGCCCAAAAGCCACATGATCAGGCTCAGTGATGTCAAGCAAGGAAACTAAATTGTTTCTTTCAGTCTCTGGCTTCCATGGGACCTTCTGAGCCACCAGCTGTGTTGACAGGGCTCAGGGGCAGCTCTTTTTAAGGTTTCTGCTGGTCTAGAATTGGGGAGTTTCTATAAGAGAACTTCCTGAAAGGTTAGATCAAGGCAATTCAAAGCAGGACAAGGAACTATATATATATATATATATATATATATATATATATATATATATATATATATCCTCCCACCTATAAACCTACTAGTTTCCTGACTGAAAGTGTTCAAAATTGTAAAATGCTAAAACAAGGAGTGCCAGCAGCATCACTTTTCATGACGTCTTGAATGACACAAGACATTCTATCATATTGCACACACCAACATCTTGCAGACCATTTCCCTTAATGATGATGTTTTTAACACAGGTCTCCTATTGAGAGGATAATATCTGTTAACGGAAATTCTCTCTCCACACCAACAGAGCACCACAGCACAAGGCTGGATCAGGGAGGAAGGAAGCTGGAGAACATCCTGAACACACCTTGCTCCAGAGTACCACAGTACAGCGTAGTACAATCTCATCTTTGACCAACTTTAAATGAAAAGACTTTTTGATTAATCCACTATTCTTAATGCACTACCTCTCCTTAGTACAAATCTAGAGTAATGCCCTAAAAATTAATGCAAGTACACTACAAATAAATCAGGGCAAGTTGGTGGAAATCAGAATGAAAGATGAACAGCTTGACTGAATCTTCAGTGAAGATCAGCCTGTCAAAATATTATATAATTACAATTACTATTACTTTGTTCTGCTGTGATTATTCTGTTTTCTTGCAAAAAGTATCACAGCTTTTCAGAAACACTGGAACTTGTTAAAACTACAATCTGCCTTTTAAAAATCCACATCCTCAAAATTTTACTTGTTCAATCAACCAACTTGAAACAATAATTCTTTGTGAACACCTTTAAGGTCAGATCTTGTAGAATAACTGGATATTTGGGGATTCTCCTTGAAAATTATTTGCAGTGTGATTCCCATACTCACTTCTGTGAAGAAATGCAATATTCATACACACATATACATAAAATCCATACTCGCATACATGTGTATGCATATTTATATAAACATCCTCATACTCTGGCGTTGCATGATGGTCTTTTGTGGCTTATGTCCACGGAAATGAACAACTGCATTTGTTCCAGCAACATACATCACAGAAATCCTTCTTGATGCTGGGAACAAATAACCAGCAGCAGCAGCAGCTCCCAGTTCCTGTGCCCTGCACCTGGCACAGCTCTGGGAAGCAGCTGAGTGCAGCAGTGACGTGATTTACACTCTGTACAAGGGCCATGAGAGCCTCTTCAGCCCCTCTAGTACAGGCAAGCAGAGCTTAGGCACTGCTGGGGTACACAGACTCAGATTTGAGGGTTTTGAACAGAACTGGGGACAGATTTGGGTACTTGTAGAAACAATTTGCTTCACTAAGCCCCAGAAAGGTGGATCTCAGGGGAGGACAGAGAGAAACATGCCATGGTAGAGAGGGAAGGGTGCAGAGCCCCCTTGGGATGAAATGTCCTTTTGAGACAGCCATCCCTCTGAGCTGCAGCCAGGAGCCCTTGACCATCACATATTAACAGCAAAAGTGTGCAGAAGCCTGTACCAATCATTGCCTTATGGCATGTGAAGGGTGAAAAATAAAATCTTGGAGATATATACATCTCTCCATGAAAAATAGCTTATTTTTCAGTATTCCTGCAACAATATACTTATCAGTAATCTTTGCTTTATAAAACATAGCCCTACAACTTCACTGTAGCCCTAAGGCCATTTCCTATTCCACTACACCAGCCTTTGTTCCTGCAGGGTATCCATTACTCTGCAGTGCTGTCAGAGGTGTGTCTGGTAACAGCCCAATTCTGCTTTGATGCTACCAGACCATCAGAAAAGGTTATACACTTTTGTGGGAGCATAATTTGACCTGCTAAACACTTATAACTGGTAATGAAATAGAAATAAAGAACATGATTTGACTTCCCAGGCCAAATATTAATTTGCTAGGCTGGCAGTTACAGGAAAAAAAATCTTTCCATTTATGTACTGAAGGTTTTGTCCTTAGTTCCTGGCACATCATTTCAATGGATCTCTGAAACACATTTGAGATTAAAATAGGCCTTTGATGTAGATCAAATATGGGAGACAGGGAACTCTGGTTTCAATATTTCAAAGTTGTCCTTCCTAAATTGCAATAAATGTCCCTACTCTTTTTCCAGACTCTCTTTTCCCAGTGTTCTTGCATTAAGCTATTTATCTGCCTGTGTGACAGTGATTAAAGGCATCATTTTTTGTGAATGTTCAATTCTACCAAATCTTGGGCAATCTCCTTTGACAAGAACTTCAAGAAAGACAAGAGTAAAACTTTGTAGAGCTCAGAGTCCAAGAAAAACAACACACACACTGTACTCCATCAGATCAGGTCCTCCTAGGGCATGCTAAGCATTTCCTCATTGCAATTGAGGGAACCATCCCTGCACATCACCATGCAATCTTGATCCCCTCTACTGAGCAGTAAAGGCAAACCAGTCCCATTTCAGACATGAAGGAAACATGTCAAAAGTGGGTTCACATTGTCGTCTTGAATACTCTGAATTGGTGTGGCAAAAAGAGTGAGGCTGAGCCATGATGAAATAAATTCCTAGTGTTATCTGTTTGATCTGGCTGTGTCAGGTGCCTGAGACCTATCTGTATATTCATATTATTCCCCTTGCCAAACACGAGGTTCAGTCTCAGACTGCTTTTTGTTCTGTCCAATATATTTATTAGTCAAGAAGACTGAAAGAAACTGAACTTCAACAAGACATCATAAAGTCACAGCATACAACCACTGCTACCACTACTATATACTACAATCACTAATAATAATAATAATAATAATAATAATAATATTAAAGGATATAATACTATGAATTGTGTTTGGAAAGTTTAGTGGAGACTCCAGTACTGCCATGATTTGCTTTGCTGGGATCCAATCTTCACAGCCAAATGCACAGCCCTTTACTGTATGACTTCTCTAGCAAAAAGAATCTTCTTGCTTGCTCAGAAATATGACTTAATTGTGCCACAGGAACAAAAAAGTACTTTGAAAATCCAGTAGTTTGAAACACAGAGTTACTGTTTGCAGTTCTAGATTCCTTACAGCTAGAGACTAGAGCTTTAAAGTGAAATGTTTTGGGGTCAATATTTGGAGAAGCGCATGCCTCTGCTCCTGGCTCACTTTTTGAGTATATGCTGTACCATTCCTCACAGCTAAACAGCTGCTCAAAGATAGTCATTACATCTATTTAATCACTGTTTTCTAAAACTTGCCCTCCAGATATATTATGGTATGAAGAACTTCAGAACACTGTTAAGTTCTGAAAGTGTCTTCTCAGTCCTTCCATTTACATCACTAAATGCTAATTCCACAGATTCCTTCCCCAATTTCCCAAACTTCCCTTATAGCAATCCTTTATAAAAAGGCTAGACTAACTGACTGTAGCCTTGGATCCAGTTCCTCCTCACCTCCTCAAGGATATGTGGATTTTCTAGTGAAAGAAGCACATCAACACTTCCTAGTGTGTTCTCATTTGCCTTAGTTCTTTTATCGAAGATCTATTATCACATCTCAGTTTAGGAGAACTGTATGCATTAGTGGAGATCTACAGTAACTTAGAAATAAAATTATTAAACCCAAAAGTCCTATATGCATCCTTCATCTGGCAACATAGGCAATTCACAGGTTTAATCTATAGAGTAAAGTCTTATTTTCTCTACAAAAAACTCTAATTCTGGGTGGGAAGTATTACTTTAATTCCCTTCTTTAATTATTTCTACATAAAACAGTAAGTTGAAATTCTGGCAAAGCCACTTTCTTTGCCCTAACCCCTCATATAAGCCTTCTTTTAGAAGGCTGTTCAAGTAGAGCATCAATTCCTCACTTGCATGGGGTGTTTTAGGCAATGCTTTTCCTTTGTGCACTTAGCAGTGAGTGTTACAATGCCAGTCCCAGCAAGCTCATTTTCCTTTTTACCTTCAGTTTTCTAGTTGTACTTTTTGTGGCAAGTTCCCTGATGTTAACCAATGTGTTTCACATCACACGTGGTAGAATAAAAAACATCCCTCCTCCCTGCTCAGTATACATTTTATCCCTGTATTAAATACTATGATGTTCTCACTCAAAGATAACACAAAGAGCCCATTCACCCTTTCTCCTCAAGGTGCAGAGGGAAAGGACTTCATGGGCACATCTCAGTTCTAAACATTTTCAAGATGACAGAGGGGCTCATGGTTTCTTTTTTCTCATTTAAACACTCTAAGAAGGGCCATAGGTCAGATTCACATTCAAGTCCTTTTCTTTGGAAATGCTCTTGCTCCTACAGGAAGCACAATGGCTCAAATGACTTAATTCTACCTCAAAAACTAACAAGTAAATGAACAGAGAACACCTGAATAGCTTGTCAGCGATCAAATTGAGTCTTTCACCAGATAGGGTCTAACTTATGCAGCTTTCTTTTGTGTGTGAAAAATCCATTTTTCTTTGCTCATTTAGCAGTGAAAGTCACCAGTCTCAGGCTGTTACAGAGGCAGTTATTACATGCTTCGGGTTTTAAAGCAGTGCTCTTAACAACACTGTGAAACTGAATTACCTCAAGGAAGCTTTCACATTTTCCTAGGAAAGGCCAAAAAATTATGGGAAAGAAGAAGAGATAAATAAGTACAGCTGGTAAGTGACAAGAGTGCCATTCACTATGGATTTTAAGGTTTTGACATTTATTAATGTCAAATCCCTTTTCCTAAAAGACAGAGATTTCTGATAAGACAGATTTATACATTCCACATAGTAGTTTGTTCATATAGAGTGGAAGAGATCCACGTTTAAAGGCCTGCCCTGCTGTTCAGGACTGGAATCTCATTCTTGCATAAACTCCATAGCTGTCCCATTAGAGGAGCTTTGGCATCTCTCTCTGTTCTCTAAAAATTATGAACTATTCCTATCAAGGCTTTACATGGAAAATATTCTCAAATATTTATGTGTGTATGCATAAAGTGAGGCTATATAAGTACAAAAATATTGCAAATAGCAAAAACGTCATAAACAGTAAGAAAAGGAGGGGGGAGAGGAGAAGGAAGGCAGGTTTCTTGGCTTGCTGAACACTTTTAATTGAAAATTTGGCAAAAACAAGAACAATGAGAAAAAGTACATTTCCAGATGAATCTGTTCTTCCTAAATCTGGTTTGAGAGGAAGCCAACAGGACAGAGAAATTAGGAAAGCAATATGACTACACATTTCCCACACTACAGGTCCCAGTAAAATTGAATGGTTTCCTGATTCTGGATGTTTAGTCCCACCTCTCACTGGTACCCTGATGATGCAAAGCTCTCCCAGGAGGAAAAATGTTAAGAAATAAGTTTGTTTCCATAGAACCCTGTCCACTGCTAAAAAGAGCATCTGAAAACAACTAATTCCAAAACAGACATGAGAAAGCAAAATTTGTGTTTTAGCTTTGAAACATCGTCTCAGATTTATTCTGTGATATTGAAAGAACAAAGATATTACCAAACATATACTAATAACTTTTTTTTAAATTAAATTCTGTGTCTGAAGTAGTTTTGCCATCTCTTGCTTTATGGCAGCATAGAAAAAGCAAAACAATGTTTCCAATGTGTTATCATTTGCCTTAGTTCTTCTATAAAAGATACATTAACATAGAGTAGTTTAGGACAACTGTATACATTAATGGAAATTTACAGTAACTTAGTAGAAATAGATCTATTAAATCAATTATCCTATATATATCTAGTACACTAATATTTATAGAGGTAAACTGTGTGTTAAACAATTTCAGATGTGTAAACATAGCTAGTGGAAATAAACCCTGAATAAATAACTGCATTGAGATCTTTCCAGATGTGCACAACCAGTATACATTCTACCAAAAATAAAGAAAAAAAGCATATCCTTGTACTTTAATCTTACAGTATTATAGGGCAGTGTCCTACTATTCAATCCATTTAACCTCATTTTTGAGGCTCATTTCTATCAGTAAAGACAGACATATTAAAATGCTTTTCAAAATTACAACAATATCTCATTGAAACCAAAGTCCCCAAAGTTGAAACATGAAATAGAACACAGTTTTACAGAGATGTACACCAAAACTGGCTTTTCAGAATAATCTGGTGTTAGTGGACTACACAGCAGCAATACTGATGAGATAGCTATTAGTGATTAAATTATTCAGTACTGATTGTTTCTTTGCAGGAAAACATCACTTGAGTCCTGAATGCTACTTTTTCATCATGCCACTTGAGGCCACACAGCTTTTAAAATCCAGATTGTTATTGAGGTCTTTCCCAAGGCACTGATCCATCACAGAAATCCCACCTGAATGTTGAGCATTAGACTGGTTTTTCTCCTAAAGTACATTCAGGCCAAGTTCTGCACCACAGAAATCAAAGAGCATTTTACAGTGATGCTGCAATTTCCCTCCTTGAGGATAATCAGGAATTGACTGTGCAAGGCCCTAAGCAACCAGATCTAAAGTTAGACCGACTTAGACTGATGGCTTGGATTAAGCAACTTCCTGAGGTCTCTTCCTACCCACACTATTTCCTGATTCCCTAGAAAAAGCAAAAACAGTAGGTAAAATGAAAAGTTGCAGAAGCAGAACATGAAAGGTTTTCACAGCATACAACAGAATTGTTGAACAATATTGCTAGAAATAACATTTTGAAGTGAAGAGACAGAAATAACAGCTGGAAAATATTTGGTTGAAGTGTTACTCAAGTGTTACTTAAAATGGTCAAGTGAGATTTTCGAGACACATCATAGCACAGGCTTTATATACATAAATTCGTCGCCTTCTCCAGCATTTTTAAACAGACATTTATATGTTCTACTTTTTCCCTTTCCATATACATGGAAGGACCGTCCAGGTTATCTGACTGAGTTAACTTTTTTCTTCTTCTTTTCTTTAGTTATTTGTTTTAATAAAACAAATCCTCAAATTCTTTGGACTCAGGGGTGGTTGAAAACACCAGAGCATACTAAATACCCTTCCTTCTTAGCTGAGCACTAGGATGTGTGCAACAATTCCAGGAGTGGTTTAAGAATTTAAAATTTACAGGGG
The DNA here is from genome assembly GCF_047830755.1 of Zonotrichia albicollis. Lineage (NCBI taxonomy): Eukaryota > Metazoa > Chordata > Aves > Passeriformes > Passerellidae > Zonotrichia > Zonotrichia albicollis. Next base: position 12,456,084 of record NC_133826.1, on the reverse strand, counting down.
AATGGTAAGGAAAGGGCCTGGACACTTCTGGTTCAGTTATGTCAGTCTTGGTCCTTTCACTGACGAGCACAACAAAGAGCAATAAGGTGACATTCACATCTTCACAGGGCAATGCCTACAGGTCTCAAAGCAGAAAACACTGGAATATTTATCAGCAAGAAATACTGAATTCTAAAGCAGATAGCTAAGGTTAATTTACATGAAAGTGTAAGAGCAACTTTTTTTCAGGAATTGTCAGTGCAAATTTTTACTTATGGGGAAGAAAAAATGTCTATTGAAGACTTAGATGTGAACTGAAAGAAAAAATTATCGGCAATTGAAACATTAGATTGTGTTGTGGACATTCTGATTAAAGAGGTGGGCTGAAATTTGGATTTTTCTACAGAAATGCAGCTCTCCTGCAACAACAACAACAACAACAACAAAAAAAAAAAAAAAAAAAAAAAAAAAAAAAAAAAAAGCTTGCACTGAGAATATAAGACAAAAAAGAGAATCTACTTTCAGCTTTCATTTTTGGCAAACTATTTCTGTTCCTTTATGACGTAGTTTCCTGTCTCATTAGAAGTTTTAAACTGATTGATTTTTCCATGCTCCATTCTGTCTCTCTTGGTGTTTGGTGTTCAGAAGTTTAGAAGCTTTCTTTAGAAGCTCATCACATACTGGTGCCGAAATAATGTCCAGAAGGGATGTCAGCAGCACCACCCCCTCTCAGGCTCCAGCAAAGCTCCACTGAAGCACCTGAGCAGCAGAACCAAGCTCAGGAAAAGCCCCAGCTGCACCCAAGATGAAGCAGAAACAATCACAGCCAAAATAGAGGAAGAGCAACTCCATGACTCTTGACTTGTGTGACCAGAATGGAAGAAGAAACAGAGAGAAACAAGGAGAAGACGTGTGACTGTGGGGCAGGACAGAGCCTCCCAACTCACCTGGGGTGAGGGCTGGAGCTCCCTCTCTCAGCCCCCTGGCCTGCACCCCTTCAGCCAGGCAAAAAATTCCCTCATTCCCAGCCAGGCCTTATCCGCTGAAACTCCAGATTAATATGGATGCCAGTGTGCAGCCCAGAGCTGGTGCTCTCTTAGAGAGAGGAACAGCAGCATCTCAATCACGCCAACTATTTGCCCACTGAATATACACAAGTCCTGCTTAATTATAGCAAATTGCAATAATATGTATTGCCTTTGATGTTACTCTAGAGCCATTCAAAATGAGAAGAAAACCACAGAGTACTGGAAGAAAATCCAAAGGGCCTTCCCTCAACCAAGGATAAAACATCACTATGAAATAAAATTATCATCTGATAATACACTGCCGCTACTTTTAATCACGCCTTTCAAACAGATTTCTAAAAATATTTTCAGGTCAAAAGGAAATTACCTACCCAAATAATACTAGTTTATGAATTTCCTAGGTATCCATATATTAGAAAACAGGAAAACTACATATGTTCTTTCTAAAGATCAAGTACAGCAACATCACCCAAAAGAGAGAATATTCCCACATAAAATTCAGATTAAATCCCTTCCATCAGGATCCCAAGGTCAGAGTTCATGGCAATATGTTTGTTTATTCTTGGTCCCTCACACCCTTTGCCACATCTTTACATAGTCATAAACAGCAGGTTCCCACTCAAATTTTTGAAGGAAATATCACATACCTGGTTGCAATATGCAGGCTGTCCTCCAAGGAAGTTCTCTGCTTCAGATCCCAGGTACCATTACACCAACTACCACCAAAGCTGAAGGTTTGGTGCTCTCCTCCACACTTTGTTGAAATCCCAGAATGTTGCTTGCTGAGCATGGCATGCAAGTATGTCACAGCACAGAGAGGGGTAAAATAAATAAATAAAATATATCTTTGCAGAAATTAAAATTAGCATTTCCTGACTACTGTGTTATTTTTGAGATTGTATTTTGGTCAGTTATATTTGTAATTCCTCTTATGTCTATTTAAGAAAGGGTTTGAGGAATGTGAATAGTCCGACTTACTCTGAGAGGTCTGATAGAGGATTTCATAGCTGATAAAAATGAAAGAGTTGTGTAGGTTATTTATTTCCTTCTGATTTCTTCAAGATCTTCCTAAGGCTCTGCACAGATGCCCCAAAACTGTTTCCGCTCATGTTTTTATATAAATGACAGCCTGGCAGAGAACTGGGGAATGTTCTGCTGTCCTTCTTCCTGAGAATGCACACCAAACAAGACGACTTTCCTGTTCAAAATCTATTTCTCAATTTTCGGAATTAAAAACATCTGGGTTTTCCATGTCAACTTGTGACATCTTGAAAGTCCTCTGAAATAAATGAAAGATCATTTTTCCACTGCCAAATATTCTGACCAAGGCTGAAGAGTAATTTCACAGTAATTGCAAACCAAACATTATTGATTGTAAAAAAAGGATTTGAAATTGAATTGGCTTATGAAGTCAAAATGTTTTTCAGCAGCAATCCATAATATTAGTTTTAGTAATGTTTTTCTAGCAAAGGTCAGTCAGTGTAATTGGGCTGTTTCCGCCCCGGGCACAGGACTGGGCCCCAGCAGAGCCAGGTTCCATTTCCCATTTCCCAGGTTCCATTTCCCATTTCATGTCATTGACCTTCAGCACATCGCTGTCTCCCTGAGGAAAAGGGATGCTGACTTGCAAAGGGCTTTGTGAGAGGCAGGTGAAAATATTCTATCACCTCTTAGTCTAATCCTTACTAATTAACAACATAATAATTGGTTTGGTCTTGTTGCTCATTAGGCCTTGATGTGCTAATTGGTTTATCCTGATGGCTTTATTGAATAGAGCACTTCCATGAGATTAATTTCCCATCCATGTATAATACACAAACTGTTTTCTTACAGCCATGTAAGGCATCTGTGTGAGGCTGTATAACGCAGGCTTTATTAATAGAATCCTGAAATATTTGAAAGCCAAATTTAATCTGCATCCAGTTAGTTCTCTCAGAGATAGATGTGTGAACCTTGTTATATTAATTCACTGACAGAGTGGAGGTTTCTCTACCATGACAAAATCTATCTTCCACTTCTCAAGCCAGTCCTAAGGCAAAGAATTCAGTAAATGAGCCTAGTTTCTTTACTGTGAGTCCTCTGAATCCTTCCTGAAACTCTACTGCTCTAAAATGGTCATATCTTCTACTATAACACCTAGAAACAAGAAATTAAAATGAAGCAGGGAAGAGTTGAGAGACAGAGTATGAAACGGGAGAAAAGACAGATTTAGAGACAAGAGAAAGTTAAACAGAAGGAAAAAATAGTTTGTCTTGACATTTTTCTCCCTGCAGTTTCATTTCATTCTGGTCCCTACACAAAAGAGAGAGATGCTAGCTGAGGATGATGTCTGCACAGCTGATTGGAAGGACCAAACAGTTATAGTTTACAAAAAGGAGCAAATATGCTTACTGAACCAGCCAAACCAAACACATGAAATATGCTATTATCAAAAGGCACTCAGTGCAATTGCTGGCATAGGGAATCTCTCCAGAGAGACCCAGGAAAGTTCTTGCACAAAATGTGAATGACATTGCCAAAGCAAAGCACGCAAAGGGCCATTGTTCCAGGCACCTGCGTTCCGCTCATCAGCTCGCGGAGCACGCCCTCGTGATTCACTTTTGTTGGAAACCTGATGCTCTCCATGGCAGCCTTTCATTAAGCAGTAAAACGTCCACGCCCAAATTTGTTAAACTGTTATATTCAAGCGTTAGAAAACACATGGCACAAATTTGTAATTTGAGTTTTGTGCCTTTGCCATGGCAGTTGGAGGCCACCTTCCTCCTCTAACTCCAGACAGAGACAAGAAGTAAACAGTGTCTGTGATTTCCTGCTGGGCTTGCCTTGTTATGGTTTTTCTAATTTATTTTGTCATGTAAACACTTTCACACATGTTTCTGACCTCCTCCTCAAGTTCCATTATATTCCTCTTGTCAGCAGCAGATTCTTTGTGCTGGGGATTGCTTACTTGGGGTGAATATTTGCTCCTTTTTGCATGGAGCACTCACAAATGGTGAGGTTGGCACAGATTTGTGTCTTAAAGGCCAGGTTGTCTCCCCATAAGTCAACCCATGTCACCCCATCTCCTGTGCAGGGTGAGCAAAAACAAAATCACAGGCAGAAAACAAAACAGAAGAAAGCAGCAGAGGACAGAAAGAGCAAGTGTCAAGTGACATTGCAACTTAGAAATCCTTTGAAGAAAATCTACATCAGACCGTGTGAAACCATGGAAAAACATATCACAGTAGGCAAAAGCAAACTGAGATTTTTTTTTTTTTTTTAATGTCCCAACAGCATTAAAGTAACATGAAATGTGGGAGCAGCAGAAGCAGAGATTTTCAGCAAGCAAAGGGAGTGAGCAAGGGAAAAACCAAGCAGAAGGTTTTTTGATATCCGGGTATTTCTATTTCTGAAACTGGCTTTTGTAAGCCTGGGTCTGGTTAGACAGACAGCAAACTATGATACTGTGTATTGACATATGACAGCAACCACACTCAAACTTACAAGATATCTTTTTACAAAGTCTAAAATGGAATTAAACTGTGACTATTTTAAAAGTAAAGACTCTGAGCTCTTTCAGACTTTATTACATTTTGGGTCTACCAAAGAACATTCAGAAGGACTAGAAATCTTGGGAATTATTTGCTGGCAAGCAAAAGTTAGTCAAGTTTGAAAGCTAAATAGAATCTTGACACCAATGACAAGAAAGAATTCAAAATAATGTGGGAGATAAAGAGAGAAATTTGAACATCAGTCTTCAAGACTGTAAAACAAAACAGAAGGGTAAAATACCACTAAACAAATTTCTCTATTTGGGGGAAGATGCAAAAACTTCAAAGGATTCTATCACTTTGCAAGAATTTTGGAATATCAACAGAGTTTTCACAGCATAAACAGAAAGGATGACCAGAGTAACAGTAACTCCAAGGAATTTTTCAGTAACTGGTGAATAATATTACATCAGAAGACAAATGGACTACAATCTGAAAGGCAGTGCAACATTTTAATTTAAAAGCATACATTCTTGGCTTCACAGCAAGCAGACTCAGATGCCAAGACAAAGGAATATTCCAAAGTGCCAAAAGGTTTCCAGATCGTACCTGATCTTTGCACATTTCTACTTCTTGTCATTATCTGAAGTTTATAATATTTTTCCTGCACAATAAATATAAACAATTAAGTTGTCCACCAATTCATTCTAGCAGATGCTTTTTCTCAGGCACCTTAAAGCTAAAAATAGGCTCAAATCTGGAAGACACTACAATGAAGAACTTGCCAGATGTGATAGCACACTGTCATGCAGTGGCATGAATTTAAACAGCTCTCAGCACAGGGTCATTTCAAATATGCTACTCCAGTTCTCTGACAGAAATAGATTAATCAACTTCATTAATGTTTTAAAAACTGCAAAAACTTTACAAAGCTCTATCTCAAAGCAAAAAATGTCAGTAACTAAGTTATATTTAACTAAAAACTCAAAACACAAATATATTTTTGAGACATCTGGCCACATTACTGAGAAAATGCAAATAGAGATGAAAAGGAATGCAAAAATACAATCCACATTATAGACGTCTGCACTTAAAGCTTGTACTACTGTCTTGCATATACAACAGCAAATAGTATTTTTAAATGTACTCACTTATATGTTCCTTGGTCTTTAAATTTCTCCTTAAAATGTAAGATATCTAATTTGTGAAAAAAATCAATCAGGCATCTCCCAGATGATAAAAGGTCCATGTGCCATTGTATGTGCAACAATTAGGGGATACCTAAATGTGCTACAAAAAGGAGCCTTTTGTAATTTATTTCACAAATTATTATAGATATAAAATTCAGCTGCAGAGCATTTCCAAATATCTACCAACAAACCTGTATTTCATATACCAGAGCAAACATATACATTCAAGAAATCAGAGAGGTAAAAATAAGAAAAACAAGTGACATCCCCCAGTCAGATTTGGTTAATAATCTTGGTGATTATAGTTACCTTGTAAAATGTGAAACCTGAAGACATACACAGTCAGTAAAGTTTTAGGTCTAACATGACTACCCAGGCCCTACCTAACTTGTATTGGTCAGGAACATTATTATGCAGAAACTATACAAAGACAGAATTATATTGGATACGTCGTTTCCAGGCAATGCAAAAGAAATCCAAAATAAAATTAATTTAAAGTAATTTCACACTGGATTTTCCCATTCTCTTTCAAAATGGATGAAGAAAGTATTTCCTTACCATCTGCCCTGGTAAAGTTCTGTTTACATATTATGTCAAATTTCCAAACCTCCCTTCATTTGATTTGTTGACACAGGGTCTACTAAAATAATCTGGATCGTTAACATGACCTAAATATTTTTTTCTGTTTTGTTTTACATAAACATGTGGATGGGTGGGTGGTTGGTTGGTTGGTTGGTTGGTTTTAATACAGAATTTTTCAGTCATCCTAAAAATGATACTGTATGCTTATGGCACGCTTGAGAATAATTTTATGAAGAGGGACTTTCCTATTTTACACATTAAACCTGTGGATCAGATGGAAAGTATGACCAACAGCTGGTTTTCTTGCTCAGTTATAGACCTTTCCAGGACTTTGGAAAAAGAAGCTGATTTTCTCTTTTTAAGTATCTGAGACACAGAGCACATCTCCAGCTGTTCCTGCAATCCCCCGGACAGATTTCAGCTGCTCCTCTCCACGTGAGGAATTTTATCACTGATGCAAAACGAACAAGATGAACCGATGGTCCCACAGGAGCAGCAATTCATGATTCATCTTTCTTCATGGGTAACAAGTTTCTACTGCCCCCACTTTTTAATAAATACCTACTCTATTCCTTTAACACTGTCTAGCCTCTGTTCTAGGCAGCCTCCCAAGGCATCACCAGAGTGTTTGTGATGGCTCTGTGAGTGTTTGTGTCCTCCTTGCTGAGAGCTGGGCTTTAACCACCCTGCCACCATTTCAAAATCTAACAGATATTGTGATAGTCTCTAGTGACTCCATCTGTTCAGCTATGAACTTCATCCTGCTGGGATTGTAAATGCAGAGGGGAAAGAACATTACACTCAATTGTTTTGGGTTTGGGATGGGGATTTTTATCTGTGCAATCTCCTGAGTGCAAGTGCACTCCCTCCGAGATCCTTTGGGATGCCACAATGGAGAGCTGGACACACCAGCACTTTGCTAATTAGTCCTATTGTCTGAGGATTAAAAGGAAAACCAATGCCATTTGGTCAGAGGTAGCTAGAAATGTATCATATTTAAAAATATTGATTCAGAAAGAAAAAAAAAAACCTCATTATTTTTAATAAAATGTTTTTCAGGGAAAAAAATAATTTGAAATCATCATCCTTCTTATCTCAAAAGGAAGCAAAACACATTCAAACTTACTGCTCCTGGTCCAAATTATTTGTGTATGGGCTTACCTGAAAAACAACACTTAGCTGAAGGAGTTACAGAATGATACACAATTATTCAAAATGCATCAAAATTCCTACAAGATAAAGGCTTTGGGTTTTCAGCTGCAGCATTTTAATGTTCAGGGTTTGGGGTTTTTTCTCTGATAGTAACCAGCAAAATGGAAAACAAACAGTTTCATTTAGAAATAATAGTAGTAAAATTAATAGATATCAGACTGCAGGAAGGAATAAGTACATCATCATCTTTCCCTGTATTTCAAACTGACTCAGAACAATGTAAAGCCTTGCACCACTACAGGCAAAGATTCACATTTCCCATGTGATTTCCTAATTACAACTGAGTAAAAAGATGGTCAAAATTGCATACAATGAAATTATTTGTTAGCTAAATTGAAGTCAGTGCAGAGTCAAAACAACCTTCCAAGGTGAACTTACAACAAATGTAATAAAATTATTTCAGATAAGGATAATAATACACCAGGCTAAAATGATGCAAATAAGAATCCTTTTTACAGGGGACAGAAATGTTTTGTTCTTCCCTCTGCAGCAATATAAGTACCAGATCACTTTTATATTGATGTATTTTATTTATACAGATTGTTTTCACATACTTAATTGTTCCACACAGAATGTGTTCCTTCTCTTGACATACAAACCATTTTAATAATTGTAAAGGGAAGAGCAACTCTTAGAGCTTTCTTCAATTCTTTTAAATTAAAACTTTTATGCCATGTTATACATATCTCTGGGTGCACAGCCTGAAGTTCAGGCTTCCAGCAAGCAGCACTCCAAGGAGCAGGAGCTGTGTGCTGCTCTTTAACCTGGGCTCCAAACCTCCTCATTTCCCACCCAACACTTTCTGCTTTCTCTTACAACCTGTCCCTATCACAGCATCTTCATATATTGCTCCCTTCATGAAAGACACAAATGTGGCAAGTCCAGAGAAGTTCAGAATGGATACAGCCCAAAGAAAGATTATCTATTTTCTGCCTAGTGAACACCTCCATCAATTTCTCATGGGATTTCATATTAAGTTTTTTTATGAAGGCAAGTTTTTTATCACATTTGTAACTAATAAAAGACTTTGTTGAAGACATGAAGGTTTTAAAATTAAGCACTCAGAAACTAGAAAATTCCTAATATTTGAGGCAGCCTTTGCAGCCAAATGTTATGGTTCATGTACATATGCACCACAAAACAATCCTTAGCTTTTTTTCCCACCGGCTATGAGCCAAATAACATATCATTCCCCAGTCCTGTCTTCACAGACAGCTGAACCATTTTAGTTGATTTTTTCCCAAAAAGACTCCCTTCAGGAAGCCATCCAACGTGGCTATTTCAAGCAAAATGTTCATGTTCCAAACTTCAGCAAGTGCAAGTGGTTGCACTGGAGTTCTCAGGGAGCATCACAGATGGGCTCATTGCCGCCTCCTTGTACATTGGAGACAGTGAGCATCCCTTGTGAGGACTCAGGGACAGAGAACTCAGCAGCAGAAAAAGGGCCCAGCCATTGCCCAGCTCAGGCACCCTCCCCTGGCTGGGTGATCAGGGACATTACTCTGAGTTTCCTCAGGACTGAGATCCCACATCTGAGCCTGATCCATGCAGCTGCTGATGACAGCACCTTGAGAGACTGGGAGCCACCTGGCCCCTGTGGGATCTGCCCAGCTGCTGTGGATCCTCACTCAGCTGTGCCAGTGCCCTGTGTCCTGCTGCATCTCAAGACAGATGACATGTATGAGCTCAGCAGGCCTGGCTGCCACTGTTTATAAACCATATTTCTGCTCTTTCTGCTCTAGTCAACATTGTACTGCTATTTCATGTTTGTAGCAAAGAAATAAACAGACAGGCAGGTTTCTTCTGTCATTGGAGCTAGAAACAGGACCAGATATACTGTCCCATACAACCCAACCTAACAAGAGGGCAGTATTAAATTACATAAAAAGAACTTGCAAGAAAATCTTATCTCTTGTAATTATTAAATCTGCTACTAAGTAATATAATTCTGTACTATTTGTAGGATATTACTTGGATTGCCTATAAGTCCTATTATTTTAATTCAGCTAGAACATAGAACCAAATTTGTCAATTTCACAGTATACTGACTCTTTTCGTGTTCATTTGAACCATGTACATTTATTATGAGTCAATTTCCTGAATGAATTCAAGGCCATCTCTTGGATTCCATTCAGGCAGGCATTCCACAAAATGCCTGCCTGCCTTGCAAGGCTTCATACTGCATGAGCACTGTTCCTGATAGTCCTGCTACATTATTTGAACTTAGATAAGGAGTCACTCCCCTGCACACTGGAGCTTGAAGTGTTGGCAGAGCCTTAAATTGCATGGTGTGGTTTTCTTTTTCCATTAAATACTTTTTATTTCTGTCACTGGGATAACAGAATCAAATCCAAGACTGAATCTTTCTGCAGATTTAATCATGCCTCCCTCATTTTAATAGCCATTTAAAAGCATATTAATACCTATTTACGTACCTATCTTTATTGTACCCGCTCAAATAAGTAATTTCTTGCCTTTAACAAATTATTCCAAGGCAGATAAAGTACAAGTAAGTGCTTTAGAAAGTGGAGATGTGGCTGAGGTGTTCACACACTGCTGGCAGCAGTCAGAATTTACTAATGGCATCCAGATAATGGATTCACTTCCAGCTCCTTATTGTTCTCACAATTTCAACTCTGAACCTTTATAATGTGCTCTTACACAAATGGGGCTGTCCCTCCCAGCTACACAGCTTAATCAAGGAAGACATGGTCTCCCTTCGTTTACTTTCAGAGTTTTTATTGGGGTTTTTTTTTTTTCATTTCAAGCTGTTTTTCTTTGAAGGCATGAGAGATAAATACTGTTCCATTCACCACACATAGTTACTGTATAGCACACAGTGTCCACAGCTTACTTTGACTGGAGAGGGATGTGAAAGGAGTTCTCTGGCACCTGGAGACCTAAAAATACAGCCCTCCATTTCCTCAGGACTTCTGCCTTTCAAATATAAAAGCTTACAGGGCTTTTTGTGACTGAGCTTGAATAATATTTTAAAAATTAAAATCACATGGGCCTCTTTGCCTATTTTGACTGCTGTATCATTAAGCATCTATAGATTTACTGAAATATAACTGCAAGGAAATCCCTTTATATTCTCACTGAGACTAATGAGTGATCATCATTAAAAAAGATCTCTATGGCTTCAGTGCCCTAATATACTCCTAAACATCCAAAAGAATCAAAAGACACATTTTCTGCCACATTAAAAGAAAACCAAATGAGAAAAGAAAGAAAAATAAATGTGGCATCAACACAGAGGACAGCACTTGAATTTCCACACCAACCAATAAGTGAGAAAGTAAAATAAATTGTGTTTCAGCCATTTTTGAATTCTGAAGTGTAATGGGAAGTTGCACTTCACATAAATCTGTATCACACCTTTCAGGTTATTTCAAGACACATTTTTTCTATTAAAATAGAATTTAAAAAATAAAAGAGATTCCAGTAAAGGAATTCTCACTAGTGCTTTCAGAACACTGTGTCTCATTCTACATTTACTGAGAATCCCAAGACCTCACAAGTGAAAAACAATGTGGACAGTTAGGGAACATCTTACACTTGGCACTTTACCCTGAGCGCTACAGTGATACAACAAACAGGTTATATGCCCATTGAAAACAGTAATACATTACAATTTCCTACTTCTAGTGAACTTTTTTATTATATACTACTTAGTTGGGACTGAATAGCAATTTGTGCCCATAATTCATACCTGAAAAAGAAAAGGGTTTTTTTTAATAAAAATGTTAATTTTCATTATTTTTCAAAATCTCTTAAAACTGCCTAAAGAAAACCTTCATTCTGTCTTGCTTCTTCTACCCACTCCATAATTCTGGTTTTTTCCTTCTGCTTAGAGTCCCACAACACTATTAGCTAGAAAGATCCAAGTCAATTACAATTCTCATGCAAAGAGTTCTGAATAAATTAGGAAAATATGCAGTCTGGAGGAATGAAGATGTCGGCATAACAATACCCAGTTTGGGCACTGAAGAAGGCATCTGTCCTTTGTTGTTGGATAAAAGACAATAAAGTCTTCCAACGGGCTCATTTACAGATTTGGGATATTTTTAAAGAAACAAGGATCTATTTTTATGTTTTGTCACATTGTGTCAAGAGGACACTTGTTAGATTAGTCTTTTAATGCATATCAGATTTTGTTTTAAAAATAATAATTTTAGAGTAATTTCAAAGATTTTGATAAAGTATTTGTCAGATCTCTGTCACTGTAGGGAATTTTTAATTTAAAATTATTTTAAATTATAATATAATATAATATAACGTACTATAACGTAATATAACGTACTATAACGTACTATAACGTAGTATAACGTAGTATAACGTAGTATAACGTAGTATAACGTAATATAATATATAATTAATTATAGATTAATTGTGCTCTATCAAGCCAAAAAAACCTGAGCCAAGTCAAAAAAGGGGCAGAGATGTCCATTTTTAATGGTGCACAAACAGCCAGAAACCTGTGGAGTCTGTCTTCTGTGACTGCATTTTTTCCTGCAACCCCCTAATTCTTTTGGTGAAGAGTGAAAGAGTGGCATGTGTGTCATACATACTGAGCTACTAGCAAGTACTGAACAAGTTTAGCAAAAATTAATACACTGGGGGGAATGGGGTCACTCACTCATCTTCCCCAGATAAGGAGAAGCTTCCCTCATAACCATAAGTGAAGAACTTACTCAGACCCTCCTTTCCTCTGGATGACACAACAGGAACATGCTGTCTTCCACACAAGAGACATATCACTGTCCTAACCCCACTGGCACATTTATTTTATCCTGGGCAGGCTGTGTTTACTCGAGGCATTAAAGAGAGGCCAGCACACACAGGGCACTCATGAGAGGCTCTGATGTGAATCATCATGGGCTGGTAGCACTGGAATCCAGCACAGTAAATAGAGCTCATCCCCAAATCAGAACAAGCCACTCAAAACTGGTAGCACAGTTTATGACAATTTGAAAGGACTTTGGAAAAGCCATTTTTAGAGCATGACCACTATGACTTCTCATTTTGTCTGCAAGCAGCAATAAATGTTTGTTAATGCTGGAGGGGGAAGAAAAAAAATTAGTTAGCAAGCATGGCTCATAAAAGTTCTTCAGTCAGTGGCACAGTCCTCATTTCCCCTCATGTTCCCACTGTAGTTCCCTGTGGTAAATGCAGAGGAAATGCAGCAAAGCTATTCCACTCACTAGGAGGGCGTGCAACTACCGGCACTTTTCATGCTCCACCAGGTGAGACTTACTTCTGTCCAGCATATTCTCCAAACAGAATATGAAGAAACAGCCACAACCCCTGTCTTTGTCTCCCTGGTGTGCAGAGCAGATAGGCTGAGAGCACAGCATGTGCAAATGTGCAAAGAGCGCCGTGCACCGCGTTACACTCACTGCTCTGCCACGTGCATCTCACTGATTGTGGCTCTCAGTCTGTTTATCCTGCTGTAATCAGTAGTTTCACATCACTTCTCATTCTGAAGGACAGTGTGCATTGATCTTGCTGCTCTTATAAACAAAACAGCAAAGATGAGCATTTCATCATCCCAAAGATAAGCAGCAGAGATGGACAGCTGGGGGAAGGAACCAGGGCACAAAAGTGTACCAGAAGGGTAATAGGGTCAGTTCTCATTGCTCCTGCCATAAATCCCCACCAGTGACAATGAAAATACAAAGCAATTAAAAAGGGAAAGATGCATAAAAATAGAGGAAAGATTAAAAATATAAGACAGTTTGGCAATAGGAGTGCTGAACAATGTGCTAGGGGTAGTTTTCCTCTTTCTAATGGATTGCTTTTGTGGTAGTTTCTTCTGTATAAGGCTAAAATTAACAATACTTTTTTTTTCCATGTGAGTAAAAATAATAGATTCAGCCCCAACTGGGCAACATTTGCATTTAATAAATCTTAATTTGAAGGGGCATTGTTACTATATGTTGTTTTATAGAACCTGAGGTCTCCTCAGAAAGGAGTCCCACTTTCATAACAAATGAAATGAAAAAGAATATTTCTGTCCTATCAAGTAGAGCATAACAGAAGAAATATCATCCCAAAATCACCCAGACTTTCTTTAATTTACCTTAAAATTCACAAAAGTAGCAGTAGTACTTCCCACAGAAAATGTTAATATCCCTTGAACTGTTGTAGACTTTTTACTCGTGTACTCAGCTCTTTCTGACATTGTTACATTCTAGGTGAATTCCTTGACAAGAAATCACTGACCACATTGCAGGATGATTTTATTCAGTCATCTGGGGCAGGAAAGCCAAGTGCCTCAAGTAAATAAGGAATTCCTGATCTGCTCCCAAGAGCTGTCCCTACCTTCCACATTGGCTTGTTTGAGAAATTTCTTTGTTCTGACTGCACTTACTTGAGGTAAGTAGGAACATTTATAATTAGTTATTACTCTCAAGTGGCCTCAGTCTCCCTGAGAAATGAGTAGTGCTGCCCTCTGGCTAGCAGGTTCTTACAGAACTGTATTTCAAATGAAATGTTTTACTATTTAAAAAAAAAATTCTGTGAAGTCTTATTGGCTTGATTTTGCCTGGAAAAATCCAGGATTTTTCCAGATGTTCTGTGATCTCACTTAGAATTAACATATCCAGGATCCAGCATATCCAGACCAGCACTGAGGTCTGGCTTAGACATGTATTTTCAATAGTATGACATGATTCTTCATTCGATTTACATTTCCTAGGCCTTTCCCATGTAAAAATAAAAAAGGCATGCAAATAATAACTTTGAATATCACTGGCAACTTCTAATCTATTTCATTGTTAAACCTTTACAAAACATATTTAATGTAATTCTGTATTTCTTTGGAAAACACGTGGTGCACAGACACATACATCCTGAGTTAAGTCTCCTGTTATTCACAGCTCTAAAATTAAAATAGCATTTCTAATTTTTATATCTGAGAAAGAAAAATGGACTAAGCAAAACACAGCATGCATGACCTTCCAACAGTAATTACTCACCGGCAGGAGCCACCAACACTCACATATGACCTTACCAAGGCTTTGACTCAGGATGTTATTTTTCTGCAGATTACCACCCTAAACTCAGACCATTTATCATGAACTGCTGACATTTCAGCACTAGCACAACAATACACAGCACAAACTGCTGACCAAAATGAGTACAGCTTTTTGACACAGCAGATGATAGTTCATTATTGGAATATCCCAGCAACAATCATGCATTTTCCCTTGATAAAAATATCATCATCTAAAATTAGTTACAATGAGTTGGATAACCTTAATAAAGACGAGGCACACAAGTTGGAAGAACCACCCCTGCTCAATTATAGCAAAAAAAGCAGAGCTCATGCTTGATGACCTGAAGTGTTTCAAGAACAAAAGTAACTTTTTAAGTATGAATTATTCAAACTTTCACTTGGCAGGTTGTTGGGGTTTTTTTACTTTCTTTGAAATCAGAACTTTTTGAAATAGCTTGCAAAGACTCTGGGGCAAAACCTGGTTGTTCTCTATGTGATTGCAAATCATATAGTGCATTCCCTTCAGATCACTGAAAGCATGTAAACTATTTCCTGGGAAATAAGCTATTTTCCAAGATGACACTTATGGAAGCAGAAACCCACCAACCAAACATGGTGAAATGTGAATATATATTTGGGAGTGCAATGAAGCAGTGAGTGATATTTTGTAGAATTATCTTGTGTCAAGGTGTAAATTATCTGGTAGAAGTAATTTCAAAATGTATCAGTATTTCTTCAAGCAGTGAATGCTTTGCTACAGCAGCTCCGTCAAATCTTCTACAACTGAAAACCACTCCATCAAGGTCAATGTGAACTCTGACAGTGGTTACAAGAGGAACAGGCTTTAGTGTTACACAAAATGTAACACTAAACATTGCAAATACTGAAAAATTGTTTCATTGCTTCCATGGAACTGAACCAGTAAAACACCACAGCAAGCGTTGGCCTCTCCCTCAAGTGGATTAATGATTCCTTCGAATAGAAGAATAATGTCCAGGGACTGATATTTCTGTCCAGCTTTGCAGGTTAAATCATGCAGACCATTTCCTCCTTTCCAGCCATTAGTTCCTCCCCAGACCCACGGGATGGGTTCCCAGGAGCTGCCAGGGACCTGCGGCTCTGCCACACCAAGCACACCTGGAGCTGCTTGCACTTGGCTCCTCAAACAGGCAGGAGAGAGAACAATGAGCTGCCATGACCTTACGCAGTTTGCAATTACTTTTTAACAAAGTAATTTTACTTTACTTTGTTTTCTTTCTTGGAGATTTTGCCACATATCTCAAGAATCCTCACCATTAGCACAAGTCCCTGCATGATGGCTGTAAATGAGGGAGGCAGAGGAACAGTAAGGTGCTATATGTGAGATTGAGACACCTTAGACTCAGAAAGAAATAACTCAGAAAGAAAATGAGGGGTTTTTCATTTCAGCTTTTCCTCAAAAATTTTTACCATTGTTCTTCCATATGCTATTAGTCTGCAAGTTTCTCATTCTATAGACTGCAGTAGAGCCATAAAAAGTGTCTCCAGGTTAAAAATATTCACAAAGAATCATGTAACACTTCAGTGCATTTGGAGGAGACAAATCTGAAGGAGATATTTTATTTTATGTTGTTTAAAATTTGATACTGCCCTCACATCCTCATAAAAGTGACCATTCTCTTCTAGGAGATGACGTAAAACAATAAAGGAGCAACGTTAATGTGCTCTGTTAAATGTTTCAGGATGTGCAGTCAAAGAGATTATTTGCTCAAAGTTGAAACTAAAGGGGATTGCTGCTGAAGTCCCACAGTTGCAGGCAACACAGCTGCAAGAAGAGTAACCACAAAAAACTTACCAAAGATTTTGTCAGAAGGCACGAGTAAGAAAAGGAAGTTCAGCAACAATAAATTCTGTTATATCAGCCACAAACACAGATTGGAATTAGCTGCACTGATGACAAGTCTGATTTGGGATGCATGGCTGAGAATTTGTACAAGAAACAGAAAATTACCTTCCACTAGAGCAGGTGGCTCAGAATCCTACCCAATCTGATCTTGAACACTTCCAGGGATGGGGCACCCACATTTTCCTTGGGAACTCTGCTAGTTCCTCACCACCCTCACAGGAAAGAATTTCTTCCCAATATCTAATCTAAATCTTCCCTCTTTCAGTTTAAATACAAAACAGAATACCTTCAACAGAGATGAAAAATCTCTGTCAAATTACCCTTTTAGAAAGCAGCGGTTGAATTGTTCCAGGCAATCTTGGATTAAAGTTCTGTCTTCTTCATCTTCCTCTTCAGCCTGTGTCACACAGACCAGGAGCAGCAGACAGCATGTAATGTTTCAGGCATCTGGGGAACTTCATGCATAAAAGGTATCCTAGAAATTATTGGAAGTCTCTGCTTTTCAGGAATTATAAAAATAAATCTGAACCCTGAAATTAAATTCAGACTTTCTCTCTTGTCCAAGTGTCATTGCAAAGGTTCCACTCCAGGCTACCAGACTGCTTTGGCATGGACTGTTCCACATTCCCCTGCTGGAGCCCTCACTTCACACAGCTCTGCCTTCAGCATGTCTGAAGTGAAAATAGGACTGAAAGATGCAATCCAAAAAATAAATTGATTCAGATTACAAACATCTTTTTTATGAATTACAACAGAATTCAAAGTATTTTTCTGCTGCTGCCTTCAGAAGAAATTAGATACACACACATAAATGTCCGTGGGAAGGGTAGCTGCTTCGTAGAGATGTTATACTGTAACAATTTTTTGCCTCAAGAATTTTAAATTGCTAACCTCCAACTGAAAGTAAGGTTGTTTAAAAAAAAAAAAATTGAAATGGATTTATTTTTGTAAACTTCTGTACAAAGTATTTATTTTGCAACCATGGTGCTGAAATTAAACAGCTAGATAGATACATGTTTATATTCCTGCAGACATAGAACTTTTTTTAAAGACTCCATGAATGTGTTGCTAAGAAACCAAGTCTTTCATAGATCTGTCACTCTTTAACTTATCCTAATTATAAACAATTTTTTAAATTGCATTAATTATATTTTGAATATTTAACCATTGTCCAATCACTTCAGACGTCATTTTGTTTACAGGAGGCAGCAGAAAGGGACAAGTGGGTTTGTTCTTAAAGCATCATCACTTGGAGTTCCTGAAGTGTTTACAGGAAGCTTTTCCCCACACGAGGAGGGTCACATCTATTACAGCAAGCAATTGCCATTGACTCAATCTTTGGCATTTTTGTTATTAATTCTTCCTGTAACTTGCTGCAAATATTATGTTTGTTTGTTTTCTGTTTCTTATGAATAAATTGTACTGAGTAAGACCTAATGGTTTAGGGCTTGCACAATTTTCAGGCTCTGCTCAAATCCCTGTTTGCACCAGCAGATCTGTTCCTCGACTGCACTGCCTACCTCTTCTAAACATAAACCACTTCTGCATTTCCCCAGAGCCAGATGGACCTTCTTCCTATGGCAACCCTTAAGGGAACAAAAAAAACCCCAAACCAACAAACCTTGTTCTCAGAGACAGCATTCAAGATACTTGAGCTAGAAATTGTGGACCACATATGTGTATTGCATCCATCTGCACAAAAGCTGAGCATCAGCTACAAAAGGGTCCGACTGCAAACGTGCTTTGATTGCCCAGACGCTGTTAAAGTGAACTGGAAAACAGAAAAAGTATGGATTACTACTTACCAATAACAGATGATAAAGACATGCAAGTGTCATTGCTTTTCAGCCTTCAACAAAAAAAAAATGAGACTTAATGAAATAACCAGGAAAGCTTGGGAAAGCCTGAAGAAAGTGTGAGTTAAAGAGTCTGTGAGTTATTACCTTCAAGGATCTCTAATGATAAGCAAGTGTAGGGTCTTGCCCATTAGCATGACCTCCTCCCACCAAGGGCATGGGGTCCCAAAACCAGCAGCAAACATTTTCGTGTAGGGAGAGCAGTTTACTTCATAATCTGAATTGCTCTGTTTAGAACATAAGAAGGTCTCCCTCCAAACTATCCCACTGGATGTATTAATGGCCACCAGAAAGCAAGTGGTGATAGTGGCTGTTCCATGCAGAGAAGCAAATGTGATATTTCAACCATTGTTTCCCCAGTTCCAGTGTCCAAGACAACAACCTGTGAGACACACAATACCTGCCACCACCACTCACCACACTGCTGCAGCCACTGGTAAGGAGAAACACACCTATAACCAGCCACTTTCATGAGAATAAAAAGCATGTTGTTACTGAACCAATCAGCACAACTTTAATGGGCAATATTTTCCACCTGAGATACACCCTCAATACAAGCTGATGGCCACGGGGTATTGGAACTCATGATTGGTTTTTTCCTTGCAGCTATTCCTCACCATAGCAGTAAACTTGGAGTTATCTCAAGAACACAAAATGCATTTTAAACAGTCCCTCTTTTATCTCACTTTTGAAACAGCATTACACTATTAGTATTTAAAAATTTCCTAGTAAGTATCAAAATTAAACTGACATTCAGCAGGAAAACATTGTCTGTTAAAAGAGAAAATACTTTCCTCAATATAACGCAGCAACCCTTAATAGAAAGTTGTTTGCTGAAATGAAAGACCAGTTTTGCCATTTTTTATAGTGGTAGATTGCAGAAGTTAAAACTGAAAAGCACTTGATTTTTTTTTAAGGAAGCAATAAAAGTCACCAGAGGCATTGTAAATTCCCTTGGCATTTGAGCGTTTTCCCAAGAAAATTAAATCTCATTCCAATCTATGCTGTAATTCAGTGAAGTGCTGAGTTACCTGTAACATCCTGGAGCAGTGCATTGGCAGGTAAGGCACATCTGAAAGGTCCCAACATCTTGTCCTAAAGGATCACCATGGCTACAGAACTGGTACATATTGCTATTCCTGAAATTGTTGCTCACATATCAGACTGAACTAATAGGAACACTTAATACACAGAAATCTGATAATAAACCCACAAAGTGAACCCTTTGTCTCAAGAATCACATCTAAAGACCTTGAACCTTGCTCTCCATCTTTGTATCCAGGTAACAAACTACAGGTATTTGCATAATCCCTATGATGAGCAACTGGTTACTGATGGTTTCTTTCCTCAGCACGTTGGGTCAGCCCAGGCTAGGACTCCATTTCAGGATAAAGTGCTCCCTTATATAGCCTGCTGCTGCTTAAAATCCCAATTAGATTAAAATATTCTCCCACCCTGAGGATTTCCTCGGTCATTAGTCAGAAATGAGATTCACTTTCTTCCCACCAGAGCACTTATTGCCCCTGCCTGCTCTGGAGGCACTAATTATTGCCAGCAGTAAACAGGCAGCTCACCACTGCTCGCATCGTTAGCCAACTTCTGAAGAGACCTCAGCACGCCCTGAGCACACCGTCCTTTGCTCCCTGCCTGGGCAATGCTCTCACATCCTAATGTGAAGCCATCCCACTGGTTTTTAATAATCTCATATTTCATAAAACATATAACTCGCTAATCATACAGCACAGCACGTTGCTGGCTGTTCTGTGAGATGAAATGAAATGCAATGACAATCCAATCGCTTTCAGGGTAACAGGTCCTTGGGTGACTGTATCCTGAGCTGCCTCTGCAGGCCACCACATCACTGAGCAAGGCAAAATAGCAACAGCAAAACTCACTTTTTCATAGTGTATGTGAAACACAGGCAGATACTTGGATAAAACCACTTACATCCCAAGCACCAAACTGCCTCAGTTCCACTTTTATTTGCATTTTCTAAGCATGGGTCATCAGAACTACCTCAGACCACCCTGCCCTGGCCATGTGCAAGCACTGGTACCTCTCACCTGAATTCCCACTGGTCCCTCTCTGCCTTCACACACAGGAATGGTAGTGGTTGGCTTGAGTCCAGTGTGATGTTTTTTGTCATAAGCAATATTTTTGATAACTCAGGATCATCTTTTTGGTTACACAAAAACACCTTAACTCTCAGGATACAGTTTGGTAACTTTAATGAGGCTTTGCAATTTACATTCAATGTGTATCAGTACACAAAATATAGGAAATCACATATACATATAAACTTTGCTCTGTTGTTTTACAAGCCAACCAGAGTGAACAACACAAGCTACATTTATTTGTTCACACAACAAAATGGAACATTTTCAAGCTTTATTTACCAATGAAATATCTCAACAATTTATGGACCAACATTATTTTGCAGCTGCTAAAACAACAATCTTCCATAGGGAACAAATAATTTATGTCAACAGATACACTGACATCAGATTCTATGAAATAAAAAAGCCACGCTGAGCACTGACTGAATGCTTCCAGATTTCAGCAGAACTCACATGAAGCAATAGTGCAGAACTTACACCAGCATCAAATTCTGTCCACCATTTATCAGCCCTATGACTGAGAAAAAAAAATCACATACAGAATTTTTTTAGGGTAAATAAAGCCACTTCAGTTCAGGGTTATTTAACCCACTTATTTTTCAACCTTTTTAAAACAAAAAGGAAATAGCTTTAAAAAATAAAAAAAAAAGAAACATTTAAACCTTTTGGGTTTTTATTTTCTGACTTGCAAACTATTCTCACATACAATATGAATTTGTACTTTGTGAATAGTTTTGGTCCCTCAGACTGTCTTCTTAGTGAATCTGTTTTTAACTACTTTGTTCAAACATACCAACACTTCACTAAAGTAGTTATTTGAAGTTAAGTATGTAAAAATAACACAGACCTATCTTAAAACAATATCTCTCATTTTTGGCTTCTGAACAGCATACAGTCACAAAAACCAAAGCTTCTTTTAGCAGCATTAAAGGTGAAGGGCCTTCTGTGTGAAGCTGTCCTGAAAATTTTCCGGTACCTTCAAGTTATTGAATGCTCTCAGCTCTTCAGACACAGACCCTGCAAAAACTGAGCATTCAGTTTGCTCTGACAAACTAAACCCTGCTCCCAAAGCAGTTCCCTGCAGAGGTGCTCATTTGGTCACACACATGTTCACGGCACACGTGTGACCATTGACAAATGAAGCAGATGTACCACATGGGTATTTCAGCACATGCACCAGGGGAATGCTACCAGAATCATCCTTCAGTTCAGGAGGGAAGGGGAAACGTTTTCACAGACTAACCACTGCTTTATGCCTGTTAGTTTCAACAGAATTGCTGAAAGGACTAAAAGCTCACCAATACACCTCAAAACATAACTGTAAGGAAGCTGAGCTCATCTGCTTCTCTGCTCCCAAAGGGAACCTCAGGTTTTGTCAGTGATTTGAAAGGAACACTAACACTGATGCAGAGTTCACAGCTCTCCCAAAAACTCATGGAACAGTAAATAATTAAGAGATCAAGTCAATTAACCAAGCACAGTGGATCATTTAATAAACTGGGCATAAGCAACATGTCTTTTATATATACAATTGGTAAATTCAACGCCTAGAAGCACAGAACACCCTTATGTAAAGGATGCCTGACTTCATTCTAGAAAAAAGTGACTCTGCAAGGGATTTGAGGGTATCTCTGGTAGGAAAAAATCTACCCCTTTTAAAAATCACCCTGGAGATCACTTCTGCCCTTTTAAAAAGCCTGTTAAAGTGAAAGGCTTGGTGGGGAGTGTTACAAGGAGCCCCCTTCACTTTAGAATACATCCTTTCCAAATCTGGTACTGGAATGTTAAATCATCTATATTTTTTTCCTTCCATGTACTGAAGTGAATTAAAACATTCAAGGGCGTCTTTTGGAGTAGCAATATCAAACTGGTGAGCAACAATAGCAAACCACTGACAATTTAAAACAAATGCCAAACCACTGAGCCTTGGAACCCATTTTAAGGTACTGGCCATGTAGGAGCGTTGCCTCCATCATCTCTTCATTGTTAAACTTTAGTTTAACTTTCAGTTCAACTTCATTTTCCCATGGAGCTGAGAGGCTGGAGGTTTATATGTTTGGAACTCCCTGGCGACTCGGATATCGCTGCGACCTTCAGAGAATTCTTGATGGAGCTGAGCTCCCACATGTGCAGGTTCACGCCGTGCCCGCCGCAGCAGCCGCTGGAGATCTTGTAGAGGTTCCTGAGGACAGCCTTGCGCAGCAGGATGTACACCCAGGGGTCCAGGATCTGGTTCCACGTGGCCATGCGCAGCGCGAACAGCAGCGTCTCACACGTGTCCTCCGAGCGGCCCTCCCTGAGCCCGATCCTGGCCATGGCCACCTGGCAAAGGGCAGGAGTTTACAGTTATGCATCAAAAAACACACATTTAAACACCCTGAAAATTGAATATTTTAAAATTGTACATTAAAAAACCATATTCAGCACTGTCTCTAATCTTCACACCTTCACAGCATCAGTGCATCCCAAACTGCAACGTAAATACTTTCAGCTATACAGGATTCATCATCCTAGAAATCCTCTAACGTTTCACAAAGGACATACACGTGCCTCTCCTGAATTACTTCTGCTGTTCAAGCGGAGGATGGCAACCAGCCAGGGAACATCCTCCAAAACAAGGGATTGATCTAAGCAACAAGTAAAAACTTAATCCAGAATTTGATCTAACAAAGAGTGCCAAGACTGTTCCAGAAATGGATTTTCTCAAGGACAGAATCCACTCGTAGGTCAGCATGTTTTTGTACCAGCTATTTATTTTTTCACATTTTCCTAATTAAAGGCTGCATAAAGAACACAGTACCTTGACTTCAACAAGAAGATTCACGTTTTTTATGCTGCAGCAGAACACAATTTATTGACACCAGAGGATTTAGAGGTCTGCAGGAAAATTCAAGCCATGGTGACAAAAGCCACTTGTCAGTGGAGACGCAGGAGGTTTCATTCACCTCTGGAAATGCTACACATGGACAGACCTCCACCAGCAACAACACTACCAGAGCTAATAATTCCACATGGAGGAATTCCAGACCAGCTCAGCAGGGCAGCATCTGGCAGAGGATACCCAAGGGCCACACCAGCCCAGCAAGGTGTGGCTCTGGCCCCTCTGCTCTGCAGGGACACAGCCCCAGGGAAACCCAGGCCACTGGGACTCCTGCCCTGCGGACACCTCCTTTACAGGCTGGCTGCCCCTGGCGTTTGTAACCTGAGTTCCTGCATGAGGAAAGCCTGATCTGCCAAGCCAGGAATCTGCCAGAAGGTGGTAAATTATCTCTCCCTCTTAGTAATGTTAAAACCACACGAAGACTTTTTTGGTAGAACGATGAAACACTGTAAGGCTTTTTGTTCCAAAGCCTTTAAAGCACTGCAGTTATTTAACTAAGAAACAGGATATTTTACAACTGATGCTCTGAGTACACTAATTTATCGGGCAATGAGAAGTAGGGTCAGGCTGTCCATGCACAGGGTTGTAATTTCAAAAAGATGCACTGAAAAGAAACTCAACGGCAAAACTAAAAAATAATAATGAATGAAGAGAGAAACCTAAAGCTGAACATGCCAGCAAACCTATTTTACTTCTTTTTAAACGCTTCTCTCTATTTCCAGACCTATAGTTATATTTCCTATAGCTTGCAGGTCACCACATCTGAGTATAAGCTTGAATGGCACAAAGCAAACACATAAAAGGACACTGGAACTTATTTGATGAAGCATCTGATGGAGTGTTTCTGCGTGGCTTCCATGGGAGCAGCAAAGGAAGCCCCCAGGAACATTGCTGGGGAAGCTGGTAGGACTGGCAGGAACACAGCTGGGAACTGGTGTGGGGAGCAGGAGGAATGTCTGAGCGCCAGGCCAACACAAACACAAGCCAGTTCCCTGAACCTGCTGCTCACCCACAACCACTGGGCACATTCCTCTCTGACATCAGCAGCCCACCCAAACTCGAACAGCCCCCCTGGCTTCACATGGCATGTTTGTTCAGGACAGTCTACATTTTATTTATTAGAGGTCCAATACTACAAGGCAAACTCAGACAGAATACTCCTTACTCTGCAAACAGGACTGGGCAGAAATGACAGCTCAACAGAGCTCACAGACCAATGTCCTTATCTCACTCAGCATGTCTGACTTAATACAGACACACAAGCCACTAATCTGATGTACTTAAAAATTCATTTGTTGTTCTTCTCTCACATTCTCTGAAGTTAATAAATGTCAAATCTGATGCAATTTCATGTCCAGACAAAAAAGCACTAAATGTAGCTAATAAGGAAAAATAGCTCCATCCAGACTTTGTAAAACTTATTTTTTCATGTTACCTAGAACTCTTGTGAGAAGTGTTTGCATATAGAAGTAATTTGCATTTAGAAGTAATCACCTCTAAGTGAATCTATTAATTTGGCGTTCAGCATAAACAACTCCTGCTTGATTATGGATTTGCATGAAATAAATCAGGACAACAAGGAAAACTGATACATAGCTATGGATTCTGACTTGGAGAAGCTCCATCCAGAATATTTCAGTTGCCTCTTCTGAACATCAGACATACAAAAAATAATCCATCTAAATTCACAAGAGCAAGTAGAGCTTATGTACACAGACACTTGTTTAAACAACTCAGCTGTAGGTCCCTGGATTAGAAATAATAAGATAAAATCTAATTATCTACAAATTTTGTTTTATAAGATTTTCCTAACCACATTACTAACACTATTTGGGAGTATTATGCAGAAATTAAAAAATATTTTCTTTCTTATATCTCTAAAACTAATATAAAAGCTTTTTGAAGTTTTGAGAGGCCAAGATTTCCATAAGAAATGGAATAAGACAGAGAATCTCTGTCCTTCTGCCCTGAGCAGAAGCATTTTTATGTTTGAGCACTTGTGGCAGAGCAGCAGGACTTGTAGCCATCAGTGAGTATGAACTGAGAGAGATTCTCACTCCTCCAAAGAGACTGCCCTGTTCTGGGGGCTCATCACATCTTCAGAAAAATCATGTACGAAAATTGCAAGCACCCGTGCAAAAAGGAGATTTTGTTCTGAAGCCTTTCTAAAATCATCCGCTGATTTCTAGAACAAGACTTAAACTTCAGCAGAAGAGGGGTGGAATGGAATGAAGTTAATATAAATTATTATTTCTCTCACATTTTCATAGTCTATTTATTTAAATTTGAATTCTTAAAATACTGTTCCAAAGTCAAGTTTGAAACCATAGCTGATAAAAAGGAAAATACACTACCAGCTGTTTAATAAATGATTTCACTGAAGAAAAACACACAGACAGTCTGGATTTTCTCCCTGGGTGTGAGAAATTCATGTCACTGAAATGGTTCAAGTCATCAGCTCAGAAATTGCCACCAGAACTTGGTGCAGTGCCAAGTGGACTTTTGAAAGTGGGACCACCTCTACAGGCACAAAAAGAACATTTGAAGTATTCTTATTTGAGTATTAGAGGTCAATAATTGGTTCAAAGTCAGGGAACCAATTCAAACCCTTTTTTCCTTTCCCTGCAGGTCCACCAGGCTGGTATGACAAAGGAATTCTGTTCTCTGTAGGCAGCAGCACCCAAGTGGGGAAGAGGCAACACTATTGCATCATATCTAATCACCTTTGGTCTCCACAACTGAAGTTAATATTCATGCAGATTCAGCAGCATGACTCAAAAAATTAATCCCCAGCTGGTAAATAATACATGTAACTCATGGCATTTTCTAAGATATTTAGAAATGTAAGAATCCAAGTAGCACTCTGCTGATTTATACACTGTTTATATGAAGACAGCTGTAGTATGTCTCCCTGGTTTGCAAAAAAAAACCCAAAAAATCACATGATGTAACTATGACAATTCAAACTTTAAAAGGTACTAAAAAAAGTACAACTTTAAAAGCAATTTTTTAAACCAAGGGTACCTGCTTGAAAGATATAAAGTTATTCTGACTCATACCAGTCCTTGATGGTTTAAGAAAGGACCTGAGAATTCAGTGTTCCTAAAAATACAGAAAATCAGATTTGTGTTAAGGAAGGACTTGGCACAACACATTAAACTTCTACATCCTTTTTGTCCAATTTTAAATTTCATTAAAACCAAAGCTCACTTTGCAAGATCCAGAAAGTCTGATGGAAAATTTTTTTAAACATTTTGAAATTGTTGACTTCTTCAATTCCGCACCTAGCAGACAGCATCAGAGAATTCCCATTTCCCTTAAGGGCAAAGCTCAGGGCAATAAACAAAAAAAATTGCTTCAAGGCTTCACACCACTCTGCAAACATAAACAGCACTAATTTAATTTTCCTTCCAATTGGATCTACACGAGAACAACCAATAGGCTCAAAGGCTGTGCTGCTTAGTCACATTCCTGTCAGTACCCAAGGACAGCCAGTCAAAACAAGCAGCTGACTTTAGAGCTAGTTAAGAAATAAGACAAAAATGAGACTGATGCATTTCTCCTCACAGGCTCTAAATCCAGGCTCTATCCTTGACTTCAGGAAACTGGGTAAATCCCAGTCACCAAGAGATTGACATGGAAAGCAGAACAGACAAATATCGGAAATTCTTGTTTTCTGCAGCTCAGCCCTCAGACTCCCTGTGGGAACCCTGCAGACCCTCCCAAGCCTCTTCCTTGGGATTTCCTTACAAGCCATTCTGAGGATTTCCATTAATGGAAGGAAGTCCATGGATTTTTCAGTATTTGCAGAACACTTCTATTTTGTCACTATTGTCAATGTCAAACCCTGAGGTGCAAATCCCCTTCTTCTAAACCACAGAGGTTTCAAGGCAGAACTTTACTGATTATGTCCCAATCCACCGAAACAAAAAATATACACTTATTTTGAATTCCTAGAGTTTTTTGAACTTTTACTTCTCATTTTACAAAAGCAGCTTCAGTCTAACAGGCAAGAGACCTTACAGGATGACATTTTGTAGTACTCTATAAACACAGACCTTAAGAAAATAAATTTACAAAATAGCGTGAAAAAGAAATAAAAATGCATATATCTTCATGTTTTATGTACCATTTTACATCTCTCAAGCAGCGCTGATAAAAAAGAAACACTGACAGCAACTTGCCTGTACCATTGCTACACTGATCTTGCAGTATACAAGCCAAGCATTCGTTGCAAAAGAGCTGAGCATGCTTCGTTTTATTTTTTATGTAATTCTGCAAGTCAGTTTAAAAACAAGAGCTTCCAAGAACAATATGCAGTGCACCACTTCTGCCATCAAAATATTAGTACACACACTGTTCTACTTATGCCACATAATGCTTTTTATGTTCTAGATCTGCATGGTTTTCCCCTAGAGTTTTCCTTTCCCTTTCTGAAAGAAAAGCATTAACTATATCTTCAACTTTTATATACCAGATGATCACTTAGCTTAGCAATTAAATTCTAACTGAGCATAGGGATTTTATTTAAAAATGCCAATTTAAAAAGGTATTGTAGACAACAAAATATATGAGCCAGCTTTCCACCACATTAAAGCCCAGAGGGTACTTTTAAGAGCATATGTAGTAATTCCTAATGTACATTTTAGCAGGATCAGCTCTTGAGAAGTAGCAGGAGAAAAAGGGAGTCTCCTTTTCTCTCATGTATATTTCTGTGATAAAATAATAATGCCACTAAAAATTAAGAGTGGATCCACTGGCTCACTATTTGCCTCCTTAAAAAGGAACTGCATAAACATTTTGAAGGTATTGTTAAGCTACAGAGGTGTGAAAGAGGTGTGAAAAGTCCAAAAAGGGGAGAGAAAATGGGAAATCACAAAATTTTTCACAAAGCAAATGAAAATATTTTCTCATATTCCTTTCTCAGACACAGCCTAGTCTGTGACCAGGCAATTTCTCACTGAAGTTGACAGGAAAGAAATTATGAAGTAAGCCTCATAACCAGAGGGCAGGGGCAGGTCTGTGTGCAAGAACTTGCAAACATTAAGTGAAAGTGAAGTTTTTATTTTCTGTCAACTTTCCCCTTAGACACTACCTATCTTGCATCAGTTTTTCAGTAGGATAAATTCATGTTGGGCTAAATAAAGCATTCTGGGTCACCTCTTTGTTTCTCCTAAATAATCCAAATATTTCTACCTTGGATTGGCAATCCTTGATCTTTATTTCCTTTCCCTGCCATCAAAGTAAGAAATACTTCAGTTCAACTAGCTAGCAATGTAATTACTCTCACAGCTTAATTGATAACTCATTTGAAAGGAAAGCATTGTGGGTATGGATAGAAAAGATTCTAGCATTGGAAACACAAGATGACTCAGTTCATAATGAAAAGACATAGCGTCCATACCAAAGTCAAATAAACAACCTGTTTCCTGAGCTACATGCTTTAAAGCTGCAAGAAAGCCTGTTTCCACAGCTTGAGGAATGTATTCCTGCCTAAGAACAAAGCCTGTATCAAAAAACCTCTTGCACAAAAAAAAAATTATAGATAGAATAAAAATATTCTTTACCCAGCAATGCTAGAGAAGCTTTACACAACAATTTTAAGGGCCAGAAAACAACTGAGTATTTCTAGTATCTACAATAAAGACCGTCCTTAAGTATTTAGGAAGGCAAGATCTGTAAGTATTTGGGATTTATTTATTCTTCCATTAGTGTCAGTTGGATAAAGCTTCAAACCCTAGAAATGATCTATTACTTCTCTGTTGTCACTTTGCTTTTCCAGGTTTTCACAATCATTTGGGAAAAAAATCATATTTTTAATGCTTAAATAAATATTTTAATTTGTTTAGGAGTGACAGAACTTCTCCCACTAACACCCTACAAATATCCCAAGAAAGAATCCCAAATAACACATGATACTGGGGAGGAAGAGAACTGTCTGAATGAATAAAAAAGTGACAATATACAGACAGGCTGAGGGAAGAGAAGCTGCAGAGGTCCATAACCATGGAACAGGCTGGAAAAGTTGGAAGAGATCTCTACAGTCATCAATTCCAACCATTACCCCAGCACCACCACGCCTACCACAAAACCTTTTCCATCTGCCCAAGTACCACATCCACATGGCTTCTGAACACTTCCAGGAATGGAGATTCCAGCACTTCCCTGGGCAGCCTATTCCAGTGCCCCATCACCCTCTCTATGAAGAGATGTGTTCCTAATTTCTATTTAAACCTCCACTGGTGATCCGGTCCTTGTTGGAGATGGACTGGAGTCACAGTCACCCAATCACTCAGTACTGTCTGATCTGCAGTGTCTGAAGGAATCTGACTGGAGGCAACAGAAGACACAATGCATTGCTTTTGTGTTATTCTTTCTAGATCACTTTTGTTAAAGTGACTTATTCTGTGTATCACTCTGAAGGAGTAAACTAAGCAGCTATGATCAGAAATATCAAAAACTAATGAATTAGCAATATATCTATCAAGTTGAAATATACAATTTGCAATTACCTTTTTCTTTTGTGTTGACAAATAAATTGCAAGGGCCTATTGTGTTCAACCACCTTTCAGGAGGAAGATGGAAGAGAAAAATCAAGTCTCCATTTTATTTCTCATTACTTCTGCAAATGCACACACCTCTGGTAAAAGGTGGATTCAATCTTATTTCCAATTCACTAATGAACTGTAAATCCTAAAACAAACTGCTACCACTTACTCTATCCTGCTTCTCTTTCTCTCTTTCCATGCAGCGAAGCAGGTGGGAATACATTTGGTCACATCCCTCCCAGCACAAGAGTCTTTCTCCCCACGTACTCAGGTCCTGATTTCAGTCATTACAAGGTTTTTCTTGAGCAGATTCACTACATCCTTTCCATCCTATCCCACT
The DNA here is from genome assembly GCF_047830755.1 of Zonotrichia albicollis. Taxonomy (NCBI): domain Eukaryota; kingdom Metazoa; phylum Chordata; class Aves; order Passeriformes; family Passerellidae; genus Zonotrichia; species Zonotrichia albicollis. The sequence goes on along the minus strand of NC_133826.1, from coordinate 12,425,996 downwards.
CCTGTAACTTTGGGAGCCCAAACCTCCTGAGGGGAGCACACAGGCCCAGGACAGCAGGAGATGGTGCAGAACCTCCAAAACATCTCCAGTTCATTCCACTGTTCATCTATTTCACCTCACCCAATTCCAAAATGAATCCTAAAGAAAGAGGGAGCTCTGTTCCCTGAGCTCTGCTGCTTCCAAAAGGACACCCAGAGAATCTGTGCTGGGCTCTGCATTGTGGGCACACAGGGAACCTCCATCCTCAGGGAGCCTCAACCCAAACTGCAACTCAGCAATTCCTCTCAGACATCAACCAACCCCATAGCACCAGAGACACAAGTAACTTGTGCTAGAAAGCACCATGCCACACTGCAGATTGTGAATTTACACCATAATAATTATAATAATAAACATTCTCTCACAGAATACATGAGTGTGTATTACACCCTGATGTCTGTCATTAAAAATGGGGAGGATGAAGGACCTTCTGGAGTTTTTCCATGTGAGTGTATTACTCCCTGAGATTTTTCAGCAACAACTTTACCATTTAAAGTGTTTAGATAGTCAGGAAAGACAGCTTTCCTAAAATAACCATCCAAAAATGGTTATGCCATGTATGACATTCTCCAAAGATGGTTATGCAGTGTATGATATTTTCAAGTAAGAAATGCCTGAATAAGTGTAATATCTAGGAAACAGGAAGAATTCTCTTATCTCAAACAATGGAATGAATGTCAAACTGACTTACTTTTTAATATCAAACACAGAATCTAAAAACTTAACCAAGCAAAATAAACAAGGAAAGGTTATGAATGGTAAATTTATTTTGGTGAAGTTTTCAGAATTTGATTTCTTAGATGGCAACTTCAAAATTGAAAAAAAATAAAACCAATCCACATTTTCTATGAAAGTCACTGATACCTATTTGAAACAAAATATTGTGTTTCATAGTTTAATTCTGTATGTAACATCTAAATTTAAAAATCAAGAAGCAAATAATTATGAGAGAATACCAGAAGCACATTATTCTGAAAATGCCATTTTCCTCACATGACTGGAAACCTGCCTTCCTTACTTTTTCTCTCCAAAACAAACAATCTTATTGTCTTCTGATGGCACTGCATTAATAAAAAAGCCTTTACGCAAATTTTTCCAAACAGCACAAGTAAACATAGATAACAAAAACTCTATTTATGGTTCTCCAGAAGCCTCTGGTAAAGGGCAATATGTCAACCTCAGCCCTCCTTCCTTCCCTGGTTCCTACCATCATTGCCCATTTCTTCTCCAGCACTTTCCTGTGGAGAGTATCTCAGCTCCCTGACTTCTGAGAGGGAGGTGAACACTTGAATTACAAATATAGCCACAATCACTACAGACTTTCTAAGCACTCCGTGATGTGCTGGCCCATGCTTATAAACATTTTTGTTAAAATGATTCATGTTTCTCAGAAAGGAGAAGGCCTGTAAGATCTCTATGTACTGTAAAAAGATGACAATAGGAAGAGACCAATTCTGAACACCAAAATAGTACTTTTAAAATCTAAATTCAGTATCATTTTAGGTAGGTATAGTCTAAAATTAATGTCACTCCAGTTCTCGTGTAACCTGGTGGAATTAGGCGACTGTGCCACTTAAGAATACAAAATTAAAGAAAGTTCTCTACAACCAATACTAAGAACATCTTACCCAAAGGTTTCATAGAAACACACCTGAACAGGTGGGACTTTCAAACACATTGTATTAAACGTTGTTACTCTCTCTGCCCACACATGCAAGTTCTTTTCAGGAGTATTTTCTTGGCAACAAACAACAGCACATTCAAACTGTCTGAGCTGCTGAATAAACCTTATTCCATGGGAAACTAAGCTGGAAAGAAACTTCTGTCTTGAGACTAACAAAAACCTCAATCAAAATGAGCGTTCTCTTTCCACTTAATCTGTAAAACGAGTTATATATTTCAAAACACCACTTGGTCCATAATATTAGAAAGACAGTAATCTTTCAGCAATTTAACCTTGAGTTATCAGACACTAGGAGAAACTCAAGCAACAACAGTAATTGAATTTGCACATATTTAATGGATCTATTGAAAACTCAGCAAGCAATCAGAGGACCATGATAGGAGTGGGAGCCCTTCCTCTAATTTGGCTCAACAAGACAATCAAACTCGAGAATTCTTTTTTGGAGGAACTTAGGGAGCATTTTATTCATTCAAACTGGCATTCCTGATCTTCTCTGCAAGAGCAAGAGAAGAGAAATAACTATCTGCAGTCAACAACAGCTATCCCTGCATCAGTGCTGCAGGCAGAGGTAAGGAGGTGTATCCAGCAGGCCTGCTGCTGGCAAAAAGCTTTTTTTCCTTTCTCCATGACACGGGTTCATTTATTAAAAGCATTGTGACAGCAGTGGGCTCCTGACATGGGTCTGCAGCCAGCCTCAGAGATGCACTGACAGTGCCCAAGAGTTCTCTCTCCCACGCCCCAGGCAGGTGAGAGGTGTTCCCACACCCCACTCCTGCTGACAAGGCATCCTGTCTTTGTGTGGCGTCAGCACACAAACCTTCCAGCAAGAACTCAATGACAAAAGCCAGCACAAGCACAGTAATTATCACTGATTATCTTCTTTAAAATCTGAGCCCTGAAAAGGACAGGTAAGTGTTGTTTTCCCCTCTGAAAGTCTTGAAACAGCATTGAAAGCTGCAGGGTTAGCTGAACATATTTAAGTGTATCTCCTTCTTCACTCTTCAGAAACACACCTGTGGAAATTGAAAGCCTAATTTAATCTTTTTCAAAAGCAAAGATCACTCTCCTTGTTGACAGTGCCTGTGCAGGCACAACAAGCTCACGGTGGCTGCAGCTTTGACTAATAAATAGTAAGGTAATAACACAATTCTACAGCTTTGACTAATAAACAGTAAGGTAATACACTTCTGCAGAGCAGCCCCACATGAGAACTGAATCCTCACATGGACCTGCATCTTGGGACATCTCCCTGCTTCTCCTCAGCTGCACTTTCTGATTCTGAAAAATCACCATTCACAAGAGCAAAAGGGATAAATTTTTTAGTAACTTAAGCTGTAGGGATAATACAACAGCAATGAAGGCATACAAACGGCATTAATAAACCAACAAGCTCATATATATGATGTCCACTGCACATATAAGACAGTGCTACAGAAATTAAACTGCCATCTTAATAAAGAAGACAGAAAACAGGAATGGAGGGAGAGACTTCAAGAGTAACACAGGTATGAGCATCTGACAAAGTGTATACAAGGCTACACATGCAAAACCAAAGGAGATGTAGAGGATTGCCTTGTTCAACCAACTACCTTATACTGGACACAGGGACATGGCCCAGGAGTTACTTAGTGTAAAACCTGCAACAAACTGACCTCCCTCAGCAGACTGCAGCCCTGAGCCTGGCTCTGCACCCAAACAGCTGGTGGAGCAGCCAGGCTGGGATGGGGTAAGGGCATTCCAGTGAAGGCCTCCCTGTTAGTACATCAGCTTCTCACCAGCTCCAGAGCACAGTGTCTGACAGCACCACTCAGAGCAGCTCCTGCAGCCTCTGAGTTGCAGTGATTCAATAGATCACAAGCTGAACACAGCCCTAGGTGCACAAAAAGCAGTCATCAAGCCCCACTGCATGAGACAGGCTGAGGACAAGAAAAAGTCAGAGCGAGTTCAGGGAGACACAATTAGCACAACAAATTGGAAAGAGAACAGATTACAGGGGAAGGGGCTGATAAAAATTAATCTCAGCAGTAAAAAAAGCAACTGAATAACAGTTGATTTATTCCTGTGAAATAAACAGAGTTCTTTCCAATAAAAACAGGAATGACTATTTCCAGCAGTAGAGGGGAGGTAAAACTGGAATGAAATTAATCAGTTAACTGCATGGAAAAAAGATCTTAACAAGAATAATTTGAATGTAAAAGTATTTTTCTCAGGCTGTTTCACACATGAAAAAGATTAGAAATTTCTCTGTATCATAATAAATTCACTCTGTAAATAAATTCACTCTGAAATAAAACTCTCCTGTCCATAGTTACAGACAGTTCTCTTTGCTACTCCAACAAAACAGATTTTATAATATGTTTATCCCTTGAGCCCTACAGAATACGACACAGGGATGTCAGAATTTACTCATACAAGCACAGCTCCAAACCAAGCTGTTTCATGACACGCCAGACGTCAAGTGACAGCCAAAAAACAGCTTTATATAACAATGTATTTCATCAGAGGTGTAGTCACAAAGTGCTCCGGCCAGCTATTTGCTTTGGGAATCCAACCCCTAGGGACCAAATTCATACAGCAAAATTGGCATACCCTTAGCAAATGGATGAAGAAAGCTGAGAAGTTGAAGTTGGTACCTTCAGAACATATTTACCTGGAATTACCCAAAGCAAAATTATTTGGACTGTCAGAACAAATGTGCCTCTGAAAACCACTGATTACATATATTATTATAAAACTCATGAATTTCACTTTTTGGGGGTTTTTTTGGTGAATTTTCTCCTGCTCTCAATTCCTCAAAAGGCATCAGTGTTCCCCCATAAGGGAAGAAGCAGGGAGTACTTCTCATACTTCATTAAGGGAAGATTCTCTCACAGTGGCAGAAAATGTGAAAAAGCTGCTTATTTTTGAAAAACAGATGAGATGGAGCTTTGGGAAAGAAATCCAAAGGAAAAAAAAGAAATCAGAAAAAAAAGAAATCAAAAGAAAATCAGAAATCAGAAATCTCCCCTGTCCAAGAGCCATGGGGAGAGCTCCACATTGCCATGCCATGGGCTCTGCTTTTGAAAAATGCTCCATCCATGTCTTCAGGAATCTTAAGACAGAGGTGGTGATTGATTAGAATACTATATATTATTATTTATAATATTAAGTGTTAGCTATTTAAACATTTACACACATATATAAACAGGCATCGAAACAACTTCACTGTCACTGAGCAGATGCAGAAGTCAAGTTCAGCTCCACACCAGACACCATAAAGGACAATCCAGGGTCTCATCATCTGAAAATGATTTTATCACAGGACAATGACAATGTCTGAATATTAACTCCACTTGAAAAAAAAAAAATTTAAAATCTAATAGTAAAGTAAATCTGCAGTTGGATTACAGCATTGGACAGACTCGGCTATGGTAGCCCTACACATATGTCAATGGACATACCAGACTAGATTGAAAACAGAAGGGAAATAAATAAATTAAACCCCCCCAACACCAAATGAATCCAAACTCTTGTATCTGCAAACCACATGTGCTATAAAACGCATTGCCTTCCTCCACTTTCTCTTCCAGAAGTTTGTTTGGTTTCTAGTAACTCTGGTTTACTTTGAGGCAATTGACTCTCATGAAACATTTTGTTCTGTATACTCTTTGGGACAGAGAACATAGGTAGAATTCACAATTCAAACACTAGACTTCAAATTCTGACTTTTAGATTTAGCTTGGAGAAAGAAAACGAAAGAAGCAAATCACAGAATAAGAACGTATTTACATCCTCTTCCAGAGAATTTCACCTATGAACATCTACTCATATTTATGTCAAGAAATACTTATTTTGGTATATGCTGATTGTATTATAGAATGTAAACCACTCTCTTCACAAATTAAAAGCCCTGAGACCTTTCAGAATCAGAAGGTTTGAATCAGCAGTTAATCATAAAGCATGTAACTTGATAAACCCTGGATCACTTCAATGTAGCACATGAGCAGTATGCTCCTGACAAAACTTTGTTCTACTGCAGGCCAAAAAGCTTGCTAAATTAACACCACACTTGTAATTCTGTTTGTAGTCTGTTGCTATCAAAACAAGGAATGGGTAAATAAATCAGCAAATTAACTGGTGTAAACTCTATGGTCCTAACATCTACGAAAGGAAATACCCACAAAGGACCCTGTCCCATTGCATTTCCCACTGAAACTCTCTGGCTAAAACACTGACTGTTCACTTCCTTGAAACTTTGTTCCAAGAATCTAATCCCACACTACATCTACTTTTTTTATTTTTTCAAACCTTCCTTTCTAACCTAAATTTGTCCACATAGCAGAACTATTTTTCATAATGCCAGGCTGAGTTTGGCTCACCTCATTTCAAAAGAAATCCAGAGGCAAAGCATCACAAGCCCAGCAGGCACAAAAAGCACCATCAGATTTGCCACCCAATGAATCAGAATTCCTTGTGAACAAACTTCCCTCTGCAACACAGTCCCACAAAATACCAAGTCCAAAATTAAGCAAGACCTCGTTCACTGGCCTGCATCAGCTGATGCAAACACCAACTCCAAAAAGGGTCTGAAAAAAAAATTCCTGCTAGACCATTAATTCATCTTCAACAACCACTTAGATGAAGTTAAATATTTTAACAAAAGTAGTGCTGTGATTTCATTAGATTGTCACAATTTCTAAAACTATAATTTATATACTTTTAATATATATCATAATTAAAACTGAATGGCATAAAAAAATCAACCACAGTAGTTGCAATTTAGTCTTCCTTAATGTGTTGAATAAATGGTCTCTTTTGAACTAAAAAAGTTTATAGCTTTTCTGACACTCAAGGGTTTTTCAAAACCAAATTAATCTCTGCTTTTAAGAACAAATAATTTAAATGAAAATAAATGTTACCAGAGGATACTAATGCTGCTTTTTCATGGAAAGTAAAGTCATCACATGAGATCCTTTTTTGAAAACCATTCTGTGGCATGCCCCAAACTTCAGATGGTGTCTGAAATAACTGTAAAGTTCCCTACAAAACTTGCTCTGCTGCTCTGACAACTTTGTTTATGCTCCACACACTACAGCACAACACTGACAGAAGCCAACATGAATTTAAACTATGCTGCAGAGCAAGACTACAAAAATTCTCCATGATTTGAACAAAATTGAAAGTTTTTGTGCATTTCAGTGATTGCAGATATTCATACCTAGACTTCACCCTGAGGCCGGTGATACTCGATTAATTAAATGCTACCTGACAGACACCAAACTGCTGCAGCCAGGCCACTGTCAGTATCTAATTTTTAACTAACTCAGGTAACTTCAGACTGTACCATAGGCAGTGAGCAGATGGAATACAGCTGGATATGATACAGATCCTAGACTTAAATGTCAGCATTTGTTAGTTCAATCCAGAATTCCTCATTCATATCACTGGAAAACTAAAGGACCCTGCTTCTAGGGAAGAAATTAAGATTCCATGTTACTTGTGAGTTAAACCCTCTAGCAAAAAACCTCAATTTCTTCAGACAAGTTTGCTACACTAAAAGCTAACACCAGTTTTCTAGTGCCATGATAGAGCTGGAGCTGTCAAATTCTTTCCCATGCCACAATCCCACCTCCTGTGACCCTGCTCACTGACAGAGCAGGCACCACCAGCACTGATCCATCTCGCAGCAGGGACAGTCCCATACCAGCTCTGCTGCTCCTCTGTCCACATTACAAACCCAGCTTGCTTAGGTCTAAACCACATGTTGATTTCAACCCACTGCCAACCACTGGTTTTCAGTACGACCCTAAAGCTAAGCCCTTAAGACCCTGATAATGGAAGGCAGGATTTTTAGGTTCTTAACTGTTACCTGCCCTAACAAAGCTCACAAGTAGCAGTAAACTGTTGAAATAACAGCAAACAGGCTGCCATAAATAAAAGAATTACTTACACTGTACAGAGTAAAAAGACTTCCCAATCCTAGATTTCACTGAATTTTTGGAAGAGCTCAATATTTGTTCTGAATTATTCGAGCCGTGATTCTTCTACCACTGTCTGCTCCACAGCACTGGAAATGCAGTCCTCACCATCACTATATATTTAGTTTAGTGTATACATCAGAAGTGGAGAATAACTACAAGTTTTTTATAGATGCACAGGTACATACATTACGGGCAATATGCTATAAAATTAATATCACTGAGTGGGTGGAGCTGTTATCACAACTTAAGTGCTTTAAAACCTGGAGACAAAAAAGTATAACTTTTATACAGTGATGTGCATTAAACATTGGCAAATACATTATGCTCTTACCAGGAATGGGCTCCAGCAAATGCAAGAAACACACATTATAGCCAAGAGCTGAATGATCATTTCAAAATGATGAGATCTGCCTTGTCTTTGTTGACTTTTAAATTTGACTCTTAAGAGGGTAATTCCTGTGACAGCATTGCACAGGAATGAAATAGCAAGGGCCAGGAACCCAAGGCAAGAAAAAAGTAAGAGATAAAATCTGTCTTCCCAGTCCTCAACATGTTCTGTTTTATAGAAGCACCAGGTCCTCGATGCTTGAATTTGGTAGGCTCTAAACCTAAGAATAGGCAGCAAAGCTATAAGAACAGCAAACAGACATACCATAGTCAACATCATTTTCACATGTCTAGAAGTCATTTTTGTAGAGTGAAATATTGGCTTGGTGACTCCAATGCACCGTTCAACAGCCATCACACTGCCCAGGAAGAGTGGGCACAAGCCAAAGAAAACCATGCAGATGCCAAAAACACTGCACAGAATGTTGGACTGGTTAAACCGAATCCAGTCTTTATCTGAGGCATACACAAACACTGCAATGGCTCCATTGATGAGGTGGCCGAAGAGATCTGTGACAACCAAGCCGCTGGCAAGAAGCAAAAAGGAGGCTTTGGATTTCTGTCTGAATCTCTGGTATGCCTTCATGAGAATTACTATTGCAAGACTGTTGGACAAAATTCCTGCCGTCATGAAGATTATTGAGAAGAAAACTGAAATCTTCTTCTCCGTGTGGCACGTTGTGTTTTTCAAGACTCCAAATCCAGCCAGCCCCGGTGATTTTGAACTGTTCATGGTTAGGAAAGGAGACGCAGCCCTCAAAGCATTTCAGCAGTCTTGCAATCAAAAGGCATCTGCAATTATAAAAACAAATATACACAGCGCTGTAAAAGGCATACCACTGTTCAAATGGCATTTCAAGCAGAAATTCCATAATATTATTCTGCGGTACAAATCTAATTTTCCTCTTTTCTGAGTGATATGATATGGCACCACATTTTAAGTTCATCACTCACATTGTAAAACAATTATCCGCATGCATTACACAATGCAAATAGAGCCTACAGGAAATTTAAAGTTTCTGCATGCATAATACATACAAAATAATGTATACAATATATCATGTTTATGTACATATAGTAAGATAAACAATACAAACAATTCTGTTGGTTAAACTAAGCTAAACAAATGTTTTTGCAACAAACTCCAAGAATGACAGTACTTAACCAGCCCAACCACAAAAGTGAAATACTGAAACTGGAGCATTTTGAGATCATAATCACGCTCCACTTTTAAACATTTATTTTCAAAACAATGTCTTAGTACCTCTAAACAATTCTCCTCCCACAAGTTTATGTTTCAAAGCTTTAACCTAACCAGCACTGAAGCCTTCAAGTTCCCAGCGCCCTCGCTGAAGCACAAACTTGGTTTTCAGACGCACCGTAATTCAGAAACCAATTCCGCAAGTTACTTTATGCTTTATCTCCCATCTCTACTCCAAGGACATTCCCAATACCAAAACCTCCCCAGGCAGGGGGGGAAAGAAAAAAGAAAAAAAAAAGGGGGGGAGGATAAAAAAAAAAGCGGGCCCGTATTACAAACTGCCGCTGAAGCCCCTCTGTTCCGAAGCTACAACGGGAACGGGGCACGCCGGACCAGGCAGCTCTGCCGCTCGGGAGCGTTCAGCGGAGCGCGGCCGGCCAGCTCCTCCGACGGAGCGGGGCAGCGCAACCGCACCGCGGGCAAGCACCGGGGGCACACACTGGGCGCACACCGGCGGGCGCACACCGGCAGCAGCCCCGGTGCCGGAGCAGCGGCGCTCCCGCCCCTCGCCCCGCTCTCCCTTAAGCGCTGCCGCCGCCGGGGGCGGAGCGAGCCCGGCTCGCCGGGCACAAGTGCCCTGGTGTCCGCCGGCCCGGGCCAGCCCCGCCGCGCCACCGTCCTTCCCTACCCCCGTCTCGGTGTCCGTTCGGCCCTGCCGCCGCTCACGTTCGCGTCGCCCCGCGGGGCCGGAGAGAAGCGCAGCGCGGAGCTCCGCCGGCCGCCAGCGCTGCCGAGCCCCCTCCCGCCGGCGCCGCCCGCGCCCGCCCTGCCTCCGCCTCCCCACACGGCCTCCCCAGCCGGCGTCCCGCCCGCCGCCCCCGGGACGCGCTCCGGCTCCGTGCCGGGGCCGTAGTTCGATGCCCCGGGGCTGCAGCACATGCACCTCGCCCCGCCGTCCCGGGAGGCGCAGCCCGCGGTGTCCCCGCAAGGAGAGCCTCGCTGCCGTCTCACATCACAGCCACGGGCGGGTTCCCGCCCGCCAGGCTGCAGCCACAGCCGGAGCAACTCATGGGGCAGCCAAGAGGCCACATCTGTCCTCAGGCACCGCTTCGCTTCCTCTACACTTTCCACACGCTGCTTCCCAACTGCGCCCGTCAGCCGCACGCGGGGAGCTCGGGAAGGGGTAACCCCAGGAATACCGTCAGGGATGCGGCTGGCACAGCCCCAGACACACGGCCCTCGGCCTCCCGGGTCAAGGAGAGCCAACAGTGCTCCTTGGACCATTTCTGTACTGGAGAAACACCGTGAGAGCACATCCAGATGAGGCATTAATGATACGACCCATAGGCTGGAAATTCAGAGGTTGTTTCCCATCATGCACTCAAGCTCTTACCAGTTGAAGTTATACATGACTTTCAAGTTCTTTCATCCATCAATGCCCAGGACTACCAAACAGGCCTGAATGGGAGCTTTTAGTAACAACTCTTACTGTAGAGTAAACCAAAATATAAAATCAATGTCAAATTATGAAACAAAACTGTAAAATACTACAGAATTTATCATGGCTACAATGATGATGAACTTAAATTTGTTTTCATTGGCACACAGTCTTGAGTGGTACTGTCCCTGGTGCCACAAGATGATTACTTAAAAATTAACATTCTCAAATGTACTAGTTTTTGCTTATCTTCATATCTTGAATAGTGCAGGTGCAAGTTACCTTTCTGTAATCCACCAGTGAGGAAACACAGGCTAGATAAATCTATTTCTTCAAACAGTATTTAGAGTCACTTGCATAAACAGTTAAGAGCACCACATGATGACCTTCTTCAAAATTGTCAGATTTTGGCATTTTAGCATACAATGAGCAAAAATGCTCAGTTTGGTCTAATTGGGACCTATAAATTCCCATAAGTTCTTTTTTAAGACAACAGTAAAACATAAAAATATCTCAAAATACATTATTACCTATTAAAGATCAGAGAAGGAGAGTTTATTTTATGTTCCCCTGCCTAGGAATAAATGGAGATGGAGATCACAAACTGCAAACAGCTTGCTCCATGCCTTTCTTCCCTAGCCAGATTTTTTCACCCAAAGATCCTGAAACAGGGGGGCAATTTTGCTTGAAAAGAAGCAATGAAGTTGATACTTCAAGACTGCAGCCTGGGTGGTAGAAGCTGAAACAGCATTATCAGGTAGATCAAGACAAAGGAAAGAACAGAAAAACCTCAAGACAGCTGTTTGAGTGTGCTTGTAAAATGTAGTAAGGGAAAGGCAAACTTGTAGAGCGCATCCTGAGTAATGCAGTAGCCTGCCAAAAGGAGGGGCAGCATTTCAGTTGCTGCAGAGATGGAGAAAAAAAGGCAAGAAATAGTGTTAGGAAAGTAAATATAAGCTTCCAACTTGCTTTTCAGACAAGAGGCATTGAAAGTGCCTGCATCTGTGCACCTGTAAGAGCACAAAGTGCCACATCCCAGTTTTGTGCTGTGAGCAAGCAGCTTGTTAAGCATTGGCATAAGCAGGAGAGGTGTGTCTGGTGCTCCCTTTACACATCTGTGTGCTCCAGATACAGGAATAACTTAAATAGTGACTTCTCTGGAAGGGGATGGGTTTGTAGGATTATGGCTAAGTGGGATGGAGATTTCAGAAGGTGTTGGAGGGGTGAAAACTGGCAGTGACACCAGCAGAACTAAGTTTTTCATACTGGCCCATGGTCAGCTCCTTCATCTCCTATTACTGATGAAAACAGGAGTGACCAAAGTTGTCCCACCAGAGCCTCTGCTGTGGGTTGTGAATGGGCAGCCACTGCTTTCTCAGGGGCCAGCAGTCCTTTCACAGGCCAAGAGCTGTGGGAAAGTGGAGGAAGGATTAATGTAATTTTCAGCAAGGCAGTGGCTCTTCCTCTCAACCATTTGACAGTCGACCATAATGGAGCTGGGTTTGATTAAACTCCTTTTTATGCCTGAGAACAAAAGCTGCAGATGCAGGAGCCACAGTGGAGTGTTTCCTGACCCTTTCTCGTTCTGCCTATTCAAAGACTGCAGAACTGGTGGTGCCTTGGCTTAGCTCACTGACTTCAACACTTCTTATTATGTTGGGCTACTTGTGTTTGTTCCAAAGCCCTTGACTCCTGGGCACTTCAAAAATCAGAAAGCTAAAATACTCTTTTTGCCACAAGTTTCAACTTGAATGAAGGTACTGCTCTCCTGCTCACATTCAATGAGTTTAAATTCAAGACCAATGGTTTAACATATATAGAGAGAAAGAGTTACAGAGATAAAAAGACATCTCATGTTCTGTGACAATTACGGTCCACACACTGGTTGCCAAAGAGTGGAAAGAAAATGTCACAAAATCTTCTGGATGGAGAACTTCTGATGTTGCTGGTTTGCAAATTAAGAGTACAGTAATCAAGTCCTCAAAGCCTCCTGCTACAAATCCAGGAAGCTACTCAAGTGTTGCACTGATTTTTCACTAAATACCAGCTTCAAAGAACCTTGCTGTAAATGAACAGGTAGGCATTTTAGAAGCAACAGCAAAGTTGGTAGAATGCAAATAAAAACAATATCTCTTCATCATTTTTCATCATCATAAATTCCTCATGCAGCCTTCAATGATAGTTACTATGTACTTTTATTATATTCACAGTTCTTGCTGCAAAACATTGGAAACCTTTTCCTTTTTGTGCATAACAACAGCTAAGTGTCATCTTTCCATTTAGTGAAATAGCAGTGATATAAAAGCCTTTAAATTTCACAGACCAAAGTAGTAAATCAAAATAACTCCAGAGGGATACTGTGAATATAGGATCAGATTCGGGGTACCTCAGTCAAATAAAGCTGTCAGTGAGAATCCTTCAGTTAAATGCCACCTTGTTCAGCCCATAATTGTTTGAGACAAAAGAGACTTCTGAGGCCACAGACACTGAATGCTACAGTACCCATCCCCATAGAGGGTTAGGGTTAGTGACTTACATTTCTCCAAAACCAGCAATCCTTCAGGACTTCCTTCTTCTCTGGAATTAGTGCCCTGCCACCCAAAATACAGCTTCTATCAAAGGTCTAACTGTACATGATGAATGAACTATTCAAATGAAAAAAAAGATTATATCCAGCTGAAGGTACCAAAGGAGATTTAGACTAGGTGGGATTTACATCAGAAAGATTGCACATATTTTTATGCATATATACCATTCTAAGTATTATATGGCTGAGAAGAAAAATCATGGAAATGATGAGTTTCGAAAGGTTAATAAGCAATGCTGAGAGGTTGGGCAGAGGCTTGCTCTGTTCTGAAGTTAGCAATAGTCAGACAGCAGAAACATGGACATAAAAAATTATAGTCTTGGAAAATCTGAGTCACTTGTTAAGAACACCAGCATTACTAATTCTTCTTGGATTTTTAGTGGTCTTTTTTAGTATTCTCATTATGAAATGGGGAATTATTCCCATGTCTTTTTTAAGGTTGTTAACCTGATTTTACAGCAGATTTTCAAAGAGACTGATTTTAAATCGTATAGTAGTGAAGGACAATTTGCAATCTCATTTCATTAAGCAGTTAAGACTGATAAGGGCCAATTTTGCTTGAGAAATTAATTATGCCTCCTGTCTAGAAAATGCAATCAGAAAATTAGGTCAGCAATGTGGAAGGTGATCATGTACATAGTAAAATGGCAGTAAGTGCACAATAAAGGATATCACAAATTCCTAGCCTTTTAAAGTCTCATATAAATTTAGCAAATAAGGCTTCCTTTTAAGTGTTATGTGACTGCAGCGTATCCTCAACATCCTGGCTTGATAGTGTTAAGACAAAACGGTAAATTTCTGCCCAGGCTAGGAAATGGATTTTGTAAGAACACATGCACAGTCATCCTGGTGTGCAGTCAGACCATGTAGGTATCTGAAACAAGACATGGAGGTCAGAATAGGTCTCCTTAAAGATGTGTCTCGGGATCCCGGGTTTGCTTGATTCTTGAGGAGGGTGCATAAAATACTTGCTACATCCTGTCATATTCAAAATACGCATTTTAAAATATATATTAAGGCAATTCACCAAGTTAAAAGAAGTGTGGTTCAGCAGAATGCAGCTGACAACTCACCCATGGCTTTGTCATTCTGATAACCACCACTCTGACCTTCATAGCAGTAAAACAGTCACAAATTGTGGCTTAAGTGCTGCCTGAATTGGGACACAGCCAAGGCAGCTAAAGGAGGAAATTCCTAGGTAGTTAAATATAAATTAATGGTGTTTTGCAACAAGCCCCAGATCTGTTCAGGAGGTTAAAACCACCAACATGCCAGTAAGCATTCACTATCAAAGCAAAATAAAACCAAGAAAGGTCATCAGGAATCATAACAACAAACATGCATCTTTCTACTGAGATTTCCACCTGCTGATATCTGAACAGGGACTGTTTGCTCTTACTGGAAGTACAGTTGTGAATAATGGTGTTTTATTTTCTAAACATCCCTATCAGCAAGGAAGTTAGATTCTTTGCTTCTTGATAATGAGACACAGCTCCTGGCAAATGAGGTAAGAGTTGCCGTAGACAGAACAAGGAGGAAATATTCTCAATTTCCCTGGTGAGGTTTGGAGGTGGGAGAGGGGACACAGAGGTTTGCTACAATTTGTGAAATATGTTTGCATTATAGTTCTTTTCACTAGAAAGAGCAAAGACAGATTTTCTGTTTTAATGTGATCTCACAAAGAGGGTCCAAGAAGACCATTGAGAGGCAATCCTTTAACCAAGGAATTGATCATCAAATGGCTCATGGCACTATTGATTCCAAGCAGATTCTTACTGGGATACCAGCAGACCTGCAAAGCAATTCTTTGATAAGCAAAGCCGAAACAAAGGTGCTAAACTGCTGAAACAACTGCATTTGACTAAGTCATCCTTGCCAAACTGTGTTAGCAGAGGACGAGTGAGCTCAAGTATCCATCATGCAGCTATCAAAGACAGACAAAACTTCCAAATGGAAAAAAATTACTATACCCAGAAGTTTCCAATCTAAGTCAGAATATTTGCAATCTGCCAGGATATTCAATACAACAACAACAACAAAAAAATATTCCATACTGCCTTATTCACATTTGTTCTGAGCAATATTTACATAAGGATAAAAACTAAGATGCCTCATGTTGGTCAAATGATTCCCTAATGGATCATGACAAATGCTAAATATTAGAAGTGGCTTTTGAAACCTTTCATTACATCAGTTTATTGATTTGCATTTATTCCTGCTTAGAGATACACTTTCATCTTAATCACATACTGTTGCTCTAAAATTATCTGATTGCTACAAATAGTGACTAAATTGGCTGTATCAGAAAGAACTGCAGGGCAGTAATTCCCTTTTCTCATTTGCAAACCTTGTATCTGGTGCTTTCTTGAACCCTTTTTTTTGATATGACAATACAAGGCGTACATGGGAGATCATTTGGATCCTTCAGGGTGTGGGCTGATTCTTTTTTATGTGCAGTTTTATGTGTTGCTTTGTACAAGTACAGCCCTTAGGAGTGAGGGAAGATGAACAGAATAATAGCAATGTGATTATAGAGCAGGTGTATCACTGAGCATGTTCTTCCTGTAAACCCATGAATTTGAAAGCATTCCCTTCAAGGATTTATAGGAAGCTTTATGTAGCAGTTCTGTACCCATTTATCTGGATAATGAATAGCAGATTAAACATTTTTAAACATATATTTTAAAGTTAAATTTGATGTTTCAGAACTAAGGGTTGGCTCCTTTATGATTATATAAAGTATCCATTTTTTGTGCTGCCATAGACCCAAATTTTTAAAAGGGCAGAGGAGACACATATTGCCATTACTGACTGAATCTTGCCTGTTCAGAATGGGGTAATTTGTAGTAAGTGGGCTTCATCAGGAGTGGAAGTACAGTTCTACACATAAAAATAACAAAGTAATTTTCTCTTATTTTAAATATATAGGACAGAATGTTCTCTTTTATTACTTACCTCTGTAGTATTTGGGGACATAAGAACAAGCATCCTACAAATTATACTAAATTAACTGCTTTTAACTTCATAGTAGCTCCTTTCCTCTTCTTCCATTATCCAGAATGGAGACCATGGAAAAACAAGCCAGAAGAAGTCTTTCATCAAGTATTCTTTTTGATCAGTTTGCTCAAGTAAAATTAAATAAAGAAATAATTTCCTTCTAATTATTCCAATTTATTTTATTTATTTATTTCTCAAGCGATGCTTGATACCGCAAATTTGTCAATAACTAAATCATGTGGAAACGTCCTTAAAAAGATGCTTGAACTTGGTCAGTCCTGAAGTGGTCAGGCAGTTGGACTTTATGATCATTTTATGCCCCCTCCAGCTTCTGTTCCATTCTGTTCTGTTCTGCTGAAATATTCCATTCTATCCTGTTCTGATATATCCTGATAAGTGGGAAAGTTCATTTGGTTTTCTGATGGTTTTTTTTTACTCTGATTCTCCTCTTATAATTTTTCATGTTTCAAAGTAAAACTACTTCATTGTTATTCTTTAAGTGTATCATAAAATACAAATCTAAAGTCCATTTAAAAGCAGTGGGAAGCTTTTAAGTAACATCAAGAGGTTTTGGGCTGCAAACAAAGTAAATGCCATCTGGTTAGCAGAAAAAGCAGACCCAGAATAGCCAATGATTACATTTCAAATAAACAGTTCTCTCCCTGAGCCATGCCACCACAGCTAGAGATTGATACAGATGCAAAAATACATGATTGCTCCAGATAAATAATAAAAAGTTATCTGAAGGTCTTATCATCTAAAAGTGAGGAAAAATAATTTTTATGATATACCAAAGTAAACTAAATGAAATTAGAGTAAGACAACAACTTAGGCAAGCAAATCTAATTTTAGAAAAGCTTCATGTTTCCACAACATTATTTTTCCCTAGAATCATACTTATCTTAAAGCGTAGTAGGAGCTTTAGACTCAACAACAAACCACAGCCAGAAGCAGGAATTCAGCCTCAAGGCTTTCAACTAAGTGAAAGTGTTCAAATTTCCTGGCAGAAGATAATTTTTTGATGAAGAAATAAATTCACATTAATGAAAAGGAAGAGCACTCATTTATGATGTGGAGAGGTATCTCTGTGGAAAGATTTAATTAAGAACGATCTAATTTTTTAGAAGTAGTTCTCACAGTGTTGGCTTACCACAAGTAATATCTGTGCTAGAGAAATCTGGTAAACAAGTTTATATCCTTAATTAGAATATAATATTATGCTAGGCAGCCATGTAACCATTCAGCTCTTACTAAATTAATACCATCTGTATAGATATAGGCTTGAGACAAGCAGAACAATTACCTGTGAAATCTCAGTAAGGCAGTTACTCTTGATAAACAGCAGGATTTGATGAGCAGAGAGCTAATGAAAGATAATGATATTTTCAGTAATTGCATTAGTGGAGTTTCACTGGAGAGGAGAAAGAAGAACAAGAAGGTGTTTGGAGAGGAACCAGAGTGTCAAAGCCTGAGAGCAAAGGGGAATTCACATGCAGTACATGTCAACACACTGGTTTTCTTTGGCTTTGTTTCCTGAAGGGCAGAGGGCTGAATTTATAAGTCAAAGGAAGTGTTTAGGTTCAGTGAGGAACCTCTACAGAACAGGACTGACCAAGCAAATTTCAGATTTAGTAATCATTGTGGGGCCCACGTGCCTCTGAAGGTCCAGGGGCAGAGACAGAGCATCTGCCAGCCCCAGATTTGTGACCCCTCTCTCCAGGTACAGGTGCTTGATGAGAAATTTTGGCTTTATGGACTCACAACACAAAGTGGCCTAAGGGTTCTTAGAGGCCAGCAACACAAATTTGTACATAGATAGAAGTGAGAGCAAGCACAGAAAGAGTGAGTCTGACTTCTGACTTTTAGATTAGTAACTGGCCTTCTTCAGCAACTTGTGAGTCCATGAGCAACACTACAGGTTGCAAAAATAAATGAGAAGGGCTTATTTATTTAAAATCTCCAATTAGTAGCAAAACAATTAATAGCATTTTAACATTCTGCTTGCCTGGGGTCACAGCTGGTTAATAGTAAACCAAGAAGTTATGCATCAAACTTCTACTTTCTAGCTCAGGGAACTGGGCTAGGCAGGGCTGTTTAATTAGTACATGTAAAACAGTAAAAATCATTTTCCTTCCAGAAGTAAAATGAAAACCAGTACAAAATTAATCCATAATACTAGCACTGTGCAGCACTGCAGTGGAAACAAGACAGCCTGATTTGAGTAGCCTGATTTGGGTTAGAAAAGTAACCCAAATGGATCCTAAATGGATGAGTCTGGAGGGCTGCTGGACAAGTCCCATTTCTGCTGAAATTTGCCTAAGCAATCAACTATCAAGACCTTTATAAGAGAACATTTCCTCTCATCCTGAGTAATAGCTTTGATTTTACTTTCCTTTTTAACTTTCCTTTGCCAGTGTGAGATCAGAGTTGTTTCCTTCTGAGTTACTCAGCCTGTAGGATGAAGGGGAAACATCCAGCCCTTACTGCTGTGGGTCCTGCTGCACCTGAGCTGTACCAAGGAGTAAAAACTGACAGTGAACCTCCCTGTTTCTTTTTGAATATTGCCCAGACTTTGATTTATTTTTCAAGAAAATCAGTCTTTCCTATATTTTTTCTTAGCTTTCACAGCTAATTATCCACTCCCTTCTGACGTCTTCTGAAGAACTTCCATTGTCTCTGATAAAAGCTGATAAGGAATTATTTAGGAAAATATGTTACTGCTTCCTCGCATCTAGAAAAATTTAGATAGCTCTGCCTTGCTACCACAGAAGATAAAGAGTTTGAAAAGAATTAAGTAAGGATAATAATTAAGGGGTTGGACTGAAAAATGTGAATTTGGAGGGAATGCTGTAAATGAATCAGACCTGGCTAAGCAGAAATTAAGTGGGAGATGAAGTTATATTCTACATGAGCATAAATACCAAAATAAGAAAGAAAATGTTAAGAGTGAAGCCCAAGGAGACAAAACTGGTGCTGACTGGACTAGATTGAGCAATAGGAAGTATCAGAAGAATGCAGTAAAATGAGAGGTGGGTGGCTGTGATGCATTCTGGTGCTGATGCAACACTGAACAGGAGAGCCAAACCTGACAGCCCAGTTCAACTGCACAAATTTCATTTCAGTGGGTTTTTTCAGTTTATTTAACTAAGAGAAAATATTTTTTACCTGATGTTTCCCACTTTCTGAAAACAAACATTATCAGTTTTTTAAAACCTACTTCTTAAATGAAACAGCTACATCCTAAATTAGAAATAAAAAATCACCCATAACAATATTATACTTTTAGATTGATTACAGAACTTCTATTTTTTCTAAGAGCTTATCAATTTTAAATTGGCTATTTGTTGTTCATTGAGTATATTAATGTGAAATATTTTTCCTTGGCAGCTCTGTCTTTCAGATGTGTTGATTGATTGTTCACAATGAATGAAATCATGGGGCTTTAATTTAACTGAACTGTTAAGTCTCTGGGACTGAACATCCCATGAAAACATCATACTTCATACAGATCAATGAGTAATAATTCTTTTCAAAATTCCATACTTGAATGAAATAAATAAAAATGGAAAACACATGGCTGCATGAAACCACTGACTCTTTTATGATACCTTCAGTGATCAAAGGCCAGGAAAAGTTACTGTTTTCAAATCACATTTCCATGTTTTGCTTTGAAAAAAAATATTTTATAATTTGAATGTGAAAACAGAATATCCCAGCAAGGCCAGTACAGTAAAAGTCACAGAAAGAGGAGCAGATATCATAAGGAATGTACAGTATTAAGAGAGAAAAGGCCAAAAGGACTCAGAGGTTTGTAAGATCACTGAGCACAGTGTCCTTTGTTTACCAGAACCTACTCTTGGATGAAATTCAGTGTGATCTTTTAGTCAGCTGTTTACAGCAAGTAATATTTAATGTTTGGCTTAAGTTCTCTGTGCTTGGTTTTGGTGAGGCATATTGACAACAGAATAAAACGTGGAGGTAAATTCCTGAAGCCCTAATTAGCTGTGTAGCAGATTAGCTATATTCAGAGTCATATGTGAATGGAATGCATCAATATCCATGAGTTGTTAACACCTTCATAAAATGTATGTTATCTTTTTTGGGAGCAGATAAATTGTAGCTGAATCCATGAAGAGAGAAAAGTTTTCCTAACTGAGCCAACCTTAAAAAAATAAATCAAAGAAACAAACATTCTAATAGTAATAGGTTGTGGGACTATCTTCTTTTCGAAAATTCAGCAATGACCCAAAACATAATGATCCAAACAAATGGTCCTGCTACTGCCTCATCATCTTGAACAAACAGCAAATTAGTCTGCACTGTCTATAAAGAGGACCCCTAATTGCAGACAGAATTTGTGCTGGGACACATGGTGACAATCTTCTGCTGTGTATGGCACAGCCCTCTTGTCACAGACTGCCACACTGTCACACAGCTGAGTCAGGCGTTCAGGTTAACCACTGCAGGTTCAGACATGCTAACAAGAAAAAAAAATCTATTAAAAATACTAAATTCTGTTAAAGAACTATTTTCCTTAGAATTAGTGGTTTTCTGAGTCAGAGGGAAAATGAGTTACAGATTGGAGCACAGAGTATAACAGTGCAGCAGCATCACCATTTGCTAAAGGAGCAATTAAGTTATTTACCATTGCACAATTAAGCCCTCAGTAAAACAGAGGAAAATCATGTTACATTTCCCTAGAATGTTTCTGGGGACAAGCTGTACCCAAGAGCCTTACTGGTGCAAAGGCAAAAGAGAGAACCTATGATTAAAACTTGCTTCATTGAAATACTAGCAAAGTCAGCCATGCTGCTGAATTTCAGGTGTGGATACTGACAATAAAATGGGGCCTATAGAAATAATTTGGTTTAACAATACAGGACATCAACAACAACTTTCTAACAGCAGATAATTTAGGCAGTGAATCAGCAATAAAACTATTAAGGCTTGTGGGTCATATTCATTTAAATATGGGCATGTAGAATCTCTCTTTCTATTGTTGAAAGAAAAAAACTTGCTTGACATATTTCTGTACAGGGTTCAAGAACTTAATCAGCTATTCTCTAGAAAAATCATATTCCAAGCTAATGGATATGGGCTAATGACAACAATTCTGTAGCTGAGTATTTTGCTACATTTTTCATGCTTTCATACATAATCACAATGAGGTGGCTGTATGCTAGTGACTTTATAAACTATAGGACTGAAGTATATGATTTTTAGTAAGATTTAGGACCAGGTTTTTCCCAAGGAAAGAGTTCCAGCTGTGCAGTTCAATTTCCCCTTCCCTGGGCTGGCATCCATCTCCCAGCCCTGGGTGGCTTTCCCTCACCCATTCCAATGGTGCTCATTCAGTACCACCATTTCCAGCACCACTTTTGACTCTCATTTAATAACGAAAGTATTTTCTTCAATTAAATCTTCTAGGGTCAGAAAATAAGAAAATCCTTCTACCTGCTTTGCAGCATAAGAATTCTTAGCAAAAGGGTGGGAGAGTGCAGGAATGGGAAATCAGGAGTGATACAAGGGTGGGAACTGCACCTTGTGCTTGATTCGAATGTCAGCAGTGCTACAGGGCTCTGTGCAGACTCAGCATTTAGATCAGCTAGGTTACACCCAGCTGTAAACCAGAACTGCCTCTAGATCCTTCCCTCTGGATGTTAAAGTCAGGCACTTTTGACCACTTAGGACCCTTCTCAAGTTCTCCTGGTGACCAGTTAGACATAGCAGAAAGAAAAGTTACCAAATCTGGGGAAAACTGTAATACTAAGAAACAATTTAGGTTTTGTTTTGTAGGAGAATTCAGGCTTCAAGATAAAAAAAAAAAAAAAGAAAGAAAGAAAAAAAAGTACCACCAAAAATCACTTCTACCAAGCAATACACCAAAACCCCTCCCCTGTTAAGAAAACTGATCTAAAAAAAGAGGTCAAAAATACATTACCTGCTTTAGTAAACTTTAAGGGGTATTTCTTCATTAAATTTTATACCTAAATCAGCTCACATTTGCAATTATGCTGATATACAGTCAATTAAAGCTCAAATTCATGCTACTACATATTTTTCTCATGTGTATGATGTTGACAGGAGCATATCTGCATCAGAAATTTGATTCCTGCCTTCTTTTTTCCAGTGAGCTTGAATTTGATTGAGTAATTCACTCAGGAAGGAATTAAAATTCTAACACAGTATCAGTTTTTTCTACAGCCAGACACTGTTACATCTGACAATCATATTTCATGCCCCTTGTCTTCTTGTACTTCCCACAAAACCTTATCCTTAGAATGCAAGAGCCCTAAACACTTGAATCACATTGAGGATGTTGTGAATCAGACTCTCAGCAGAGAGCCTGATTGCATTTGGAAAAGAGTGATTCCAACAGGTTTGAGCAGCTGTGGTCTACATCTCATCCTTTTCCCTGGAATTCTGATGAAATGTCGCAGAGTGCACTGTGCCTGGTGTTCTGCACTGAGCACAGAATTAACCTCCAGGGCTCACAGCTCACAGGCTGAGGTTTTGCTGAATCCAACACTTTACCATGAGATATGAAAGCAGGATCAGGACCCTTCATCAATAAATGCAAACAGTGCTCACCTCCTGCTTCTGAACCCTCTGCCAAAAGAACTGCAGGTCATCTGGGTCAGACACTTGTCTGGTTTTGTCCTTTCTGCAGGGAAAAAGGTTACATCCAATGCTTTGCCTTGGCCACAGACTAATAAGAGAGCAAACAGTTCCCATGGCTCATCTGACTCAGCCATTTTTATTTTGTTTAAATGTCCAGATTGCCTCCTTGTGATCACTTCAGACATAGTCATTGAGACAGCCTCAGAATAAATACTGTACTTCTTATTTAACAAATTCATTTACTCAACTATTTCTTTG
Source organism: Zonotrichia albicollis (assembly GCF_047830755.1). Lineage (NCBI taxonomy): Eukaryota > Metazoa > Chordata > Aves > Passeriformes > Passerellidae > Zonotrichia > Zonotrichia albicollis. The sequence goes on along the minus strand of NC_133826.1, from coordinate 12,402,824 downwards.
TTGCAGTTCAGTACTGAACACACTATCCGTCTTTACCTGATTTTTTTTTTCTTAAAAATTACCCCCTCTTGATAACAGTAACAAGCAATGTTGAGGCATGAAATCATTTTTGATTCTACCTCAGTATTTATTTCAATGGATGTTAAATAGTTCTGATCATCACCTGCCTACTGAAGTAATCAGTGTCACAGCTGGCTCTAGAATAGCAGGTTGAATCTTATGGAAACTCAATTGTTGCTTTAAAATAAGTGTGTCTCCTATTGTTTGCCTATCCAAAGCTAAAAATGTTCTTCTTTCTAATGAAGTCTCCATCATTTCTTGGATGATCAAGAAATGGTACATGTAAGAGCTACAGCAGCCTTTTTTACAATGCAGTTCATTCTTCCATTAACTCCTCTGTCTCCATAAGTGGCACTTAATTCTGCTGAGAGCTGATGAGAAGTTTGTCTTCTGTGAAATTATTTCTAACCAATAATTTTTTTTGTAGGAGGAGAGAATAAAATCCTTAATAACAGCCTCAGTGAAGCCTCTTTTCCCATGAAGGTTCTTTAGAGCCCACAAAAATACACAACTACTGAGACATCAAACTGCCTGGATTGTGGTGTGGATTTCTTGTGAGTGTCTGTGGCAATCACTTAGAGATTCCTTATTTATGTTCTTTGAGGGGGAAATACTCCAAACTGACTATTCACTATCTACCTGAAAACTGCACCACAAAATTCTGAGAGATTAGGCATAAGCTCAACCTTATTTTTACTATACGTGAGCAGAATCTCAAATCTCCATCAGCAGCACATGACCAAGCAATAGACACAAAATCTCCAAAGCGGTCTTACCAGAAAAATTGAAAGTAGTCTCATTTTCAAAAGGGGTCAAGTAAACCAAAGACCTGGCTTTCATCACAGTTGATAGCAATAAAGCAGTGAAATCATTGAAACACTTGAAAAACAAGCTAGTAATTTGCCAGTGCCATTCTAGGGAGAAAAATCCTGTATACTTACCAAAACAGAGTTTGCAATATGCGCCTCCCATTATCCCTGTTCCCAGTTCTGGGAAGTCAAATTGCAGTACATTATGTGGGAGCTCACGATGGAGGTCACTGCTGGGAGGATTTTGTTGGCCAACAAAAACTTTCAGATTCCAGCCCAACCTGTTTGGGGCCAGTGTTGCTTTGCAGGTTCCACAGAGCAGAGCCCTTGTGTGAGCTGAGATTTCCTGCCACAACTGAAAACAGACTATCCAATTACAGCATCAGCATCTTAGTTGATAATTAATCTTTATCATGAGCTCCTGTTTTGACCTTGTCAACAATATAGAGAAAAATCCGATGAAAGAACAGGTATGGACATAGGTTTGGGGTTTATTTTTTTCCAACAAAAAATGCATGCCATTTTCAAGCATTATTAGAAATATCACCTTTAAACACAGCAGAAGACTCATCTTGACAGATGCAGCAGCACCGTAAATTATTGGAAAGATTGATATAAAAGAAGATTATGGGTAAAATTGAGAAATAATATTCTGGTATTGGAGCCTGTATTATTCTTGGAGATAAATGATGCATGTCAAGAATTCTTATGCTTTGTTGAAGAGCTGGGAGAGAGAAATTGTGTAGGTAGCAAAACTGTTGATAAGGAAATAGGGAAAAGAGCCAGCCTAGAATAATCACTGTTCACCTGCCAGAAGACAAAACAGTATATTCCTTGGCCAAATACATCATCCTGCCTTTCCCAAAGGATTTGTGAGAACTGCTTTAGGATAAAGCTGTTCCCCTCTGATTTCTGTTCAAATACATTTTTTTAAAAAAATTATATGAAGTGATAAGTCTGAAAAAGAAAAAAAATCATTCCCAAAGAAAAGAGAAGAGGGAGTGAAGGACAAGTGACCACATTAATAGGGTAGGAGGGATGCAAGGTGGTGTTTAACTGAAGAGTAACAGAGAACAGGAAGGTTACAGAATTTGGGGAAGGAGGGACATGGTTGGCAATAAAGAAAGTTATTATGGGAGCCTTACTCCAGCTTCACTCTTCCCTATGTTCCAATGTTGAATAGAAAGGAATGTATGCAAGTCTAAAAGAAGTTTGATATCTGTATTTACCTGACAGACATTAAACAAGCATTTAATGTTCTTTTGGGAAACAAGAGGAATTCAGACATTTATTTTTTAAACAACACATGTTTTCATGATTATGAAATAGCAATAAGGGCCCAGGCAAAGTAATTTTCAACTGTTTCTCTGTGCCTAGATTTTGGCTGCTGAATAACGTAAAAAAAAAAAAAAAAAAACTGAACAAAATGTATGAATCGTTTAGATTAAGATTATTATCTTCCATTGTAGTCAATTCATGGACAGCCCTGTGTTTGGACATGTGGATGTGGCTGCCACTGGACACCAGAAGACACATTCAGACACATTCACCTGTCTCATCCCATAAGCAGAGCTGGCTGAGTTACCAGCAATGCCAAATTTGCAGAGATTTAGTCACATCCCTGCTTTAGCTGCTGTCCCTGGGAACTTTTTGACCCTATTTGAGGCACAGGCTGAAAGTCAGGACTCATGGAAATAAAGACAGAGCCCCCATTGACTTCAGCAGGATTGCACTCAGGGAAATAAATGAATGGCTGTTCACTCACAGGCAGAACACAGAGCAGTCTGTATGTCTGTCACTGCAGCAGAGCACGGAAGGAATAATGCTGGCAAGATGTAGGCCTAAATTTAGTGCAGCTTAGAAAACCTTTATTGAAAAGTGAGGAAAAACCCAGAAATTATTGTGGAATTAATCTGGTGGTAACAGAAGTAAATAAGTACCCAGGAATAAAAATAATAAAAAGAAGATCAAAGACAAATTGCGTCTGTACAGTCACTGTACTGAAAATGTATCCTGACTTATGTCCAGGAGCTGTTTGTCCTGGAACCAAGGTGAGGAATGCACTGTCACTGTAAAAATGAAGTTAAACAATACTTGCAATCCAGTAAGGATCCATAATACTAAGCACAAACAGTTTCATTTTATTTGATTTTAAAGCAGAGTTTTTTTCCATTGCTTACTTGAACAACATCTTTTGCAGACAATGGCCGCTCAGCGACACTTGGCTCTTGCAAAAGGACAATCTCTGTAAGTTTAAGAATGTTGCACTAAAGTGGTTTTCTTTATTTTCCTTTTTTTTCCTTAAGAAAGAACTGGGAAATGAGGGAAGTGAGTAAAATTTTTAACATTAGCAGATTGTTTGCTTTTATGTAAACAGCCTCGAGGGATTAGTTGAAATGCAGTATTCAAACAAACAGATTTGGTTTCATAATAAATGGGCTTTTAAATTATTCTGACATATTCAATCACACAAACAAGTTTTTTCCCCAATTCAGAAAAGCTTCTCTGAGTTTTTTCAACTCATTTGCCTTACATCAGCAAATAACCTTACTCTTCTCCTCAAAAAACTTACTTGCTTTTGTCTTGAGTCTTGTGATCTCATTTTCATTTACATGAGCCAATCCTATCCTTTGGATTTAGAAATTTATAAACATTTCATGGTAATCTTGATAATGTATTTGTGATGTATTGAATCCAGTCCTAATGAAGGTTTGTTTTAAAGAAATGTAAACAGGGACTTGTTCTCATCGAATGCAATTTGGCAGCAGAGTCTCCTACAGAGAGGAAATGAGCTGTCCCATGGTTAGTGTCCTGGTCTGGAACTCAGAAATTCCTGATCTCCTCTGTTCTGCTGTAGATTTCCTGAATGACCTTAAACAAATTTCTCTCTAGTTTTGATCCCCCTGTATAAAATGAAATAATAATAATACCTGTTTCCTGGTTAACAGATGAAGGAAAATTAAACACAGCTGAAAAGCGCTCGATGTCTCTCAGCCCAGTTTGTGATTGCTCCGTAACAGATCCAATGTTGAGAGACACATACTTTGTTCCATTCTAGACTTTGGTCCATGTCCATGAATGATGAGTTTTTGGGATGTTTTTAACATTTCTAATCCCAGCTTCAAAGCCTCTGTGTCTGTTAGATCTGTTAGCCATGTACCAAAGGCTGTACATATGGTTACTACCAACAGAGTTCACAATTATAGTGGAAAGTGATGACTCAGACCAAAGGTCAATATTCCAGTCACAGAATACCAGGCTGGAAGGGATTTTAAGGATCATCTGGTCCAACTTTTTGTGGCAAAAACACAGCGTCCAAATTTAATTAAAAATCTTAGGTAATTATTTATATTGCTTACCCTTTAAGCTGTTACCTAGTTTAGATACAGGTAATTAGACAAAGTAGGAAGATAGAAATTTTATACTGTTTCCTGTTACAGGCACTGAGAAAAAAAATCTCAGTTAGTTATGGTAGAACAGTTACATTATTCTCTTGACATTTTATGAAAAATTAAGTTGGACCAGTTAAAGAAAAGACATTGGAAATATATTGGAAAAAATATCATATTTTTACTCCCTCTGTACCATGTTTGGCCTCCTAGCCAGGACTTCACTTTTGTCTAACAGTGAAAATAGGAAATAAAGCAGAGACTGATAGACTTATTGAGTTACAGTAGCAGAACCATAGGGAAAAAAATAAATAAACTAATTGTGTGATTTACTTTGGGGATAGAAAGTTTGAGAAGTAGGACTGAGGAAATCATAACTAAGGAGGAGATGATAAATTGGTATTACTACATTGCCTTGCCAGTTGTAGTTGTAAATGTCACAGCACCACTTTGAGCAAAGCTGTGGGAATAGGAAGGCAGAGGAGCAGTGGATAATGCTGCATCAGGGCCTCTTATCTTACAAACCAAGTGTGTACACAACTAGAGTTAGAGCTGTGAAACCAGGGCTTGCCAGAGTTTAGCTCTGCAGCCAGGTTAGCAAAGCCATCTACAGGCAGTGCTGTGCCCCTGCTCTGGGGACATGTCAGACACAAGCAGTGCCTGCAAACATTTCTGTGTGATCATAAAGCCAGCACCACAAACACACCTGCTTAGAGAAATTTCATGTCCTTACAGTATAAGATTCTTTTAGCTGACTAGTTTTTCCCTCTTTCATTTACAAAATCTTTCCCAGAAAGTGCAGCAACTCACTTATTCACTATTTTCCACAGAGCTGAGTTTTGTTTTGCTTCAGTGACATTCCAAGCCCCATTTGCTGTTCAGAAAACCTCAGTGTGATCCGACACGCTGAACTTGGAGACGGACATGAGTGGGTCTGACAGGAACTCGTCCAAAGTGTAATTGAGACTGTTACATTTTGTAGTGTAGCCTTTTCAAAGATATGCAGCATTGAGTAAAGAAAAAAAAAAAGATTGGTAATTTACCAAAAGCAACCCCTGAATTGACCCTAATCACATACCTAGCCTACCCAAAACATCACCTTTTAACTTTACCACATTCTTCATATGAGCTACTCTTGGCAGCTCTGTTTACCTAATCAAAGCTGTGTTTACTGGGTAACTGCTTTAACATTGTTCCTGTGACAGCAATGCAAAATAACAGTAGTTGTATGTGTTTAATTTGGTGGTCAGTATATCAAATGACAGATTGAAATGACAAAGTGCTTGAAGAGGAAGGGAAAGGAGAGAGGGAGAGTGCCCTCATAGCCAGCACCTAAGTGAGCTATTTCCATTTCCCCAATGCCACTGCAGACAAAGAAAATTACAGTTATTTAATTTGTGCGTGGACAAACAAGAATGGATTTTTTTTAATTCTTATTTTCCATCTGAGAGCCCAACACTACTGACGCAGATACAGCAGAAACCACAGCCTTAGCTTTGCTCCACAGGAGAGGCAGCATGGGTCTCCAATCCCACCTTGGACTCCTTTCTGCAGCAACCAAAGGTCTTGTTCATCTCTCTAAATCCTGTTTGTGTTGGGTAGTTTCTAACAACATTATTTCCATTTCTATTCTTTACTACATCATTGTAAGACAAACATGAAAAATTATTTCCCTGTCTTTCATGCTGTCTCCTTCTCCACATGGTGTTTTACCTTCACTTGAGATGTAGCTGATCTGGAGATCCCAATGGAAGATTTTGAAGGTCATACTGTCTGGAAATTGTAATTTTGATGATGACATAAAATATGAAGCCCTGGTCCAGAAAAACCACTGATTTTAACAAGTTTGAAATCTGTCATTATGTCCTGATCTAAACCACCTGCTCACACTATATTGTGACAAGTGAACACTATCCTGAAACAGAACAGTGCATCACTGTAGCTCTATTTCTATACCTAATCAAAGGAAATCATTAATTCCCAAATAATACCAACTTTAAAGAGATTCCAATATTAAATCAGTTTGAATTCAAGTTTTTCATAAAGAAAGAAATACACCTGTACATCTTGTACAGCAAGACAGAGTACAGCAAAGTACTCTGTCTTCTCTATCCCGATTGTTTCTCCCAGTCTGCTTTGATTCTGATCATATTTCACATTGATTTTCAGGTTCAAATAAAGGCATAATCCTACTGAGTTCTTCTGCAGCTGATGTTTAAACCAAAAACATGCAAATAATTGATATTTTTTTGTTGTTCAGTAGCCAAGAGAAAAAAACCCAAAACCAACAACAACCAAAAAGAACAAGTTTGTGGTTATTGTTTTGGGTCTGTCCCAAACTGAAATGTTTCCACATACTCAGCCAATTAAGACAGATCATTTGAGATTAAACAAAACATTTCATTCAAAGAGAAATAAATCTGACACACTCAGTAATACCAGCCAGCCAGAGTCAGAGAGCATTAAGAAAAAAAGCCTTTGTGTAGCAGAGGTGCTGATCCCGTGGCTCCCGGGGCACAGAGAGCCCGCAGGCAGTGCAGGGACCATTCCTGTGCCAGGCCTGGCTGCGTAAAGCAGCAGGGCTGGGATTTGTGGGAACATGCTGCTGTGTCCTCTGAGCCCTTCTCTGGGGGAAAGGAGCCAGCTGTGGCCAGCACGCTGCCTGGATCAGGGACAAGTGACATGCTCAGCCTCAGGGAGCTGTTGTCACCTCCTGCCTGTGACCTTCTCAGGGTTTCCTCCTCTCAGCTTCTGAGTTGCAGCATTTTGCTCCTTGATCAAGTGAAATGAGGAACACCACTCACAAGTTTCACCTTTTTTTGTTGGAAAATCATCCAAAATATGGGTTACTTGAGCATTAACACTGCCCTGCACACTCCTAGAAGAAATTTCACTCATCATCCCATGAGTAGCTCAGAGCAGTAGGTTGGGACATCATGGGAGCAAACCCTGGTTAGCATATATCCCAGAACATATTGCCTGGAGTAGTGTACTTTGAGAAGTAAATTGTTCACCTAAAAACAGTAGGTCAAAGGTATTAAAGAAAAATTCATGTATGTCTTGAACTCCTTTGGGGTTTAGTGTGGACCAATGCGATAGTCCAGACTTCCTCCAGAAGTTATAAAAAATTTCTAAATAATTTAATGTTTCTGCTTTTTTGGAAAAAAATCTGTTCATGTTGGATCTCCTCCCAAAAAAAAATAAACAATCTTTAGGCTTTAGGAGAACGATGGGAATGATCCTCTTCCTGTGCGGCTTTTTCTTGAGAAGAAAAGCCTTGAAGTTTAACCTATAAAGGAATTACCACATAGACAAAAAGTAACACACTCAGTAGGAGCAGTAATGGAATCACCATCCACATGAGGGGTATATGCAGTACATCTGGTTTTTCATTGTGATAAAGGACACCATTCTTTACTGGTTACTTCTTTTAAAAGTACTTTTGACAGCCAAGTTTTGTCAAGCTGCTGAATTTAATAAAAACAGAGGGTACTGCATTTTCAAGTTTCACTTAATGCTTGAAGTGAAATGCAGATGTTCAACTCACCACAAGCATCAATATTTTGTTTATTTAACAAAGAGGTTGAGGAATTCATGTCCCTCTTCTAGAGCCACATTGCACACTGCTTTCAGAGACTGCTCCTGCTCCTGTCAACCCCCCCTGGCTTGTAAATATTTGGGTCAACACTGACTGCACTGCAGTAATTGCAAGGAGGATTGGGAAATTGCAGGCCTGTGAACAAAACAAGGTGTGCCTTCACAGCTGTAGGTAGCAGCTGCCTAAATAAAACACAGCAGGGATATGAAGGAAAGAACCTGAATTTCTGCAAGAGGTTAAACAGAATTAATTCACTTTCCCCCCCTCAGGAATAAAATTCAATAGCAATTCAGAGTCATAAAATTAGAATTATCTAGTATCAGGGTAAGTCAAAAGTCAGAAAGAAAAGATTAAGGTTTTTGAAAGCAGGCAAATTTTCCATTACATTTCAGCTGCTGAAGTCTTTTTGACCCTTTTCTCCTGTAGTTTTTCTCTTAAAACCTTATGTAGGAAAAAGCAAGTCCTACTCGCCCTTCCTTTGAACAAACTACTTCTGTTCAGAAGAAAAAGTGTGTGAATCACATATCATGGAACCATATCACATATGAATATCACATATTCAGCCTGGAACGTTGAGCTACAAAAATAAATACTAAGTCAGAGGAAAATGTTAGTGGGATTTTCATCATTTAAAATCAATGATGGCCCCTGATCAGGACAGCCTTCAACTACCCAAAGAATTTCTGCAATGAGATACCACACTGGTTGGATAGCAGGACCTCAGTCCTGCTGAAATATATGAAATACCCTAATAAGGTGATAATGCCACTTCACAAGTGTGAGGATCAGTCACAGGATTGTGTCCCTAATTCACATTGACCCTACAAAGCAGTAACCTCACACAGCTACACCAGCTAGGGAACACGCTCTGGAACACTGCAAGCTTTTGTGTTGGCTTTGCACATAATGGAAATGTTGCTTAAGATTTGTTGAGCAATCTCCTGCAAGGAAATTTGTAATTATGAGAAACCTTTTCCTAAGGGATTTTCTGTTTTGAAAGATGTTATGCTCTATGATTTGTGAGGTGTTTGAACTTGAAAATCCTTGGGGTTGGGAGTAAAGGCTCTTTGTTTGAGAGCTTGGTTATTTGAGGGTTTGTTGGTTGGGAAATTTTCTGCACTGAAAGCCCGATAAAGAGTTAATTCCCCATTTTCTCCCCAAACTCTCTTTATAGCTTCTGTTTTGTTATCACCTCCTTGACGGAACTGATAATCCAAACCCAGCATAAGGTGCATGTTAGTGCATTGCACAACTCCAGGCCCTTTTGGCATGCCCCCAGACAGCAGCTGATTCACACAAAAGTGGAGTCACTGGGAACATTTTCCTTGACCCCACAGGGCTGCAGGAAGGCCTGAGAAGAGCAGCTCATTAATCCAGTCATTTCCGTGGTGAATGTCTCAAAAGTAAAAGTGTACAGATAGCAAAGTTAACTCTAGAAATCACAGCAGGGTCACAGTTAAAGGGTAACACACACACACACTCTTGCACACCCACACCAAATATTGTGATATTTTCCGGCATTGATTTTCTCTCAATAAACATTGGATGCTGTTTCCTTAACCAAGGTGAAACACTTCCGTGGGAATGGCAGTGAGGGTGCCCTGCATGGCTCCTCATCCTGCACCCCAGCTGAGCACAGCCCGTGGGGACATCCCTGAGCCCAGGGCTGAGCACACACCTCCATCCAGGGACACCCACCCGTGACATCCCTGAGCTCAGGGCTGAGCACACACCTCCATCCAGGGACACCCACCCGTGACATCCCTGAGCCCAGGGCTGAGCACACACCTCCATCCAGGGACACCCCTGGGGACATCCCTGACTCAGGGCTGAGCACACACCTCCATCCAGGGGGGGCCTGGTTTTGTGGTTTTTGTTGCTATAGGGTGAAGTCCCATTTGGGAATTGTCCAACATGAAAGCACTTAAACAAAAGATATTTGTTCTTAGTCTAGCAAGTTCTTCATCTCAATATCATTCATTCTCTGCTTTGTTTTCTTACATTAATTAATAAAATGCAGAGTATTTCTTTACCTCTCAAATTGTTTTAATTACTTCCTTTCCAATAGGAAATGGAATCTATACACCTTTCCCTTCCCATAACACAGCAGAGTTCATAAAACTGTAAATAAACTGTCTCTTGTCTGCTTGGTAGAAAAAAATATTGGATTGCTGCCATCTTTTGGTTACGGTCTAAGATAACTGCTGTCAATTACATGCTCTTTTTCTAAACCAAACACAAGAATGAAGTATTCTAAAGACATTTGTGACTTTGTGGTAATAAAGTGAATTCTCTTGATAAATACAAATCCAGGAACATTTTCTCTTTCGTCACTAAAGTTTCAGAAGCAACTTAAGTGTATTTGTACAAGGATCTGTGGGAAGGCCTGCTTGAGGCAATAAAATTTCAGGATGCTTGAAAATAGTACATTTTAGATTTTCTAATTACAGACTTATCATTAAATAAATTGTGATCTTTGGTTTTTGAATTTCATTGTTTGTTTGAGAAGTTATTTAAATTTCACCACAGCCATGATTATACATAGCTGTATTTTCTGGAGACTTTATCAATTTTTCCATATAATTTTTGGGATTTAATATGCCCCCACAGACCTGAATTATCAGAAGTTTTGAATAATGACTTCTCTGAGCCATCCAAATTAAATGGCAACACATGGGCATAATTAAAGACTAGGGAGCATGTAAGCTCATGCTCCCCGTTGGTTTTGCCTTTACGTCAGCTGATGAGCAATGACTAAAACTGCAGACTTCCATCACTGCTCCAGCTTTGTCAGGCTGTAAATACATCCACAGCTGTTTCATTTAGGAGACCAGAAAACAATGCAAGGAGTACAGTTGACAAACAATTTAGCAGCTGAATTTCAGGCAAGCTGAATAGCTCACAAATTATCACGCCAGCTGGAATGTTTCAGAAAGTGTTCAGGACAACGTACACAAACTACTTCTCTTAATTTCACTGAGAAATCAAGATGAGAGCCTCCTACTTCTTGGCAGCCACTTGATAAACAGCAGAACAGATAAAATAAAATATTGCAATGACGCTGTGGTTCCTTGAGGTTATGCATAATTCCTCAAGTCCACACTATCTGCAGCTGGAATTTCACAATAGAGGGATAGAACATATTTGTCATGCTCAAGGTGTGGAATATTTCCCACTTAGCCTTTAGTCCACCCTGCACCCAGCAGGCAGCTCTGGTTAACCCAGGAAGATGTGAAGAGGTGTATCTGGTTCCTGTAGCCCAGCTGAGATAGCAACAGCCCCAGATAACTGTGGGCACCTGTGGCCACCTGAGACACCTTTTGCACCCAAAACCAGCAGGACAAGTTAACACTGTTCAGTGCCGAAAATCATTTATATCATTATGAACAGTTCAAAAGAGCTGGTCAATGCCAAAAGTATTTCCAAGCTACCTTTTTACTGTGCCTGGAATATGATGGAGTTCATTTTATCTCTATTATCAAATTTTTGTGTTAAGTTAGTGCCCAAAGGTGCTAATCCAATCAGTTGTAGAGATGCTTCTGTTTGGTGGTGCATAAACACACGTTACCTGCATCCTATATCCCGCCACACTTGTAGTCCTGTTTGATCAGGACATGTTTATTTCATTCATGAAGCTATAAAATTTATATTAACTAAACCTTTATGTCACCAGTGGGCAACCTGTTGCACACAGGTCAGATATGACAAACAGCGCTACAGTCAGTGGTACACAAGCACAGATAAAATGGCAATAACTGTGGAAAAGTTTCTGAATGCCAATAGGAGCAAAGGTACAGAAAATGACCTGGAGGAATTAGGGTAAGAGGCAGGGGAATATTTTGCACAGACATAAAAAGTCTTTTCCATCTCCAATTAATTCTCTTACATCTATCTGGAAGCTTTCCCAAAACTGACATTTAATTTCAAGGCTCAGAAATTATGTTTCTTCCTAGGTAATTACTTTCTCTAGTAGTAAATTTAATAGTAATAAAATTAAACACAGCAAAAGACCTTTAAATATCCCAAAAAATTAGCAGGAAGCAGGCTCTAGATACAAAACACTGCTCTATCCCAACCTGTGTGGAGATATGGAACTCACTCAAAGAAAGGTGCTGCACAGAAAATGCCAACTTGCCCTTAGGAAGACACAGACTGAAAATATTTGCAATGTATATTACAGTTCTATAATGTGTTACTTGTAGTTACTTCAGTGTTTATGAACTCATGTATTTAAAATGCATCATCTACGTGACCCATTTAATGGCTCCATGTGCCCCAGCCATCAAGGTGGCTGCTGATGAATTGCAAACAGGAGAGAACTCCAGATCCAGATGTTCATGCCCAGCAGCAACACCAGCTGTTTAGAAAATAACATCTTTGCCCCTTTGAACTGGACAAAATATGTTGTACACTGATCAAGGACATGAAATAAATGTATTTCACGAGAAGTTTTCAGTGCCACTTCCCAGGGCATAATTGTGATTTACATAATTGAATAAAGTTCTACCAGTGGAGGAACAGCATTTTGAGATGGCAGCTTGTGATGCTACAGAGATATAAACAGTCCTTGTTCACTGTCTAATGCAAAATGATACTGCATGGCATTGAAAAAGCAGAAAGCAGATTTGCTGCTAATTTCAAACTCAAAGAATGAGGAGTTGAATTTATCTCAATATGGAATGAAGGCTTTGATGATTTTCCTCTTTAATTTCAAGAACGACTTCTATGAATTTTCATGTGATAGAAAAGAAGCCTTTTGATATCAAAGTGGCACTTAAATTGAAGTATTATCTAACTTAAAGCATTACTCAGGCAGAGATCATGTTTGCTTCAATATAAGAGTGTGTGTGAATTTAGCAGATTTTGTTGTGGGTTTCCTTGTAGTGCACACCCACAACACTCACTGCCCACAGCTGGTGCAGTGGCCTAGGGAAATAAGTTTGATGTGTGTTGAACACTAGAAATTAGATGGTTTATAATACAATTTTCACTACTTTAAACTATGCAAGTATTGCCTACAACATCCTAGGTCTATAATCAATCACTGAGTCAATATAGCAGAGTGGCTTTGTGGCATGTCTGCAAACAGGGCAGGCTTGGCCACTATTTGAGTAATGACAGCTGACATCGATGGAATTACTGTGAAGGAAAGCTACCCAGACCCACAGGTGCAGGAAATGCTGAACACAGCTTAGGATAAAATGGGGAAACTAGAGATCCATTTGCAGCTCTCAAATCTTTAATGTAGCCTGATTTGAGGTGATGGCTGCATTCCTCTCCCTTCCGCACAGACCCCAGACTGAGTTCAGGAAAAACATGGTTTAGGGCAAAATAATTTTGGTGTTATTGTGTGAACAACCTGTTACCCCTGTTGGGAGGACTGGTCAGTGTTCCAGACCTCAGTGGTGCAAAAGGACTGGCTGGGGCTCCCAAGCATATCCTGGATCTATACAAAACAAACAGACAAAAGCAAAGAGCACTACACAAATACTCAATCTTTTCCTTCTCAATATTTCCCATATTCCTATCCTCTAGAGCGAGTAAAGCTCTAGACACACAGGCACTATTCTATGTTACAGTGCTTTTATTTGGTCTGCTGCTACTCATGGCTTTGCTGCCAGTGGCTGATCTAATATTATCTGTTTAGGGGGCATATAAGCACTAGTTCAACTCCTTGCCAACCTACTTTTCTCCCTCTACATCTAGAATTCACAGGTTCCCTTGAAGATTTTAGCTCATTTGTCTGCATTTATAATAGAGCAAATACAAGTGTCATCTGTTACATGTAATCTAAAAGAGATTTTCTTTTGCAAAAGGGATTTGAACCTGTTTAGTTTGTTTCCTCTAGAAGCCCTCTCTTAGAGAAGGTCCAAAATAAGCACAAGTTTGACTCTTTGTAGATTGGGATACTGGAGTTCCAGTATCTTTCCACTGACATGATACACATAAGAAGCAGCTTCAGAATTTAACCCAACCAGCAACAGCTGCAGAGCAAAACTGCTCCTGATTGTGACCAGAATTAAAAGGAAAATGGAAATTACTCTATCTATGTCCCTCAGAGCACTTAAGTTTTGTGGAAACCTTTTCCTATATGAAATGTGTCCTGAGAGTAAACCACAAGCCGTGCTACAAAATCACAGTGATATACAATGATGTATGAACAAAAAAATTTCCAGGAAAGAAAAGCATTATGCAAACTTCAGAACTCTTTCTGACCACAAGTGAAACCCCACATTTTTCCTGGTGACAGCAGCGTTATGCATCTGTACTTGCAGAGAAGTGTAAGAAACAACTGTCAAATGTGGCTGACGCTGAAGCAAAGGTTCCAAATACAGGGGGTGGGAGGGAGGAGAGCAGATGAACATCCAAACATCTGTAACTTTTGGAAGTGCCAAAAAAACCCAGTTCTGTATCCCCCAGAAATATATGTCAGGTCCCAGCTAATAGGAAAATGACAGAAAATGGAGCCTGGGAGGATCACAAGCAGCATTCTAGACCTTTGCTCTGTTTGCCAGTGACTCATAGCACAAATAGCTGCTTCCTAAAGGTGTCCCAGTCACAGCCTAGAATTAGCAAGTTCTGAGCTTGCTAACTCTAAAATATTTTAAACAGAACTACTGAGACATAAAGAGTAGAATTATGCTAGCCTGCCTCTAGCAAGCAGTCCTCTTTTTTTTCAAACCTCTCTTTTAAAAGATGAAGGCTTGCCAGCCTCTTTATATAACTAGCACTGATGGGGCATCATTCCTATTTTTTACTGATATGACTGGAAACCAGTTATATCTGGAAAAAATAGGAATGATGCCCCATCAGTGCTAGTGAGCACAGCATGCAGCCCTTTCATAAAGTTGTTCCTTCCATCAGTTTGAGTGAACACAGGGTTTGTAACATATTAATAGTAGCAGACTGTACTTAAAATCTCAAAATATTGCAGAGAACACCACAGTTTCTAAAGGATGCCATTAATATGGCATTACAAGAGTACAAAAAAATAAAAAAGGAAGAAAATTAAGAAATACAACTGCAAAATAATCAACAAAGAAATATGGAAGAAAATTACTGTCAGAGGATGAAGCATTTTGTATTAAAGGATTAATTAAAGGATTGTTCCCGCTTGCTTCTGAGCAAACCAAGGTCTCCTGTGCTCCTTTGCAGTGGTGCCTGCAGAACTGTGGTGCATTTGCCAGAATTGGGCTCCTTGGAGCTCTTGGGTGGGAACCAGCACAGCAGAAGGCAGAGGGGATCAAGGGCCTGAGCAAGCATCCAGTACTCGATCCATCTCACACCAAAGGCTTCAGCAGCCTCTGGAGCTGAGCACAGGCAGCCAGAAACACCTTGGGTTTGTCATTTTTGCAGAGGATTATCACACATCTTCCAAAAGTACACGAGGGGCTGCTGCTCTCTCTTGGTGCTGTGTGGCAGCCCTTGCCGGTAATGCGCCGTGAAATGGAACTGGTCTGAGAGCAGAACATTGCACAACAGCATTCCTCTGCTGTGGTACTGGTTGGGCGCCAACTATGTATCATTAATATTGTGTTTGGATAGCAAATCAGGCAGACTCAGCTAAAATAACACAGCTTGTTTTACTAAGTCTTTGTGTAAATAAAACTATTGTAGTGTTCGTATTCCATACTTATTGCTTCTCCCTGTGGGCCTGATTCTGCTTTTCCTCTACTCAGTAAAAACCAGTTCCATAAGTTTTTCATTAGTTTCACAATGTATATTTCACAAGATACAATAGTCACAAATTTGACCTTTCTCCAGCCATTTTCTGCAAAAGGTCTCTCATTCCCTGCAAGATACAACCATTTGTTCATCACTTTCCTTGAAGGCTGAGTAAAAAAGACAGGGATCATATGCCATTTACTTCTGTATATACAAAATCCTTCCCCAACTCCTAAAAGCAATGCCATGGCACCCCAGGGATCCAGAAGGACTAGGGGTGCTCTTGTCTGTCAAGGTGCAAATGGAGTCCAGAGTCAGAGCAAGATGAAGGTACATGACATCCCAACCAATTAGCAACAGGACAATTAGACATCAATGGGGGAAAAAAAAAAATCCAAGTAAATTAAAATTATGAAGTCACTCACTAGTAACTATTATCAAACCAAGAACTTTGTCATACATTGCTAAAAAACCAACAGGCATGCATACCTAATGTCTGTACTGACCATTTACCCCAAATCTGGACAGAGTAATAAGCATAGCTGGCTTTTTGGAGGGGCTGCCAGCAGGTCAGTAGGCTGGATCAGCCAACCAGCACAGAAAATATCTTTTGACCATGAAACCTGCCTGTGCAGATTTCAGTAAGTAGCATCTACAGACAGTTCAGAAGGTGTGCATTATTCTTGCAGAATTCCAAAAGGGAACAAGGAACACAGTGCAAACAAATCTAATATCAACTGACTCCAATCACAGAGTTAGCACACTCAATAACCGTGAAGAACTGGTGACTACAAATATTTCAAAAATATTTGTTAAACAGACACAGGAGAAATAAATAAACATTGCAGAAACAGTTTGCCTTTGTCCTACAGCACACAGAGCGTGGCTGAGCATGTTCCCACCTTGTAATTTGGTAACTGTTGTGGCAAGAGGTGATTAACCTCTCACTGCATGGGCACTGCTTTCCAAAGGGAGAGTTTGCTGCAAGGAGTTTAAAGATGGGAATGCTGGAGGCTGACCATAAAGCACACAGTGAAATCCTTCAGCACAAGCATAAACTCAAAATTGCAAACCAAGTGGCCACTCTAGGGAGTGCATGGGACTTGGCAAGAGCAACATTTATAGTGGTGATATAAAATTAGACCCCAGGCAGACTCTGGTTTGTATCAGGAATCATTCGTTCCGCTTTTTTCCACTGACAAGAATTGAAACATAAGCATTGAGTCAGGCTTGCTCAATCAACTCCCAAATCGCACAATATACAAAAAACTGAAAAACTCACTGAAAAACTCAAATCAAAACAATTTGAGGTCTGTATTGGGGTGTTTCCAATACAGCCTTGGATGTACTTACTGTTCAAGCAAGAGTGTGGGGCTTCATCTTGCCTAAATATGATTAATGAATAGTAATAAAATCTCCCAAAAAACAGTCAATACACAAAGTTGGTCAGACTCAATGGACATTAATCTAGAAAAGAAAGATATGAAGAAAAGAAATGTCATAATCTTTAAAATACCAAATTCCAGATTATTGTGCACCTGTTCAGACTTAGCATTACACATTCATAAACAATGAAGAAAAGGATTGTTCCTAACTGCAGGATGAAAAATAAGATTAAAATGATGAAGTAAAGTAACAGAAAGGTTAAATTTAAAAGCATCTAAAAAGAAGTCAAAAGAAAGTTTTAGCAGCCGTTTATGGCTACTGGATGGCAAGGCATTGGCTATGTAGGTAATTATTGCAGAACCATTTTCTCCTGCAAATACTCACCTGTATGCTACAGAAATTAGACTTGTTCACTGACATGCCATCCTGAGCAACATCCTGAGTAGATATAAAAAAATCTTCTGTATAAGTTTAGTCAAAAGCATGTTGAATTTGCCTCCTGTGTCACAAAATTTATTCCAGGAGCCTACAGAGCACTGGAGAAGTCTGGTTTTTTAAATATGCTTTAATTTTGTTTGACAAACATAATCCTCCTGCAGTGACGTGTTGTAACACACAAATGCAACTAGTGAAGCAGAAGGAGGCTCTTTTCATTAGGAAACGTGGGAAAGAAGTTCAGCTGAAGAAAAATGCTGAGACAGCATGATAAAATCCATATTCAAAGGGAAAATAAGACCAAGGAACAGAAAAGGTTAAAATGAAGTTAAAATCTAGCTGGAAAATTCAGCATCTCTACCTTCAGGACATGTGTTAAATATATATGAAATTCAAATGCATTTTTTTAATGACTATATTAACTGTATGTAGGGAATTTTTAAGTTTGGGTTTTTTTTTGTTTTTTGTTTGTGTTTTTTTGTTTTGTTTTGTTTTGTTTTGGGGTTTTTTTGAGTGGAACATTTGTAAACAAAATCCCAGACTCAGCAGAAAGATCCATCTGGATCCCACACTGCCCAATTTGCCTTCTCAAATTAGACATTTGCTTCTAATTACAGTTGTCAAGCTGTAATAAAGATAGAAAAATAAGAACTCTTAAACAATACATATGGCCATGTAAATATTTTCTTTTAGCTATAGAACCTTCCCTTCAGATGCTCTCAGGTAAGGAAAATGAACCTAGAGCTTTTAGTGGCCTCTCAGAATAACCAGTTGTGCAATTTTTCTACCACACAACTTAGTTTCTAAATTTGTGCCTCTGTTCCCCAAGTTGTAGCACCCTCACATGACATTTGTGACAGATCTGATGAGTTTTTGTGTTTTTTAGAGTTAGACTTGATGAACAAAGAAAAGGCACAGGACCAACAAGCTCCATCCATGTGCAAGGACAGGATGCAGCAGCGGATGGAGCTCTTTCATGGCCATGAAGAGGCACAGGTTAAGGAAATTATAATTCAAACTGAGCTACACTTTTGCTTTGCATATCTCTTGCAGTGAGAAGGACAAGTGTAGCTTGGGACCTTGGCATTCTGTCACATTCTAGGAAGAAAAAGGTACTAAATTATGTAAAAGGAATTAAAATATAAGGTGCAGGACTGAGAAAAAACATGTTAATATTTCCTCAGAAATACTGTGGAATATTAGCACTTGTGGCAAAGCAGAAGTCAGACTACAGTTAATTTGTTTTTTGTTGTTCACTTCCATGGCTTGTAATGGCAGAAGGATTCAACCTAGTGGACACACATCCTAAAATATGCAACTCCTCACAGTATCCTTGCTACAGCCACCTGAGGAATAAGCAGCAATTTCCTTGAACATGGCACAATTGTAAATTAACATGTAGTAGCCAAGCACAGCAGTAACACAGCAATAACTATCTGTTTCCCCATCCCAGTTAATGAATTCCTGAGGGCAAGCAAAATAGCTTCCAGCTGATGGAGTTCTGAGGGCTGAACATGAATCATCCCCTGCCTCATCAGCATCCTGACTCATCCTCATTGTGCACAAAACAATGTTCTTTATTTATTTATTTATTGCCCCTCTCTGCAGCCCATGGGTGCCAGTTCACAGTCGGTGCTGGCAGGCAGGCCTGGACTGGCTCTGCCCCTGTCAGGGAGATGTCAGATGTCCCTGTTGTGAGCACCAGCTCCTCCTGCTCTGCTTTGTCCCTTCCCTCTGCTGCTGCCACTCTGGCAGTTGCTGTGAGTGCCTGAATTTGTCACTGCTGTCCCATTGTTCAGGACTCTGGGTGAAGTCAGTAACGATGCAGAGTGGGAGCCCAGCCTTAGAGATAAGCAGCAGGCAGGAGGGAAAATGGGATGGGATTTGTGAGTAGCGCAGCTCCAAATGCTCTCATTGTTATCAGCTACCAGTTTTGTATCATCAAAACCAGTTTCTTTTGTTTCTAGGTGTATCATTCACATGTATTTTAATGGGAACTGGGTTTTTTAGCCTTTCCAATGCATTTACCTTTCACCAGACAATTGCATTCTGCATTAAACTATTCACATAATTACTACTCATACGCAGTTAGAGAGCAGCTTTTTCTCTGTACAAATCCTTTTGCATTTCCTTTGGCAATGCTGCTTTCCTAGGTAAACAAAGATACCCACAAAGAGAACATTTTACTTACTAAAAAATGGGCAACACACCCTACCAAGGCTGGATTTCAAGCCTTTTCTTCAACTAGCATATTTTGTTTCTTTTGGGTTTTTTTTGAGTTAAGCTTCTCGGCCTTCCAATTTCAAATCAATTGAGATACATACTTCAAGGTAGAGATGTCTTGAGTAAACATGCTAAGTATCTGAAAAGAAACTCAGCAAATCAAACCCACAACAAAAAACAGGCAGAAAAGGACAACAGGAATAATAAAATAATTTCAGTTGGAAAAGACCTGTAAGATCATTGAGTCCAACCATGAACCCAGAACTGCCACATCCACCACTAAAAGTGCCAAATCTACACATCTTTTAAAAACCTGCAGGGGTGGTGGCTAAACCACTTCCTAGGCAGCCTGTTCCAATGCTTGACAACTCTTCCAGTTAAGACATTTTTCCTGATATCCAATCTGAAACTCTTCAGTAGCTCATATTCTTGGGGTATCTGAATTTTGGAGTGCTCTGCATAAATAGTTCTGATTTGTTTCTAGACCTGGTAAATCCTGCTGAGATTATTGGAAATCTTTAAGCATCACATTCAAAAATCTCAACAGATACTGTAGTTTGTCACACACATAGACATTAAAAAATGCAATACACTCTAGACTGGAAGACTCTCAAAATTTTGGATGTAAAGTCATCCAGTCCTTAGAAGAGACACTGACAACCCACAAATATGAGTTCACTGGAAATGGTGTATATGCAAGTAATTAATTCCCACATAGAAAATGCAAGAAATCTTACTGACTGTTCTCTGTGATTCTGAAGCCTGGAAATGAAGCAACTATTTAAAACTGTTGAACAAAGCCAAAATTTCAACAACAAAAGAAAGAATCCTGTAAGATTCACTGTGTGACATTTTTGCATTTTTTTCTTTTCGTTTTCTTTTCTCCTTACTTGCTTCAAACAGCGTGGCCTCCATTCTCATATTCTATTATAAAAAACTAAGAGCCAAAGGGATATTCCAGTTATCTCAGCTAAAAGATTTTAAAGGGCATCCAAAAAATCACAGTTGGAGGAGCCCTGAAATTCCTGTGGTGAAGTCACAGCAATCTGGAAAATAACTATTAGCAGATAGCTCCATTAAATCTCTCTGGTCCCCCATCAATGCATCATTATTTCATTTCTCCCACAGAGGCAGGTACATGGCTCTAAATGTGGAATTTATTTGTTTTAAGAATGGCTTCTGTCTGCATTTAATTACTTTAGCACACAAAATGTCCTGTCACCTGGAGAGTGTCACCCTCTCTGCTGGTCCTAAAGGCAATATAGGGAGAGCTGTTTGGAAATAAACATTTCTGCAGCAAGCTGTTAGGAAGGACATGGGAAGCAGAGGATTCTCAGGAACACAGGTTGTACAGTCTCTTCCATCCTTTTTCAATGTGTTGTACCTTCATGAAGGTAAAACAATACAAACGGAGCACATCAAACACCAACAACCCCACAAGAACCTTCTGACTTACAGCCACTCACACTGTGAGCTCTCTCTTATTTTCAGAGCAAGGGACCCCACTGGGACCCTAATGCCAGGTTTATAGAGCCAATTTCTTTGCAGCCTTTCAGCTGTCTCAGTACTTACTGAGATATATCCCCAATACCTGCCTGATACTTTGGAACAAACAAAAACTGACCAGGACATTTTCTGACTACAATTCAGTCACAATACAATTTAAAGGTAATCTTGCAATAAAAGTTTAACCTACTCCTTTTCAGCAGGAGGCAGACTGTTCTTTCCCATTCAAGCCACTGGCAAAATTCAGAATTCAGAAAATTAAATAGCATTTAAAAGAGTGCAATTTTTTTCTTCTTTTCAGTTTTTTTTTTTACTATTTTTACTATCATATTTTGGCAATAGGAACACCACAGAAAAAAAAGTACAGCTATAGCAATTTAAGTTTGCCTATTGAGTTACTACAGGTTCAGAGCTATATCATACAGTATTATATACACAGTGGCAGACAAAAATTGAACCCAGTAATCCTTTGCAATCTTCAGACACTAAAAAAGGTTATAGATCTCTTGAATCAACAGTTCAAAATCTATTTTTCATTGAGTTTCAAGTTCAGGTTAATGAAACCTCCTATTTGGGATATCACAAAGTAAATTTCTTTTCTTCATGAGTAAAGAACTTCCTGTACATATTAAAATATGCCATACCTCCAGTAACTCATATATCCTATTCCTGAAGTTTGGAGAATTTATTTTTCTTACTGTTGTTTAGGAATGTGTTTTCTTTCACTTGTTTAATTCCAACCAGAGGAACCACATCTTGGCAGTTTTAATTCCCTGATTTCTGCAGTCATTTATTACATGACATACCAGTGGAGAGAAAATAAATATTATTTTTTAAAAAAAAAAGCTAACATACCATTATGTGGCAGAACTTAATGCAGAGTAAAGGGACAGAATTGCTGTGTGTCTAAGTGAACTCAAAGACAGGGAAGTTCATGTAATGAGACATTATTAAAAAATACAGATGGTCCTCAAGAGCTTAAAGATAGTTAACAGCTCTTACCGATCTGAGGTGAAGCTTCAAATGAGCATTTATTGAGCAGTTTCTTAGGGAAAAAAATCCAAGAGCCAGAGAACACAAATATTTATGCCAATCTGTGAAGATAAACCAAAAAAGTAATTTCACATCACATGAATCATGCTAAAGTATTCTAAAAGAAACAGAGAAGTAAAACAATTGTATTATTTTGCAGAATAAAATTTTAAAGTTTGAGGTTGATCTAAAACTTTCAGTTTCATTTTCGTCCGTTTTTACTTGGTAATAAATATATTCCTATTAGATGACAAAAACAAATTTAGAATTTCCCTTTCTGTAAATGTTAAAAAAGTGACAAGCATCTATATTTCGAGCTGTGAGTTTTTGGGACTGTGTGTGTGCAGAAATGCTCAGAGCTCAGCAGCACCAGGGTAAGGTGCTCAATCACTCACAGAAAGGGGCTGATGTAAATTGGGCTGCAGGAGCCACGTGTTCCAAGAGCTTGGCTCAAAGCATTTCTGCCCAGGACTGCTTGTACTGGCACATAATTAGTTTGTTATATTGCTCCTCATCCAAACACTGTGTCTGCTGCAGAGTTATGCCCTCCACACTCAGGGTTTTCTTATCTGCCATGCTCTTGTTCCTTATTGCCGAGTCCTGAGCGCTCCATTCCATCTGCCAGCACTAAATATTATTTGTGTTGTGTAGACCATAAAAGCAGGTTCAGTCCCTTCTGCACTCAATGTCTGCACTCACCTGCTGATCTATGGCTCCACTCAGAAGAGAATTGCTACTGAAGAGGTTCCTGGCTTGTGCTATAACACCTATAAATATATATCTTGATATATACATGCACTACGTATCTATATATACATATATCATGCACCTTTCAAGGTATCTAGGTGGATATTTCAGTACATAATTTGCAAATATTCGTTATGATAAATTATGTAAGATTAATACTTCTTTTAAATAGGAATTTAAAAAGAGAGTATTCAAATGCAAAAATATAAACAACTGTTTATATTTTAGCCATCAGCAGACAAAAAAAAAATTTAAGCATAAGGTACTGGAAGTGTTTTATCCATAGAATTTTAGCATGTTATATAAAATATCATCATTACAGGATGTCAATTTAAATTGCTTAGAAAAATTAATTATTTTTTTAAATCACCAAGTATTTTCAAAATTATTATTTTTTGCTCCTTTTTTGTATAAAAAGGGCAATTTTGACATAGTAACATATTAAAAATTTGGTGAATGGCTTAATAATATAAAGGAAAGAGTGCTCAGGATTTTGTACTTCTTTATGTTTGATATTGTGGATTTGAAATTGCCAAAGCAACTAAAAAAAAGCTTCAGCGAACAGCACAGAGTTATGTGTATAGAAAAAAACTAACACAAGGTCACATTTCCACTTGATTTAGTCAGACCATCTTTAAAAGTCACTTGACTTTCAGTTAACAAGTGTAGGCAGTGTATGGTCACTTAATTGCACAGGAACTGAGCAGATTAGCATTGGCAGGACTTGATTATGAAACCAAGTCATGAAATAGCATTAACCCTTATTGAGTGCTCTTAAAGAAGAGTGGAAAAATGGGTAGTTTAGCAACAAGGCAAATGCTGCCAGAGAGAACACAGACAAATATTCCAAGAGTCCATCATTAGCCTTTACATTACCAGGACTGTGCAATCTAGGAGGAACAGCCAGTATTGGAAAGAAACAATAAAGGTTTATACACCTATATAAAACTGTTCTGCAGCATCTCTTTAGACATTTGCAAATAAAAGCCAATAGTAGTGAAAAGTTGCCACAAGGATATTTTTGAAATTTGCCTGGAACCGACTTCTTAGTAATTGAGGTAAGTGAGAAAGCAATAAAAAAGGCAATGAATTAATTTAGAAAGTGCATCAAAATTTAAATGATTAATTTAAAAACTGATGTTTCTCTGTAGGTTTCCTAATTTAGTCAGAAGGATTTCTAATAAAAGGGAATCTGCATTGTGAAGAAGTCCCTGGCAGTTAGAGGTTGCAAGGAGCACTGTGACACTGTTGCCCATCCCGTGCTTCATTTTGCATTATTTCAGCTTAAAGACACAAGTCATTACTAAAGCACTAATAATGAAAAGATGTCTCTACATTGTAATATACTTCCCTCTGACAGAGAAATTCCATCCTAGCAAACCACATTGTGAAGGCCAGCTCAACTGCAGCACCCTCCCCAGCCAGTCAGCACATCTGGCTCTTACTCATACTTAGTAGCTACTAGTTTCAGGGGTTTTTTTCACTCTGATGAAAAAAGTGCTTCAGCACTCAGCAGGCATCCCCCCAGACAGAATTCTGTTAGAAGAAAGGGACCAAGCTTTGTTTTTTGTGCTAATCCTCTTGCACAGCTGTGTCCCAGTGTCCAGGCTGGGGTCAGTGTGCTCCCACCCGTGGGGTCAGCTATGCTGCACCACCCAGCCCTTCCTCAGGGCTGGTTCCCCAATTCTGCAGCTCCCCTGCCACAGGTGAGTGCAGCAAACCGGTGCTGACTGCTGCAGTGGCCAGAGAATCAGACAGAGCCAAGCTGGATGTCCCTGAGAGCTGCAGAGAGAGCTGGGTGCAGGAAGGAGTAATTCTGCAGCTGAGGAGCCAGAGGAGGAGCTGTGGCAGCACCATTCTGTGCCTCCAGCAGCTCCCAGCACTCTCAGAACCAGGATGGTCCATCTGACAGCATGCCTACAGCATTATGCTGCACTGCTGGCCACTGAAAATCCACAAACTCCCTCAAATCCACAAATGTATCAACTTACAGCCAAGCATTTTAATTTGGGCAGACCTTAGGAAGGAATTGCATCCAAAGACTATGCAGGATGAACAATTGCAGATTTCTTGGCTATTCACACTATTCTGCATTCAGGAATTCTCTGCAGGAATAGACAATTTAAACTAGTGTTTCTTTAATAAAATTGAACACAAAGAAAGAAAAACAAAACCACAAGAAACACAGAAATACTTTGCTAGCCTAAAAATGCATGTATCCCAGACTGACTGGCTAAAGCTTCTTTTTCTTAACTTCTGGTGTATCATTAAATAAAAAGGCATCAGTCTTTTTGTGTTAAAAGGAGGATTGCCATCAGGAGAAGCCACCTGGGATGCAGCTATCACATCCTTGAAGATGCAGCCATAGACATCAGTGTGTGCTGGCAACTCTTAGATATAAGCTCTCCAAGAATAATGAATACATAACCTTGGTACTGGACATGTCAAAACCTGGGTTTTGCTCTTATTTTGTAAGCTGGGCTAATTAGATGAAACTACTCTGTGTACACAAAGCCTTTTTACTTCACCTCACATCATTGTTTTACTGGGTAGACAGTTCAGATTATGTGTTTTTACTGCCTGAAACAAGAACATTATATGATATTCCTTCCCTTTTGCCTGTAACAGTTCCCAAGTATCCTCCTGGTACTATTAACGTTGCCTCTGCTAACAGCCACAAAGAGGACAGTGGAAAATAACCAAGTTGTTTACTGGTTATAAAAGACTTGTTGGCTCTGTTTTGCTTGTAAAAAAGGAGAATTGCCTGATCCAGACATGGCTCGTCATTATTTTATTTTACACACAGGCTGTGTATGTCAGAAAATCAAAGAGGTTTGCAAACCCCAGCCAGAGCTCCCATCTGATCAGGGCAGCTTAGTTGTCCTTCTGGACAGCTTCCCTCACAACACTTGGTGTGAAGAGCACAAAGGAGAAGGGTTTTACTTGCCACATTTTGGCCATAATAACAAGTCCTTTAAGTAGCAGCTTCTACCTTCAAATGATGGTCTGGAAATGGAACAGGTGTAGATTTACCACTTTATAATGTCTCTGGGAGAAGGATGACAGCAGAGACATTTGCTCTGCACAGATGCCACCTCCTGTAACAGAAGGACAATGATGGGATGGTGACCTCTAGGCTGACTCATGTCGCATGAAGTCCATTAGCAGCCACACAGCATCTTTAGGAGGTGTTGCTCTGGTTTCTGGAGCAGGCCCCAACATCCCCGTGTAGTTTCATAACAAATGGAGCTACATAAAAACTGTGGAGAGAGTTCAACCTCTGAAATCACTGTCCTCAGAGTAACATGAAGTATTTGCACTTCAGCTTTCCAGCAATATCATTCAGCATTTCTCATTCTCAGTGATAAGGTTTAGTGGTTTAGGGGTTGCATTGATAGCGCTGGGTTGTTGGCTGCGCTTTATCTTAAAGGTCTCTTCCAACCTGATAATTCTATAATTATCTATCTATATAATAAAAATCTATAATTTTATTGTTCTCTCCTCACCTTTATGTTTGATTCTTTCAATTTCTGGACAATTTGCCTGTCTAGGCACAAATCAGATTATATCTCACTATCACAGCAGTTTCCCATCCCCTATCTGAAGCACAAATATTTCTTTTAGCCTTTAAAATTTTAGAGAAGCATCTTCCTTTGATGCCTGAAAATTCATGTGATATAAAAGTGCCCACCTTTCCCAAACAAAGATGAAGTTTCACTGAAAAGACACCCTACAAAACCACAATTTTCAACACAGTTGGGGATCTGAAATAACAAGATGAGTACACCAGATTAGACTACAAGTTACTATTAGCAATCTGCACAGTTTAGACCTCTACACAGCAAACCAAATGTTCAGCAGCAGCAGCAGGATGCAGACTCAGAGTAACTCCAAGAGCCCTTGGGTGCTGCTCCTGAGGAGCTGGCATCACACAGCAGCACTTTGTCACAATACTGCACAAACTTTACACACAGGATATTTTCCAACAAAGACTTATTAAGAAAACCTCAAAAATTATGCTAGCTTTCATCAATTGAGAACTTCATTTATGCAACTAGTTTATCTTGCATGATGTAATAATAATGACCATAAATTAAGTCAGGGGCATGTTAAAGATAGAAATATCAGACTGCATGTGAAATATTGAGATAATACATTTATTATTACAGACTGGAAGTCTAGACAGCAGTAAAGATAGATTCAAATAGTACATCTCTCAAAGAAAAACAATGTGCTCATAAAACCTGTGCAACCAAGGAACAAAGGCCTTTGAATGAGTTACAGAATGTAGCTACCAATAAATTTCACAGGAGCAACAAAAAAAAAAAAAACAAGATTTCAAATCACTATAACCACTAAAAGTAATAAATAAAGAAAAAAAATAAAGAATTGCAACTATATTTTCAAGCAAAATTGCCACTTAAATCAGTGGAAAGTTTGTCTAGGGAAAAATTTGAAGTACTAGAACAAATTTAGTGGTTTTGTTGAAAAGGTCATTGAGAAAGCAGGAAGAAATTAGTTGGCATTTTCAAGGTACTAACAAAATCCTTTCACAAAATTGCTTTAAAACTTCAAATTATGGGTTTTTTCCTTCATTGCAGAGTTTGCATAAGGACTTAGGGAAATGAAGGGCATAATGACTCATTAAGGGAAGATGGAAGAATAAAAAAACAGGCTGCAAAAACCTTCTATTCCCAGTCTAAGTCATAGTTTAAAACAAGGACTCACAACTGAATTAGAGTGTTATTAAGGTAAAGGGCATTCCTGTGAGGCAGATGTTTATAATAAATTTGGCCCTGAAAAAGGGTTGTCAAGTAAATTGAATATTTCTCTGAAGACCAAAAGAGTTATTAGCATTGCTTTTGAACCACTCACTCCAACTACAGCTGTGGTACAACTTCCACTTTAATACAGACAATTGCCCTGCACTTTCTTCTTTTTGGCTTGACCTTGCAGAAAATCACTGGGGTCTGCAGTGTAGGGAACTGCTGCTACTCCTAGCCCAGCCCAAACATGAGCTCCAACTTTGATCTTACACGTGCCACAATTATTTTGGTAATTAACCTCTGGATGGCATCATAAATAGGAGATGAGTGAGCCACATCAGTACATTAATGAGGTACAGGAAGTGAAAGTTTCAAGAACAGACACTGCAAAGAGAATATAAAGATTTCAAAGTCATCCCTGAGTCTTCAATATATAGTTGACTTAAGTGTCTGATGTGCAGCCCTTGACTTGTGATGAAGCCATGATTCCTCATCTTCTTCAGAAGGTAATTATTTTTTTTAAGTCTTTCCTGCTTTTCCATTTAAAAAGCCAAGGGAAAAAAAAGCTGTAGAAGTGTTTACAAACTGGCCTATCTTCAAGCTACTAAAAGTTGTCCCTTATATGCCTGAGGTTAAATATGTACTAAATATCTGTGGGATTAGGGATTCAGGGAACTGCAGAACAGCTATAAAATTGTTTTAGAACTTAGTGAAAAATGAGCTTAAACAACAAGGTGGAAAAGAACATTCTAGATCATGGCTTGCATTTTTGAAATAAGAGAAGATATTTCCCATTTGGATGTTATGAGGCAATTATCTGATTTTTGAGCAAGGGTTTGACATTCTAAATCTGCATCATAAAGTCTCACTGTTATGGCTGAGAATTTGTTTTCATTTCTTTTCCATTGGCATGTTTTTTAAGAAGAAAGGATTCTTACTTTAGCAAAAGGACTACAGTATAAAATTTTAAATGTTCAGCTATTAGACTGTGTTGACAGCAAGTCACTTTTTATCTTATTTTTTCCATGGAGCTGCAGTTTGATGGGTGCAAAATTTTTCTCGGGACATCTCAGAAGTACCAGTGGAAAGAATTACTGGATTCTTCAAGGGCTGAATAAATGCCTTGTGAATTCAGTTTTTAAATGGTGATCTATCTAAACCAAGTGCTCCAGCTGAGACAAATTACATCTTCTCAGCCTAGTGGTGAACATTCAAGATTAAATTTGAATTCCATTGCAATTATCCAATATTTTAATCTGTAAAATTCATGGTCTATCAAACAGATATAGCTCACATGTGGAGCCATTTTAATAATGCATAGTTACAAAACAATACACAGAATACCGAGCGCCATAAGTTATGAAAGGTATTTTTACCAATATAAAAAAATTAAATATCTGATAGGTTTGTGTAGATGCATCCATTACACAAGTTTAGATACAATTAAAATGTATTTCTGTAGTTGATAATTAACAAAAATAAAACTAACAGGCAGGAACATCAAATAAACAAACAAACAAAAACTAACACAGCAACCAAAAACTCAGTAAATTATGTGTCTAGGGAGCTGGTTAAAACAGCTGAGGATGTTGCTCCAAGCCAGTTTCCATTCCAGCACACCCTGATCTGCCATAGCAGGCTGGGTGAGCATTTCTTACCTACTTTACCAGAAAGCTGCCCCTGCTTAAACAACCTGAAGATGAACTTTAAGGCTCTGGAGGCAAATTTAAGCAAAGCCATCTAAATTTGCACGGTACCAGATGAGAAGCTTTCACACAATCCCCTTGCCAAGGTGCAGTTAATAAGTGCGGTGATCTCCATCTGGCCATTCTATAGCATGGCAGATGCTTCTAAGCAATTGCTTTTTGTAGTTCCCCTTTACAAACTTACACCAAAATACTGTAACTACAGCAGCTATAATTTATATGTTCTATTTTCCCAATGCAAGTCTGCAGATAAACATTTAATTCAGATTTGCTTTTTCCAGTTCTTGCCCAGTTTAGTTTAGTGCATTCAAAAACTACATTATTATAGTATCAAACAGTATACACAAACTTAGCCCAAAATAAGAAAATTAATGAATAATAATTGAATACATTAGTAAAAGTTTTTAAAAGGACAATTACAAACTTTTCAGACAGTGATGATGTTGAGAATAGTAAAACCAGACACTGCTTGAAAATATCAACCTATCAACTCTTCCTCAGAACTGAAAATTATAATTACACTTGTAGGAAACAGAATTGTTTGAGCATCATCCTCCTTCTCCTATCAGTTTACAATACCGGATACAGATTTACTGCAGATGAAGGGATAGGAAGAGTAAAGGACAAACTAAAGAGAAAATGGGTGAAATTCAGTATATTTTTAACAACATAGCTGCAGGCTGAACATCTCATAGTAGACAACAAGCAGTGAACACATAAGAAATAATTATAGCAGTGAAAGTAGAATGCAGTATAAAAATAGGCAACATGTGGTTCTCCACATAAGAGTGTCATTGTTGAAAAGAAGCAAAATGCTTCAGAAGAGCATTTCCCCTCAGTGGAGCTGAATTCAGACTTTCAGAATACACAGATCACAGCTGCAGACGTGATCCAGCCAGAAAAATGAAATTAATCATTGCAGTAATAACTACTGTAATCTCCTTTATGGAGTTGATGAAGTTCCAAAAACTGGGGTCTGATAATATTTCAAATAATGCTATTTTTAAAACTTCTGCTTCACTTGCGTTAACCATAGCCTTGCTTTTTCCTTACTCAACCATATAGCTGGGATTGTTTCCAGTCTCTCAATTACCTCCTGAACAAAACCCAGTTATTTACACTCTCATTAGGAGCTGTACCTCTGACATCCTCCTTGGGGCTCCCAGCATTTCACAGCCAGACTGTGGCACCCGGGCTGTGTTTCTGTGCCTACAGAGGTGCAGGGAGGCAGGGGTGGATGGCTCTCTGTGCACAGAGAATGTCCCAAACACAGGGACAGAGGCGACAAAACTGCACACACCATCCCAGGAAACAGAGGAAAGGACCAAGCCAGGCCTAACCATGGTTAATGTTTGTTTCCATGGACTTTTCTGAGCCTGTGAGAGTTCAAGAAGCATTTGGACAATGCTCTCAGGCACATGGTGTGTGATTCCTGGGGTGTCCTGTGTAGGGCCAGGAGCTGGACTTGATGATCCTCATGGGTCCATTCCAGCTCAGCATAGTCTGTGATTTGATGACTTCTTAGTCAATGCATCAAGTATATACTAATTTTAAAACACAGTCAAAAGAAAGCCTACACTTCACTGAATTAAGTTTGTAGAACATAAAACGAGATTTTGCTACACTGTTCCCCAAGTTTTCTGTCAAAGGTCCTTCCACAATCACGGAAAGAATGAGACCCATCAGAGGGGATCCAAACCAACCAGCAAACGCTGAGCCTGGCTTCTTGTGGAGCCAGGATGAGTTCTGGGAAAGAAACCCTCCCCACACATGGGTTGCATAATAAAATCCATTCAAAGGAAAGGAATTCCTAGCAACTGATGGTATTAAGACTCAGACATTTGGAAAAGAGTATAAGGAGTTGCAAAGGGGTCCATCTCATTTTAGAGCACCCCTATCTCTCCTCCAACACTTGCTGAGGACAAGGCACAACCAGGACGGCTGTGTCAGGCTCTGTGCAGGCCATGAAATAACAAGTTGTGTTGAGAAAGCAGAGACCTTCACACATTGAGGAGCAGGAGGAGCAGCAGGTGAAGGCAGAGGTGACTGCTGGTCTGAGGAGAACAGCACATGAGGTGCACACTCCTTTTACACAGGCTCAGCTTTCTGTCAGACACCAGCTTTGGTAAATTCTCCCAGAAGCTGCCCCAACTCAAATTCCAGGACACATCAGTAATGTCCTGCCTTTGATGCAGCCAAGGTCCCTTGGAGCCCTGCCCTGAAGTTTCTCCACATGTTATCTATCTGGTTTCGTAACCTGGAGGAAGAACAGCACTACTTTATCCTTGGCTAATCAAACAAACTAGTTCCAGAAGTGGTGGTCACCAGAAATAGACCTAGTGAGGAACAGCCAATGCATCCTGTCTGATCAAAGAACCCATGAAAGGAGGAAATTAAAAGATGTAGGTATAACCATCTGCAGGGTTCTGAAGAAGGCACTTATATTCCCCCCCTCAGTCCCATTTTAGGAAGACAAGCTTCTGTGGGGACTCAGCTATACACCCTAAAAATCATAGAATGTACATGATATTCCCCAAAAAGCTTAGCAGGAGTGTTCAGTCAGGCTTCTCCCAGACCAGAGCCAGCCATCCTCCTTTGGCAGAATGAAAATGCTGAACGCATTCATGGAAATTCTTCCCTTCAAGTCAGCACAGATAGCACATGAGCCTTGTCCAGGTGTGTGAAAATATGAAGTATTTGATACAACATCGTACTTCTGCATCCTAAACAGTGCTTTATAAAAACTCCAGTTTTATACATGTTTTTTCAGCAGAGCTTAGATATAAACTCTACTGCACCAGGACAACATGCACACTAATTTGGGACTGGTTTCCAATAGGCCATTACCAGAAGTACTATAATTCATCTCAAAGAAGGTGAACTCTCGATCACAAAACATTACTTTAAACTGAAAGTCTCTAGGCAGAAATTTTACTGAACCTTGAAGCTTTTGTGGGCAAACTTGCACAGTCCTTTTGACACAGGTGAGTTACATTTATTTAAAGCTGAACCCAGGCTCTCCCAGCCCCACAGCAGCTCTCTGCCTCTCCCGGTAGCTCTTGGACTAGATCAGGTTCCAGCAGCTCTGAGCTTTTCAGATTGCAACATGGTGGCTGAGAAAATGCCAAAAATCTCCCTTCCTCCCTTGGCTGAAGTGAAATCATGTCATGAATATGAAGCTCTAGCTGATGTGCTACCCACTCAAAATGGCAAGAACAAAAATGCTAATAGCTAGTAATCATTTAAAACAGTACACTTTAAGACTAGATCCCAGTTAATTTCTCTAATTGGAGGAGAGAGGGGCTCTCTGAAAGGAGAGGATCCATCTGAATCTCTTTGTCCTGTGTTCTAGAAGTTGGGGTTTGC
This sequence comes from Zonotrichia albicollis, assembly GCF_047830755.1. NCBI lineage: Eukaryota > Metazoa > Chordata > Aves > Passeriformes > Passerellidae > Zonotrichia > Zonotrichia albicollis. The sequence goes on along the minus strand of NC_133826.1, from coordinate 12,370,136 downwards.
CCCATGTATTTAATCAAAATTTTGGCTAGGCTGTTCTTCCCCAGACAAGTTTAATCTTTTCCCACCACTCAGATGCATTTATCACCTAAGATAGCATCTGAGTTTTATGGCAGAATGTTGCAACATCACTGAGGTCACAGCTGATGGAAACCCTGATTGTTCATTGAAGATCTCTGTGCTGGCCTCAGAGTGTAAGCCCAGAAATGCATTTTAATTCTAAGTTTAAAGAATTTTTAAAATGCAGAGGTAATTCTGATAAAGCTGCCTCTCAAGAATAACTTGTTTACCTTCATTCATACCTATCTATTTTCTTCTCAAAGCAGACCTCAAGATTGAAGAAAGAGTAAAGTAAAGTACAGTTTGGAGTGAGTAGGCTTTACTAGGCTTTTTTCCTAAGATATAAGGAAAAAATAGAAAAAAAATCTCAGCACAGTAAGTTTAGTAATTTACCTTGCTCAGAGATACTGACAGAGACCAGCCACCTCTGCTGTAACTTCTGTACTATGTGAAACTTAGAGTGCCATGGCAATGGAATTTAAAAACTGTTCTGGTAATGCAGTGACAGAAAGCCACTACAAATATTCTTTAATTATTCTGGTTTTAAAACTTTGAATTTTACTGTGTTGTCTACCTGCTGCTGTAATTATTATCTCATCTGATTTTTTACCCCTTTGTTAGAAATTTATTACAACTCATCCATCTGTCATTGCAGTGGTCCCTGTGCTTTTTGAGAATTCTGCAGCATGGCCATTCTATCATTTTCAATACACAGTTACATTTTGGTCTGAGCATTTTAACATGAACCTGCCTTTCATATTTTATTGGGGCTCACAAAGCTTTTATCATACTCACCTAAGCACAGCCTGAGGTCTAAAAAACTGGATAAATCCTTGGGCTAGCATGTCTTTTAACTGTACACAATAGGAGTGATTTGGAAGAACTGGACAAACCTCCCTAGAAAAGCACAGTGTAATCAGCCATAAGATAATATTAAGCTGTCACATAACAAATAAACCAAGTTTTTTCTCCTTTTGAGGTAGTCTAACAAGGACTTATTAACAAGGCTGCAGTAGCCAAGGCTCAGAGCAGCCCACACTGGACTGCAGAGCACTGTCACTCTATCTGGGGTTAAACAAGGCTGGAAATTCACTTTGCTCCTTTTACAGCACCAGCCATGGCTCCAAAGGCAAAGGGATGAGGAAGACTAGAAATTCTGCTGACTACAGGGGGAATGGAAAAGAAAAGGAATAATCCAGCCATGAATCTGCAGCAGTGACTTCACCACAGCCCCAGGTTCTGATCCTTCCTGCAGCTCCTCCTCTGCTGGGTAACCCACAGCCCCAGGCAGGACTCTGACTGACCATGGATACCAGCACAGCTTTAAATCTCCATTCTCCTGCCCATCTCTGTCCTACAAGGAACTCATTTCCCACAACACAAACTACATCCCAGAGGATAAGAGGAAAGATTTTCCCTTGTGAATACGCTCCCTACAAGTTATCTTGCTGAAAATACATCCCTTTCTTCATTCCCAGACACCCCACATACACAATTCAATTGGGGAAAAAAAAAGAAAAAAATTAAAGGGAACAACCTACTACATTTCACATTTCTGACCTGTTTTTTCCTTTAAAAAATTAAAAAGCACAAACTGCAGCTTTCAGGACTGGATGACACTGTCAGTGTGACTGTCAGATACATGCAACAGTATTATATCCAAGTATTAGCCTGTTTGAGGCTTTATCAGGAAACTACATGATAATTAATTGGCCACAATGTGGACCTTTGAAACATGGGTTGGGTCATGTTACAACAAGGAAACTGGGTTAGTTACTGCTCCAGAGAGCCCTTAAGTCAGCAGGAGACTTTAGATCCTTATTCCTATAACATAAAATTGATTTCCCACAAGTTGTACACAAAGACTGTTCTGTGGAATTGGCAGACAGTATTTATGTGCTACACTGATATTTTCCAGATGTAGATTTGGATATTTCCAAGTAAAAAAACCAAAACCCAGCTAGTTTAGGGGATCCTCAAAGTAAACCTCAGTGCCGTTTATTTTCTCTCATCGTATTCCTTTTGGCAATGCAGACTTGAGCTCATAAACAACAGGGCTGGAGCCCAGGGAATGCAGCAGGCCCTCCACCACAACTGAAAGCAAGAGGAGTGGAGCCCACTAAGCACCTGGCAAGGAAGTCCTTCATTAGCACCACTTGGAAAGCCTTACATGAGATCACTCCCTCCTGGCCCTTAACAAAGAATATGAGGTGGTCCAGAGCAGAAAACGCACCCAAATCAAACACATGTGTTGGCACATACCTTTACCCTCTGGTTTTAATAAAAAGGCAAAGAATTCATGTCACAGTTGAGACAGGCACGATATACAGAGCCACACCACTTCAGAAGGCTGCAAACCTCTGCCCTCCTTGTTCTTTAGCCCAACTTTTTATGTTCTTCATCTTACATGCTTTACTCTTGGTGCCCTCTGTTCCCTTTGGTGCCCCTGGGCACTCCAGGGCTCATTGCTGTCAATGCTGCTCACCTGCTTCTCACAGCTGTGCCCACTGGGGATGAGGCTTGGCCTCAGCCCCACTTCCAATCACCACAAACTCTGTGCCCACTAATTTGTTCTTAAAACCATTCTAGAATTGCCCTGTATTTTGGGTATAATTGAGTACTTGTGTTTGGTTGTATGGATTAGAACCATGATAAAAACCTGTACTTAGGTTTTGTCCTAAAAAACCCACAGTTGATTTGGCATGACTGTCCTTTTAAAGTTAATGGCACTGCTTATGCTCCTATGCAAATAAGAGACAGAAATAAAGAATCATTTGCAAAGTCACTCTTTGCATAAATGAAATGACCCTTTCTTTTTAAAAAGAGAAGGATAATTTGAAAGGAAGAAGCAGTTTGAGGTAAACCATAAACAGACAATGTCTAGAATTTCTTCTTCATAATCAGTTTGTAATTGAAAGCTTTACAAACAGGACAGACTGCCTTTATTTTGAAGAAAATGCCAATTTCTCTTTAGTGCACAGCACATAATTCAGTGAAAGAATATACCTTTGACAGTCTCAGATGCTTTCTTCTAACACTTCATCTTTGTCTGCATTTTATTTTCATTGAGTAACCACTTTCCATCTGTTTGCTGAGGCCTTTTATTTCTCCTTTTACTCAGAGCTCAAATTCCCTGCCAGGAGTGCAGCACACCACTCAGAAGTTATTCACCACTTTAGGTGTCCAGTGTTCAGTTCTAGCTGGGAAATTTCCACCATTCATTGAACTTATTAGTGCACATATGTTGTATAAAAGAAAGTTACCATTTCTTCCAGGCTAACAAAACTTACATGATTCTAAAACCCTGGAATAGAAAAAAAGAGTTCTGTAATTGCTTACAGCTTTAAAAAACAGCTAATCTGAAGTATTTTAATTAATAACACCTCTCATTGGCTAGGGTTTTCAAGAAAAAAAAGTAATTTTTTCAATTACATTTTCCTAGAGGATACAGAGGACAAAACACAGTCACTCTAGTTGCAATTTTGTCTCCCTCAGACCTTGAATACAACCATTCTACTTGCCATGTTTCCCTTTTCTACTGTAACCACTATTATCACATGGATAATAAAACAATATTACTTGAAGTAATGAGATAATTTTTTCAAGATGCTGCTTATTTGGACCAACAGACTGCAGTAAGGCCAGTTCCTCTATATGGTATGTGATGACTGGTTCTGTGCAATCATGGAATGATTCACTGTGACTCTCTTCCTGAAGCAGTTAAATAAATTTTAAAAGAGAAAATAAATTGAAAACCCTGCTAATTTTCATGAATGTTCATTTGCCAAAACAAACCTTTCCATGCCATAACTTATATTTTGCATTACCATATAATTTAAGACTATAAGTCTGGCAAAGGGCACTGGCCATCTTTTGTAAATGCAGCCAAATCCTCCTGCTGAAAAATGTTCTCTTACACCATCACACTCTGCAACAGCATCAGCAGATCCAACCTCACACTTAAGCTGTTATCAGCTCTTTGCATTAATGCTGACCAGTGTCCATTTTGTTGGTAATACTATGAAAAAGCCGTAGAAATGCATATGGGGCCATTTGGGGAAAAAAAAAAAAAAAAAAAAAGTATGTAAGTCAGTTCAGCAAACAATTATTTCAAAATATTAAATGTAACAAGCTCAACAAGCAGACCAGTCCTGTAAAATTCATGGTCTGTTAGAGCTTCAGGAGATCACTAAAATTGCCACCTTAAAGATCCCAGCAGAGGCTCCACACTGCCATTCAAAAGGGTTTTTTGGTTTGGAGGTTTTTTGAAAGAAAATTACCAATAATCAAAAGTAGCATATTCCAGTTCCAATCAGGAATACTGTCGGCACAGTAGTGTTGAATCCAGTCTGGGAAGTTACTTTTCATAAAAATACTTGAAACTTTATTTACCATTGCCTTACTCAGTTGGCATCTATTGCCTCAACTGCTGCAAAAGCAAGAATAAATCAGGGCTCTCATCGTCATCATCATCTTGGAAATTTCTGTACTGCTTCATCAATTTACTGTGAAGAGCTAGTCACAGACCTACCTAAGAGTCAGCTAAATACTGAACATCCTAGAAACAGCTGAGAGAACAGATTCAATTCTGAAGACTATGTAAGGATGATAAAAAAAAAGAGAATGGTACATATCAAATCTTATGGCATGAAAGAAAAGAGCTACCAGATCTACAAACTGATGTTACTGTGGGAGCAAGGACACTCTGAATTCACTTGGTCTCTTACACAGGAGGAGTACACAGGAAGCAGAGTAAATAACTGGTTTATAAGAATTCTTCACATTACACTGAAGTGAAAAAACAGTGGAAGAGATGAGAACGGTGGAGCAGTTTTTTGTGTCAGTTGTGCTGCTGGACAGCCGTGACTCATCCAGGACCCTGCAGGCTATTAACTGAGCAATCCACTAACCACTGCTGATTTTCTTCTTGAAAGTCACTTATTTTCCTGTGTAAAACAGGGAGGCAATTGTTCTTTGCAGTGGCCAGTCTAACACACACACACACACACACACAGGGCTCTGTTGGTGTTTTGGTTACGTAGCACTCTTGTGCTGCTGAGACAGCTCGGGCCAGGCTGGTGTTTCACATTTCAGAGCTGTGGGCACTTGGCTCAGCTGGCCAGATGTTTCATGGTTCCTTCTGGGTAAGGTCCCCAGTCAAACCAAGACAGCCAAAAAGAAGAAACCTTTTCTTTCCCTTGTTCTTCCTTTTTTTATTCTTTAGTAAGTAAAATGTCCTTTAACTGTGTATCCCTTTTCCTAACTGGCTTTCTAATTATGAAGGTAGCTGATTGTAGTGCATATCAGCTGTGGGTGAGAGCATCCCATCTATTTTAACCAACTTGCTCTTCATATTCCTGCTCTGGAAATCTTAGCCAACCTTAGTCTTGTTATTGATTATCAGATTATCTCATTTCTACCATTCCTGTGCCCGGAAAGATGTTTCAGCCATTTCATCCTGCATGCTTTGCTTTTATTTATTTTGTCTCAGCTGCTCTCCCACTTAGAATTCACACTGTTTGTTACTTTGCATTCAATCGTCAGTATTTTTAACACTGGTAGCAGGAGTTAGCTGAGAGCATTGGAAGGAAAGCAGCAGTGTAGATAAGAAAGAGGACAACACAGACACAAGCATTTTATGCTGGATATTACCGTAATATAGCTTTTCTTTACTTCAGTTAGCTTTACTGGAAGGAACCCTGGACTTCATTCTGGTTAAACATCTGTTGTATCATAATTCTCTCCTTGTTAGGTGACAGCAGGAGGTGACCTACACACAGAGGTTGCAAACTCTCAAAAGTTAAGAAATGCCAGATTCAGGGTTGCCTAATTCAGCTTCTGTATTGTGATACATGCTGTAACTATGCAACTGCATTTTTTCCCCAGGCTTCATGAGCATCACGGCACAGATAGTTCTTCTGTCAGAATTTCTTCAGTAATATTTTTATACATATTTTTTCCAATATCTGACCTCATGACTTCAAATATTTCATGAAATAACCTCTACTGGACTCTAAAAAGAAGTGCTATTTTACAAAGACAGACACATTAAGAAAGAGGAAATATTAAACAACAAGAGACAGACCTGCAAAGCAATTTCACTCATTTAAATAAATAGGAATTTAAGCAATTAAAATAGGCAACTCAGAATTATAAAAAGAAAATATTTATTAAAGAACAACAATGAAAACTTCAGAGTATTTGGGGACATTTCTGGAAAATAAACCATGTTATCTTGTCTTTAAAAGAGATATATAAGAGCTGCCTTCCCAGTGCAATTCAGAGCTCAGAAGTAACATCAATAATTCTGTCTCTGGCCTGCTGCTGAGCTCTGCTTCCTCTGCATTTTGTGAGATAAGAGACAATCTGAAGCACCAGGCAGGTTTCCTAAGTGTTTTTCATGCAGCCCAAATGGCCCTGTGGTAGAACAGAAACCACCTTTGAGCTGCCTTTGAGCTGGATTGGGTTGTGAATTGGATTTTGAATTGTCTTTCTTTTTACCAGTGCTCAATGTAGCCATATCTTGAACAATGTTTTGTACCTTCAACATGTAAATCACAGTAGCCTTTCAAGAGACTGCCCAATTAGGCAGGAAGAGAGTCAATATTAGCATTTGTTGATCCAGTGCTTACAGCTGAGAACAGCCCAGCTGGTCAAACACCGTGGGAAGTTGAGGCAGAGTGAGTGAGGATGAAGCAGCAAGGCATTTGTCTCCTGAAAATGCACAGTACATCCTGTGTCCACCCATCATTCTGAGATCCATCATGCTTTCCACTTGAAAAAAGCTTAGGAGGAGCAAATAAATACTATTATATTGAGCATTTATGGTAAAAAAATGACCCTTTAGAAAGTTATGCCACCTGCTGAGCTCTGAGCTTTCTGCTGGTCATGGAGGGTGAAGCAATGAAAGAAGTTTGTCTTCTCTGGAAGGCAAACAAATCATTTGCCTTTCAAAGCAGATGCTCCAAAGGTAAGTATATCTGCAGTTTTGCTTTCAGTTCTAAAACCTTTGTATCTTACCAATAAATCAATGGAAAAGAATAAAGCAAGAAAATATAACCTTAAAAATAACCTGGATGCATAGAATACAGCAATTTGTGGGTATGCTCTTCTTTTGTAGGAATAAGTCAGAGGTAGTTTTGCCATTGCAGTACTGAATGCTCAGGAAAAAATGAGAAGAAATCTTCTTGTAGTGAGTCAGCTCATCCACCATGTCCCTTTCTTTGTTCTTCAGGTAAGTAAAGTATATTTGCACACCTGACTAAATAGGAAGGTCTGATTTATTGACTTCATTGCTATCTGAATTTATAGCACCATTAGAGGAGGAAACTAAGACAGTTATTAAAAGAAGAGCTATGATAAGGCCAAGGAAGTTTCAGTGATATAAACAGAGCCATTTCCTTTAGACTAGCAATTTTTTGTGCTGTATTTAAAGGATGTGACACTATGGTTCAGTATCATTGCCAAATTGGAATGATTGTGCCTGTGAATCACCCATTTCAAAACATAATTCTTACTTACCTTGAAATGGAAAGAATGGAAAATCTAAACAAATAAAGGCATGTGGTTTCCTGGTGTTTGCTCCATAACATGTAGTGCATTGGTAATTAAAGGCATGGCAAATCACAGGAACACAGAATTTAACCCTGAGTCAAATTTCAAACAGGCATGGAGGATGCAGTCTGCCAGCTGTATCCACTTAGGAGAACAAACATTCCTAACAAAAGGCTTCCAAAATCACAACGTGATGCACTACTAACAATTCTACCAATTTATTTTGCATGTTGTGGAGTTCTACATGGATTACAAGCACATAGGCAGAAGATGAGGTAGTCACTGTGAGCAGATTAGAGCATCTGCTCCCCTTGTATCAGGTATAGAAGGAAAAAACCCCAAAAAACTACAACAACAACAATAACAGCAGGGTTCATAAGAAATGAGACAGCAAGAAAGGAATAGCTTTATTGGAGGAGAAATAAAGAGAGCTCCCTCTAGGTGTGAAATGCCTGGCAGCAATGTCTCCTGCATGCTGACACAGGTCTAGTTCAGAAAGTTTAGGAAAATGCAAATGAGTGAGAATCACTAGTATTAAATATTAGTTCCTAAAGTAACATGGAATAATGCTGATCTTTCAGAATTGCATTAAACTGTGCTTAGAGTATCAAATCAAGTGTATTTCAAGTAATTATATATATTTTAGACATTAATTAGCCCATTCTAAGTAAATTTCTCCAGTTAACTGTCCTTAACATTTATTTAGCATAACCATCTCTCTTCCAAATTTGCCACAGTGTCCTCTGTTTTGAGGAATTTCTCTAGTATCACTCCCATTTGAGTTCTGCAACAGCACAGCTTTATTTAAGTATCCACCTAGTCTTTACATTCCAATAGAGAAACCAAGCAGAGAGGAGCAGCAATGCATTAAGGAAGGGTGAAATACTGTGTACATCTGCATTCTGCCACAGCAGCAACCTGCTCTTTCCCTATGACTTGGCAGTCAGGAAGAGCTCACAGACAAGCAATTAACTTTATCCACAAATCAGCTCTATGAAGCCTCATTTATATTGCCTCAAATCAAAAGCACAACAGTCCCACTGCCGTAGATTTTTAAAATTCGAAAATAAAACTAGTAATTGCCTTTTTCATTATTGCCTCATGCTGGCTCAAGATACATGTGCAACATTAAACACATTTGCAGCTCTCGGTCTGATTAACTAACTCAAGGCAACAAACCCAAAGGCGTTATGGCCACCATTCCTTCTAGGACAAAAGCTGGAGTCCCCAAAGTGGACTTGAGAGCTCTCTGTTGAATTGATATGGTTTGGGTGTGCTAGAGAATTAATCCTTTCATACAATGTTAGTGCACAGACTAACCACTGAACAATTTCTTTTGCACAATAGAAGGATAAGACTGGATCATTACAAACCTCCTGTGTGACCCCTGGAATAAATTGCGCTATAAGTCTTAATGTATTCATCTTGTTTGAATTGGAGCATTTCCTTCTAAAAAGCATCCAGTTCAGATTTTAGAATGTCCAATAAGGAGAAATTTATTACAATCTTTATTAAATCATTCCACTGGCAAATCACTCACACTGTTTAAGATGTGCCTGCTTGGAATCTAAACTGCCTAGTCTTAAATTTAATTGCATGGCTTCCATTTTACCTCTTTCAGCCAGACAGGAGAGCTGCTGTTATCAAATCTATGCTGCACATAAAGGCAAGCTGCTCCTTTATCTTCTCTTTAATAAACTTTGCTGAATCCTGCTGCAGAGAAAGGTTTCTAAATCTCTTAGTTCCTCTCTTACACCTCCCTGACTAAAAAACTTCCAGATCTGAATGTGGTATTCTGGTAACCTTTGTACCATGGGTAATTACAGCTTGAACAATCTCCTACTCCTTGGTTCAGACAGGGAAGGACTGGGAGCTCCCTCACCCCCAGAGCCCTTTTCTGTCATTGCTTCCCAAAGCAGCTTTCCCTCAGAGAAAAACCCTTCCCTGTTCAGCCTCCAGCAGCGTGGGTTCAGCTCCAGCCCTACGAAATAATGCCCAACACAGGTTTATATACAGAGTCACAACGGGATGGGACTGCTGGGGAGCAGGTCTTGAGCTGTTTATTTTCCAGCATCAGCCTCATGACATGGTTATGACAATGGGAAGATGCCAGCTGCAGCTGAAGCTCAATGTCACAACTCACTTTGAAAGTTTTTTGACCAATCACACAAAGCAAAAGCACATTGACAGCAGTTCTATCCAATCACCATCAGCACACCTACCTCTGTTTAAAACAATGCTTGCTTATTTTGAATACAATACCTGCTTGTAAGCCTTAAGATACAATGCACAGAGCTCCATTAAGCTTAGAACTCTCTAATATCTAGTAGGTATACTTTTCTGTTGCTTAGGGAGTTTTTTTAGCCAAGGGCTAACACACAGCATTGTTCTATTTGTCCTTTCTACATCTCACAGAACATTTCTGCTGACCAATCTCATGGCTACTGCTTATCTCTAATCATAGTTCTGCTCTTTCTGAGGCCTGCCTTCTGCAGCTTTCCCAAAACCCTCTGATTTTAAGGCTTCCCTGACCAAACCCTGATTGTTTGGTGCCACCAAGGGCAAAACACAAGAATTTGGTGCCTGTGAAGGAGCAGCCCCACGTAGATCAGGCACAGCTCATGCTGGGCTGGGCAGAGGCTGCTCAGGGACACAGCCATGCCCCCAGATACTCACCTGGCTGCAGGAAACACAATTCCCAGTCCTTCCCTCACTCTTTGGTGTAACCCCAGCAGAAGGAAAGTTCAGAGGACTCTCATGAGCACACAAGTGTAATTCAGACAGCATTTAGAACCATTGTTGTTCTGATACGAGATGGTTTGGGATCTGCTGCAAAGTGTTTACTGAAGAGAGAGCTGATAGAAATAGGTAACTCAAGCATGAGCCCAGCAAGCTTTTCCTCAATTACGATTTTAAAAATCTACTAGTTAATGAAAATGCATTTCTGCAAGAATGGGAAAAAATATGGGAGTGAGAAAAAGAATTTGGAAAGAAAATGTAGCATCTGCAGTAGAGACTGGTTGGCATTTTCGTTAGTTACTTACTAAATCTCAATTTATTTCAGTTTCAAATGTATTCTGACTAATGAATCAGCACACAGTCCTGATATATTTATGAAATAGCCAAATACCTGGTCCTTGCATTCAATTAATGGCCAGTATATCTGTCATTATAGATAAAGCTGCACAGCATGTTAATGTATTTATATGTTGTCTGGTGTATTAACATTTCTTTAAAAAAAGAAGAGAAGAAAGGATTGAAAATAGTAAAACAAGATTTATTGTCTTTAAACATTTAGCAAAGAGATATAAAATGGGCTTAAGAAGTAATTGGAAATTCTGCAGAATAAAAATGTCTGGAACATGAAGAGACTCTCAGTCTCCACTACCATTTAAATTAGCTTTTATATATTCATTGTTTTGTAGATATCCACAACATGATTTTAAGACCTGACAAACAAAGCCACTCTTCATGACTAATGGATATCATTTTTTGCAAGACAAATGCTCCTCCAATAATCATTTTAATGGTCTTTAAATTCTCTAAGTATTGCTCCTGAGAGAAAATATTTAAAATATTTTAAAATATTTTAAATAATGTCTTTCAAATAATGTCCAGCTTTTACATATATAGTCTTGGGTTAAATAATACCAGGGATGTACATACCTGTGAGTGCTCCCTGTGAGGGGAGAGGGGGAAGAGAGGGGGATGTCCATGGGAACAGAACGGCCTGGCTGGAAATGGGAACGGAGAGCAGGGAATTGATCCTGCCAGGGCAGAGATCCGGGGGCCGGGAGCGGCTGAGACACGGCACGGCGGGATGCTGGCACACGGCAACGTGCGGGCACACTCGCTGCTCACACTCACACTCACACACACTCATTCACACTCTTGCACACTACTCACTCACACTCTTGCACACTACTCACTCTCACTCACACTCACTCACACTCGCGCACACTCTTGCACACCCGCTCACACTCTTGCACACTGCTCACTCATGCACACTCTTGCACACCTGCTCACACACACACTTGCACGCCCGCTCACACTCCTGCACACTACTCACACTCACACACACTCTTGCACACCCACTCACACTCTTGCACACTCACACTCACTATCATTTCAGACAGGCTGCACTCCACCCCTCAAGCCTGTTTCAGATCTCTTCCCAAATTGCCATTGCCTCTAGAGAATACAGGGACTTTCACTGCCTGCACACAGTAGTTACATGCCTGCATTTTAATCATTCTGCTGCCTTATCATCTATAATCCATCCATAACCTCTTTTGCTTTCATATTTCTAGAAAGAGGTTCATAATTTGGCAGTAAAAATTCATGTTTTATCTGTCTATAGTAAAAGTTGCTTTGCCTCTGCTTCCTCCTGCTTGCCTCTGTGAGATTGTTAATGGACTATTCACTGCCTCACTGCCTGTGCACAATAATGAGTGTATAACAAGATTTCCTATAGAACAACACCTTATAACGTAACCTCATTCATGCTTTCAGGCTCACAACAGCCAAAACCACATTATTTGGAACTCTCATTATGAATAAAAATGAAAAAAATGCTAAAAAGATCTGTGCAGATTGCGCAGGTTAACCAAGTAGAGAAGACTTGAGACTTTTATTTTCTTCAGAAAAACAGATGCAATTGGCTTCTCAATTCCATGAGCCATGCTGAAAACAGATTCAGGCAAAGAGGAGAAAATTTTATTCTTGTGAGGATGAACTTCCAAAGAATAAATAAATGCATAGAGAAACTACAAGCAGGTCTGATCTCAAGGAAAGGCAAGAAAGTGCAAATGAGGACACTGTGGAAAACACTGATGCTTCTTGCACTGAGCCTAGAGCTCAGGGGAAACATTCACTCAGGGACATACCTTAGTTTAGCCATTTTTGTGCTTTTTCACCAGGCTTGTTGAAGAAAGAAGAAAGGCTCTTTTTTTTAACTTTTTTATTTCCTTTTAATAATACTTTTTTATTCTTTTGCTCTGCCTGGAAGCAAGACAGGCATTCCACTGCAAATAAAAGGACATAAAAAATTTGAAAAAAAAAGAGAGGTGAGATCTCAGATCAAGGTTAAAATAAATGAGGAGAGTAGAGTCAGTGGAGAGACCAGCCAGGTGATAACTGCAGATCAGCTCTAATGAGCTGAGATTTTTTTTCCTGCAGGGTATGAGTTACTCTGAGTCAAAGGAATATTTTTAAGTGACAAAGAAAATGCCACAGAGGAATTAATTGTTGCATTGTTGACTACTGGTTAGTCATACATATCACAATATGTGTCTGAGTGATGTCATCTTTTAAACTCCCGTCCCACATGAACATAATGGGGAGATAATTGCAAGAAGCTGGTTGGAATTAATCCAAGGGAAGAAGCAGGAAGCAGAAACTGCTGAAAAGCTTGTTTTAATCTTGAAAAGAGAAGTGTCATTCCATATTTTCCAGGACAAATCCTTCCCTGTCTCTCCATGGTCTCTGACAAAGCAGAGCTCATGTCTTTGTCCCCACGTGCTTGTAGGAAATACAAAACCTTTTTTCTTGTATATCCTACCAACAGTTGATCATACAAATGACTTTTTCTACACTTAGCTAAGATAAGATGCTTTTCAGGACAGATGCTTGAGAGTAGATTTAGGTACTTCCTCAGACAGTGAAAATCTGCTATGAAAATCCAGGTTTATTTACTGCAGTCAATAAAGAATCCTTTTTCCAGAGAAAGGAAATACATTCCTGTTCATAAATTGAAGTGTGTGTAAATAGAATTTTTTTTTTCTCCTTACTTAACACTCTCAGCAATCATGACCCCTTTCATTCACAGTGATGGGCTGGAGAAAATAAACTTATTAAATTCATGAAATCCGCACTGTCTGTCCACTTAAATGTATCACAGGACTTGTTTTCTATCTACCACAGTGACAGTATCAGGTAGAAATCATTCCAGTTTGTTTTTTAAGGCTTTTGAGCCAGTTGCCCTGGATTCTAAAGAACTTTCTGTGATGATTTTGAGGGTAGTGTTTTGACAACTGTTTATGATGGATGAGGATCCCTTGCAACAATTCTACACAAATATTTCTCTTCCCTGCCTGTTTGTTTGTGTTACCTGCTTCTGTTCCTGTGTAAATTAGCAAACAGCAATTTGGTAAAGGGGAAAGCCCAGGAGTCTTGGGTATGAGATGGAGCATTGGGCAGAAAGATGGCAACCATGCAAGCTTCACAGTCCAACTGGTTCAAGGTTATTCATGACTTTATTCTGGTGTTCTTACTAATAGAAGATTAAAATCCTTCTGCAGTGAAACAATTCAATAAAAGGGGTTTAGTGCTATGAGTAAAATGACTGAATTATGCACACAACACTACTTGTCTCATACTAATCCTGGTGAGCTTATTATCTGTTAGGCTTTATTACTGGCGCTGGATAAGGGAATGAAGATTTAGAGATCTTCTTAAACTCTTCTAAACTTGCTCTAGAAATGAAGTAAATAATATAGCAGGATGGTAATTTTGGTGGGTTTTTTTTAATCAGGCAATTTCTATGCTACAAAGTCAAGGTGACTTTTGCCATTGCATTTTGTTATGGTGGAAATATTAATGGACACCAAGCAGTCTATTACTCCCACAGAAGGAACAACATCTGTAAAAAGTGTGATAAAACCATTCTTTCAGACTCATAGGCAGGAACATGAGGCCCCAGATACAAGATACAGCTGGAAAGAATGGAAGAATGAGCTGGAGTGCAGAGTCTGACAAAAGCTGAGCTGGGTGGAAAAGTGACTCCCTTATTGTTCAGCGTTGTTTGGCAAAGCCAACAGGCACAGAGAAGAACGTAAGCTGCAAGCAAACGAAACTGCCAAAGGCATCATTCTGACTTGGAGCAAAGATGAAGAAAATAAAGCAGTTTGGAAACAATGAGGGAAGCAAATGCCCCAACTCTCAAACCATCGGAATAAACCACGATTTTACACACTTCACACATGCCATCAAAATTTCTTTTACAAATAACTCTGGAAAACTGTAATTATGCATTTAGGACCTTTTGCAAGCATTAACCATGGTTTTACTAAACCAGGCACTGACTCCAGACTTGTTCATCAAGTTATAAAGCTGGTATTTATGCATTGAAAATTGTCGTCATTAAGAAGTGTTGCAAAGGGCTGATTATCACACATTCCACTTGCAAGCAATAAAGCAGCATGCTGGCAATTCCACTCTCATATTTCCAAATGCCATATTAAAAAAAAGCGTATTAATGGTTTGCCACAAATCTTGAAAAATATTCTTTTCCCTATAAATACTACTGAGACAGGCTATTTTCTTGCATATGTATTAATGCATTTAATTGAAAACTCAAGGCAGCTGTTACACTGCTATTCATTTTATTATAATCATAAAAATAATGGATGTTCAACACAGAGCTGAATACAGATTAATGCCAAAGCTATTTACTAATCCCTTTTCCCCTGATCATTCAAGAGACTAACCACAAATTTGAACGGCCAGAAATACAGGAGGAGAACATTTTGTAGCGAGTTCAGCAGGGTACAAATCACAGGCATTTTTTTATTTACTAGGGACTAGAAATCTAGACAATGGAGAAAATAGAGTCCCAAGCAACAGTCTGCAGCACAACCCACAGACACCATTTTGTCTGCAGCCTTTCTTCAGTCAAGCACAGCTAGAAGATGAACAGACCTTAGCTCTGCCCCCTCCCATGTTCTGGACAACTCAGTGCCTACACCTAATTCCAGATGAAGACTAGATCTTCTCCCACCTGCTCCTGGGGATAGGATGAAACCTTGGCAGCCTCCCTCTCCACACTCAAAAGTTGTAGTGATGGCTTTAAACACAGTTCAAAGATAGAAAAATTAGTGTAGCACACCGAATCCACATTAAAAACCAGGATCTGTCTTTTAACACCAAAAGAAAAGTCCAGTAGCTGTGGATGGAATGATTCTTTCTGACTTCCAGCAGCAGTAGCAAGCTCAGCATTCCAGAGACATCTCCTCCCCTGACACAGCTTCCCATACATTTAGCACACAGAAGAAAAGCAAGAAAAGCCAACACTCAAAACCACCTACTCTGAAGAGAGACCTCAGGAGGGCTTTGGCATTGCTTTTCAGTCAAAAAGGCAAGTT
The DNA here is from genome assembly GCF_047830755.1 of Zonotrichia albicollis. Taxonomy (NCBI): domain Eukaryota; kingdom Metazoa; phylum Chordata; class Aves; order Passeriformes; family Passerellidae; genus Zonotrichia; species Zonotrichia albicollis. Next base: position 12,354,384 of record NC_133826.1, on the reverse strand, counting down.
CCTGCATGCCAGTTTTAAAAAATTCTCTACAGTCCTACCTGCATTTTCCAAATCTGTTCCCATATCAATTCAAACTGTGAGAGTTCAGAACACCTGGCAATTAAATATAGATAAAACAATTCCTGGGACCAAAAGGAACCTACTGTGGGATCACACCTTGTTTGCTGGTGCTCCAGCAACCATTTCATACAGCCTCTCTTCATAAAGGTTAGAATTCTGCCCTAAAATCAGCCTGGATTTTGTCTCCATACTCTTCCCTTGTGCTGTTCCATTTGTGTTAGAAATCCTCCTTAGTGTTTCCAGACCGAAGGCAGCTTGTGGCCACACCTGTATTCCTGGCAGTGCAGTTGGTTGGCTTGAAAAACTCCTCTCTCCAAGATTCTTGCCAACCTAAGAAACTCTTTTTAGCTGTACCAAAGAACACAGGATCTTCAGTCTGATGTTTAAAGATTCTCATAATCATTTTATTAGGCCTTTTTTCCAAATCTGTCCAATGCTTAAACAACAGGGGAAGCCTGCACTGAGCACAGGGTTGAAAATAAAAATAAAAATTGCTCTGGGTTGCCACATTGCCTCCAAGTTTCTCCTGGTCTTCCCTCCTGTGATGCACAGCAGTCACTTTTTCCCAGATGCAGCCCTCAGGTGGGTTAGTCATTCAATGACTAGAGCATCAAGGTATTTTCCATGTAGCATCTCCAATTAAGAACTTCCCTCAGTCCCTAAAATTTGAAGTTATAACATTTAATTTTAAAATATTGAACTATTAAAATACTATTGGTCAAGTTTTAAAGGCAAACTTGTTGGACAAGTTTTAAACACAATCTTTTTGGTCATGTCATCTTTCCCAGTTTGTGTCCTCAGCAATCTCATTAACATAAGCCTATTTTTTGTGCCATGGTCTTTTTTCTGCCACTTTAAAAAAGAAATCATCCCTCAGGTCAGTTCTTGAGAAAGTCTTCTGGTAAATTCACTATCTCAATAGTGTGACAATTAGCACAGCTCAAGAAAAGAGCTGATTCCCTCACAGGCAATGTATTATCTGCCTTGGACTTGATGAGCCAAACCACCAATCTGAGCCGAGTTTCATGAACCTTTCCCTTGCAGCAATTCACTTTAACCAAGAACCCTGCCAAGAAAATTGCACATTCAGTTGGTAGCACAGAATTCTAAAAGACAAACATTGTCAAAGCTATATTCACTTATCCTTGACAATGAAGGGAATTAGCTTGTTCTTTACCAAAGGAGAAAGTAGTTATAGCATATTTATCTAGAGCTTCACCTCAATTCACAATGCTCCTATTCCTGGAATAAGGTCATACTTGTAACTCCCTTTCTTTTCTGGTTTGCTTTATAGATAATGAAACGAAAACATATCAACTGTGAAACAACATGCACTTTTAATTTGTTGACATAAGAAGGACAAGGTTAACCCCACTTTTGTAGTCCTGCAATTAGGATTTTGTCACTATCAAATTTGTACATGCTAATGGCAAACGTCCATTGGGCATTTCAGGTATTGTTACCAACAGAGCTGAGATTTATGTCATTCTGTTGATTGCTTTCTGTATCTGATCATTAAAAATTTAGTTTATTTAGGTTAGAGATGCTTCAAAAAAGGCTTACTGGCTTCAAAACTTCAGCTCAGCAAGTAAAATTATCTCTTAAAACACTCACTGGAAACAAAATCCACATTGTAAAAATGAGAATGTTTGGAAAGTATGTGTGAAGGATTTTAAAAGAGATTTCAATACTATGATATGAATGCCTGGAGACTGTGACTTGCAATGGATTTACCATGCTTGCTTTCCCATTTCAAGCCAGAGAAGGTTTATATATATAAAGTACAAATCTGTGCCTTTACTGGAAGAGCTGTCAAGTGAAAGGATTACACAAATCACTGACAGATCAGCTGTGTTACAAGCACAACTTGTAACTCTTAAGTCTGTCATTAAAAGCTTTTTCCACTAAACTAAGAAGTCTCCTCCCTCACTGTTCACCATTATTTTCCTGTTAAAAAGTAAAGATTTGGAAAAACTTAAAAACCAATATTTTTGTAAGCAGAAAATTGCATTATTAGCTATTGTGGTGCAATATGTTTCTTCAGCTAGATCTCATCTAAAATTCAAATCCCTGATTTCCTTCTTATCGTTAATTAATGCAGTTCATGCTAAAAACCCTACCCCTAGAAAATTACAATAAAATATTTTATTATTCATCCCAAAAGAAGGCAATAATTTCTATACTACATTCATGAGCCCACATTCCTATCAAACATTAGCAGGGCAGGAGAGCTCCTTGGCAAACACGCCAAGAACCACAGCAGCAGTTCTGCTGACCAGAACCACTGGGGTACCCAACCTCCACACTGATCCTGTCAGGGATTTACATTGAATTGCCTCTAGTCTGACCTGTAGACTTCATTTCAAAGAAAAGTAGACATGTATTTCTCCCTGATTCTCGCTCTCCTTCAAATACTATAGTAAAATCAGCTTACCACAACTTGAAAACCTGCATTGGTTCTCAGGGGACCGGGAGAACCCCACAAAATAATGATCCAGGTACAAAACCAGCAGCTACATCTCTCTGAAAGAGCTCAGACATCACAATAGAGATTTAGGTAAAGAGTGCCATTAAAGAAAACTGAAAAAGCTGTTCCCAACCTCTCTGTTTACTAACAGCAGGAGAGATAAAGACAATATCAATATATCAGGAGATCGCTTCTATTCAATCTACTGAAACTCTGTTGTTGCATTTAGACACTGTGTTCTATTTAATGACAGTGCATGTTGCAATAGGTGAAAAAAATATATTTTCTGTACATTTATGCAGTCTCAATCTATTTTAGTTGTCAGTGCCTGAATCTCACACATTAAACATTTCTTTTCTGAGGACAAAGTCTGTACTGCAGGCTGCATACTTTTCATTCAAAGTTGTTACTATGTACAAGTATCCTCTTAAAACGTTGAGGATTTTCTCTTTGACTTCCAAGTCTGTAAATTTGTTCACATTTTCGTAAACCAAATCAGAGATCTTTTAATGCATTACAACATCTAAATGCAAAATGCCTTACAAACATATTGAGTCAGAGAATTGGACAGGAAAACAATACTGAATATAAATTTCAGATGAAGCTCTTATTGCCAGAGTTGAGTTCTGAAATTCATGACAAAGATGCCTTTCTTTCAAAAAGGGAAAGAGCCAAGGCCCTGATTTTTAATTGTTCTGAAATATCTCCTGGCCAAAAAAAAAAATAGGAAAAATAAAAGCATAATATATCATCTTACTACAATACTCAGACTTTGGAAGAGACATTCTCAGAACTCTTTTCTTCAAAAACAGTATTTAATTTGAAAAGTAGGATAAGCTCTCATTAAAAAGCAGGAAGAAAAAAATCCAACAAAATATTACAAATTAGCCTAATTTTAACATTAATATTGCACTTTCAAATTCACAAAAACCAAGGTTTTCAAAGCTTTATATTACATTTATCTCAAAAAAAAAGAGAAATTAGACAAATTGTGATGAAAATTATATAAAGAAATAAAGAGTATATGCATTATTCAAATCTGACTAGCAGACGAGATTTTCCTAAATAGACTTGATTATATTAATAGCTCTTTGAATAATAGCTGAATGAATAGGGTAGTATAAAATCAGGTTTAACTGAAGCATAATTTGGCATATTAAAGGTGTCACAAAAGATGTACCTGTAATTTGCAAAATTTGTTCCTTTAAAAGTGTAAAATATTCATCGCTCATCATATTTTTTAAATGATGAGCTCAGAACTTTATGAACACCAGATTTCATTAAATCCCCTTGTTGCATCTAAAGACTACCTAACGACTCTGCAAAAATAGAAGAAAATAGAGCTGTGTTTTCCATTGTCTTGAACATAGCAGTAAGTCTGGAAGCAAAGGCACAAATTGCATCTGTCTGCCAGCTCTCTGCTGGCTCTGCACCAAATTACAAAAGTAAGGAATCAGTCACTTTTAGAGCAGCTGAGTTTGGGCTGAGTTACTGTTCTGGGCCATTCCACCTCAGATTTTGAGCGGATTATTCACCAGCATTCAGCTCCATGTGCAGCACACACTAACAAGATGTTTACAGTCCCTCTGGCCAGCACTTAAATAGAGCTCATGTGCTAGAATTAGTTTGTCTAACTAACCTGGGAGACATTTGTAGTGACATTTAATGACATTTTCACTGTACAAAGCATTAGTGTCATTATTGGTTAAGTTTTAAAGGCTGTATTCTATTAGTGAAACAACGTTAATTTGCTACACAAATCACTACAAAGAGAGAGAAGTATTTATCATGCTTTATAAGGCAGTGGGATTCTCACTGTGACAAATTATTCATGCATGCATGGAAAATGCAAATAATCTACCAGATTAGGTAGTGGTACCTGTCTTATGTGCTGCAAATAGTGAGTGCTTTGAGAACACTGAAAAAGTAAGATATATTGACATGCTTTATTGCAGTAAATGCTAGTAAAATTGCAATCACTATTTAAATCTTAGACCTGAAATAAACTCCACAAAAATAGGCCACTGTGACAAGAGGCAGCTCTTTGCAGAATTAGAGCTTCAGAGATTATATTTATCTTACTATTTTATCAGTGTAATGAGACAAATTATTCCCTGAGTATACACTGATTGAACAACATTAATTTCTCAAAATCAAATGGATGGCCAAAACACAAGTTAACAAGTGGTTATCTACTACAAGGCAACACTTTGTACATTATCCATAGTACTTTTTCTCTTTTTTAAAAGGAATTCTTCATTTTAATACATTTTATAACCAGTGGCATGTTGGTAACTAACAGTAGTGTACATAAACACGTCCACAAAATTTGACATTTGAGTTCTATGTTTTGAAACCAACAAGGAATTCTTGGAATTTCCTTTTTGCTTTTCACCTAGAAGTTTAAAGAACAAATCACATGGCCCACAACACTTTAACCCCTCATTTCCATGAGTAAATCAGCTAAAGTAACCCTGCACAAGACAGAGAGTGTGCTCAACTGCAACAGAAGATTGTGGGCTCAGACTTGCAATTACTGAACAAGAAGAAATGCTCAAACTCCTTTTGCAAAGTAATACATCCTTGAGGGTCAAATGAGCAATGGGATGTACAAAATTTTACCATCTCCTTAGAATTTCTTCAATTTTATTTTCAAGTTTTACAGAAATTTGCTGAAGTGGAGTTTAGAATCCTTCCTCAAGAACCTAGTAATGAGAACAAGAACCTGTTCGCTCAATGATACTTCCAAGTGTCACAGATTCAGACCAAAAAAAACCAACACTGACATAGAACATGTAAATTTATTGGCATAATCTTTATTTTAAAGAGATCTCTGCAATTCAGTGAAAGACATTTTCTTCAGGTAGTGATTTAGGAAAAAACTTTGTAGTAATTATTACTTTATATTCTTATGCAAATATAAAAATACTAAAAAGATATGACACCTTCCCAGGCCAGAGCCCACATTCTCATTCAATTTCATTTGCAATAATCTCAGATTTAAAAGTAAAAAATTAGTAGTCAAAATAAACATTTATGTACAATTTAATTGGAAAAACCTAACATCTAAGATTAGTTAAACGTATTTTTCAAGGTCTAGGCATGCACTGTCAACCAAACTACAATTCTTTGTGACTTTACAATAATATCTTTTGGGTTTTAACACCTTCAGTATCTCTCTTGTGTAGCCATGTTGAAAAAACACACAGACAAGAGGGGAACTCCATGGGATCTCAAGAAATCATTTAGCATATGCAAAGATCAATTAAGCACTTAGTGATACACTGTAGTCTCCAGTGCAGTCTCCAGATATTATTCAAATGCATTAATATTAATCAAAATTAACATTTATTTCTTTCTGTGCAGTTCCTATTGCAATATTATGGCATCTGAATAAAGCAGCAGCTTCCTGGTTTAAGCATTTCTACTCATCTCAGTAATAACCCAGACAGAGCATATTATGACTCAAATGCAAGCAAGCCTTTCTCATCCAAAGATCTTAGTTTTCATGTTTCAGAGGAATTTTTTTTTCCCTGAATATTGGTTCTAAAGAAACAGGGTAGCTTCTTCCCAGCTTTGCCTACAGTAAAAACAATGTCCAGGCCAAACTGTAAGAAAACATAAGGCTCTAGGCTAATACATAGAAACAGCAGAAAACCAGGGAACTGCAGCATGAAGCTAGGTACTTTCTCTACAGCTTTATAAACCTCTCTAAAGAGATAAAATAATCCAAACTCCTAGTTGCATATGTCTAAAACTTTTCAGACTATTGGTATCAAAGTGTATGTACAATAAAAATTACCTAATTTTCATAAAATTTCTGAATAAATATATCACCTTGACACTCTCCTCACAGTGACTTCTATGTGTAATTAAATGTTTTAAATTGCAGTTGTCAGAAGTTTGGGTTTACCTTCATTTCTATTAGAAACCTTCCTTTGCAAAGGAAAATCTCAGGTCAGAATACTTGTGCAAAGCAGTCTGAATTCACATCAACAAAATTAGTAACATTCTGATGTATTTGCAAATCATTTTGTATTTCCAAACAGGGGTTGATAAACTGCACAGTTCTCATTCCAGTCGTCCTTGCTTGGCATCACCTATTGCTCCCCACACATCAAATACAAACTCATCTGGAAATGCAAAGTCTCCAAGAGTTTCATCCAAGGCCACAGCAAACTCATCTGGGTTTTTCTTGTCTCTTCCAGCTTCCACAATTGTTGCAGCTAAAAAGCAACAAAACAAAAGAATGTAATTATCATGAAAGTGACAGCTAACACACAGAACCAGGATAGGGATGGATGGGATTTGAGATGTCTGTTTTCAACAGCTGGTGAGGTCAGCTTAGGGACATGCAAATTTTACCAGGTGAATTTAGGATTCAAGAGGAAATTATGCACTTAAAGTTCATGCTTAGGCCTCTAGAAAGTGAAAAAGTTATTTCTGAAAATCTCAGCCAGGTGGGTCAAATTGTACAGAAGGAAGAGAAAGGCTTTGCTGCTGTGCACAAGAAGCTGGAGCCACCAAGGAACATCTTGGTATCCAGGAGAATGAAAGCAGGCGTGATACAATGGAGTTAAACTGTGATATCTTGTATGCCAACACTGTCCAGCATTTTCTCTTTTTTACCAGAGAAGTATCAGGATTTATCAAGTGCCAGAGCACACTTTAGAAATGGCTACACTGGAGCTGCTGCTTAGGACTGACTCCTTAGTTGCTGTGATCATCCCTCACCTTTTGCCACTGCAGCTTCTCAGACTCCAGGCAAACACAGAAGTCTATCCCAAACACTGGATGCTGCCAACCCATGGATATTAGAGCAAATGCAAACCTGTCTTGATCATGACAGATTTGCACCTGCACCTCCATGAAGGGTGAAAAGAGTCAGCACAGAAATTTCTCCTGGTTAAGCTGGGCCCAGAGCACCACTGGCAGCAAGCTACCATGGTTTGAGGGCAGAATGCTCTGTAAGACACACTCAGCACAAACAGCACTGCTGAATACAGTTTATTTTCTGAGCTGTATCTCTGCTGCACATCCTCTCTTCACAGGAAAATGATGATATAGTACAATAAATGAAACATCAATGTCTGCTTCATTTTGTGATTACTTTATACCCTTGCCTTAAACTGCTAGACGTCCTCCATCTTTTGTTAAACACCAAATTCCTGCCACTTTCTTCACAAGCATATCAAATTCAAGTGTCAAAGCAAAGGATTTGGTAGCTTCTAGCCTTTTCTTAGAGAAAAGTCCAAATGTAAAATGCGTAATATAGTGCCTGAGAAAGGGAAGGAAGTTTTGAAGCCACAAGAAAACATTTTACTGGGACAGTCTGCTATCTACCACATGCACTGTATTGAATCAACATGGCAAAATCTCTCTGAGAAAAATAAAAATAAACATTCCCTGTTCTGAAGTTTTACTACATTTATTTTATTTTGTTGACCTAAAACTCAGCTCAACTTTATTGACAGTTATGAACTTCTGGCAAACAGCACTTGCTGTTGTGCAAACATGTAACAAGCTGTGAGCAAGCGTGAGCCATACTCCACATTGTAAATGTCAACAACAGTAACTCTGAGGAAACTAGATGTTTTGGTTTTAACTGTGTTCAGCTGTGAGGTTCCAATCCCAGTGTGTCAAACTACACAAAGCTGTGCAAGGAAAATGTATGTAAATCTTTACAAATAAACTGCTGTGATGGAAGCAGTTCAAGTGTCCCCAGCCTCCCAGGCACCACTAGCGGTTCTCAAGGACTCTCAAGACCCTACCAGAAGAAACCCTATCCCTGTTGCACTGATTCTCTCTGTGTCCCCTGTGAAGTTCCTCTGACTCTGATTCAGTCAAGTCTGGATGGGAAATAGGCATTAAAGAGGGGACTCTTGTTCTTGGTAAGAGGAACACAAGGATTTGTTCTACAACAGCACTCTCTATTTTCTGACAATGGGGCACAAGAAGGTACTTACAAGGAAGCAAGCTGGAGATAATGAGGTGAAGGGTATAATTGAAACTTCACAGATTTCTGGATATGAAGCTGGATGTAAACTTACTTTTTATAGACACTGGGAGAAGGGTGGAGAGAAAATAGCTGTGCGAGGTGGAGAAAGAACAAACACGTCAAGAGATTGTTACACCAGATATTTAGAAATCAAATGAGTAAGGATCTAGACAAGTGTTCAAGCAGAGTGGGAGCAGGAATGCTTTAAGATAAATTGGCCAAGAGATATGGAAGCACCATATGAAGCAGACAGCAGCAATAACACAAGACAACAAGGCATTATATCACAGTCCAGCTGCTCTGGCTGAAGCTTCAGAATTGCACATAGCAAACTGTCATTAACAAAGTGGTACTTCAAACACAACTTTCTTTAAAGATTTACCTTCCCAAATAACTAAATAGAATTTAAAAAACTGGTTTATTACAGATTTACAAAACTTGAAAACAAAATCCACTAAAAACTTAGCGGATCAACTTTCAACCCAATCAAGCAAGAATCAGAACATCGCCGTGCTAAAGCAGCCTCAAAAAATCCCCCATTTTCACCTGTACTAAGTGTGACCAGCACTGCAGGGCACATTTAATGCAGTGTATTGACTGAGGCACAGTGGCATTCCCAGCCGCTCCTGCAGCCAGAGCCAGGCTCGGTGGCAGCGCGGTGCTGACCTCCAGCGCTGCCCGCCCGCATTGCCGGAGCATCCCCGGGCACAGCGGCACCGCCGGGCTCTGCCACAGCTCCAAGCCCCTGCACTGCCTTCCCGAGGGCCAGCTGCCCTGCCAGCCCGTGATCCCAGCCCCCATTCCCTGCCTGATTCCCCAGCAGCTGCCACAGCCGCGGGACAGTGCTCCCAGGGCGGCAGAACGCGCCCGGTCCCACAGTGACACTGGCGGAATGGATGGCAGAATGCGTCCGGTCACACAGTGACATTGGCGGAATGGATGGCAGAACGCGCCCGGTGGCACGGTGGCATTGGTGGAATTGATGCGCAATTCCCAGGGCAAATCAAAGCCCCTGACTGCCAAGGCATGCAGCAGATACTTGCCAGCTTGAAGGAAACGTTGCTGGTTCTCAGAGGGTGACAGCTTCGTGCCAGATTGTCTCCATTCCCCTCCCTTTTCCCCACTGCTTCTTGTAATCACTTATTGTGCAGCTCTTACAGGAATTTTATTCCAATAGAATATTTTTCCACAGTCAAAAGAGCCTCAATTGTTTTCATATTTTCTTTTTTTCAGTTCACTTCAGGCAACGTTAATGTCTGATTGATTTTTACATAAAATGTGAAAAGTTCAGCAATCTTAAAAGTAGTGAAAGGAATTAGAAGTCTCATCAACTTTAACTAAGAAGTTAATGTCAAGCTTCCCAGAATAGGAACAAAGTAATATGTTGGCTTTTCAAATACAGTTCCTTTAAAATAATCTCCATGATCTTTCACAAAATCCTTATTTTCATTTTTATGGACTCATGGGGCACAAGCCATGCTAGCCACCTTCTGCCTGCCATTCTTATTATCTACCTTACATGGTGGTTTTGCTACCTTTATCCTATACTGTAACTTCTGAAAAAGCTTTTTCGTGACAGAAAGCCTCAATATTTATTTAGCTGTAACGCCATTATAACTTTTGCCTTCATTAAAAGGTAACAAATATTATTGTTCTGTCACTCTAAAGCAGAAAATGAAGCACATTATTGCAGTTTCCAGTATTTAACATTGCTTGGTTTAAGTTTCATGTTGAACATTGTCAGATCTGGTACTCAATAACTATCAGAAATATTTCTGCTTGTTCCATTTTCTTAAATACTAATTCTTCTTGAAGTTTATTTTGTTTAACTAGACTTGCTGCCCTTCCTTTTATTAAAAAAACTCCCATTATTCTCTCAGAGTAAATGAACAGCTGTAAACAATACACCCCTGGATGTATGCAATAAAATCCTTTGGGAAAGGAAGTCTGGTGACAGAAGGAAAAGAAAACAACAGATTCAGGGAGAATATCACTTCAGTTAAAGCATTTAGAGATAAAAACATCTACTGAATATTGATGGGTTGGATTTGTGAGCCAAGAGAAAAAGCTTGGGTAACAAAAAAGGTTTAAACCTGTTAAGATATTTTGACTAGATGGTAAGTTTGAAAAATAAAGTCAAAAATTGAGAAGTTGAGTCCAATTTTTTTAAACAGAAAAGACAGAATATGCAAGGATATTTCAGCCTGATCTCAGTGATAGAAGATTATGAAACAGACTATCTCGTGTGTGATCACATAGCATGGACAGGACAAACAGGGGGTCAGGCCCAGCCAGCATGAGTTTAGGAAAGGCAGGTCCTGCCTGACCAACCTGATCTCCTTTTATGACCAGATGAGCCACCCACAGGACGAGGGGAAGGCTGTGGATGTGCCCACCTGGACTTCAGCAATGCCTTGGATACTGTTCCCCACACCTTTCTCCCAGGGAATCTGGCAGCCCATGGCTGCACCAGGGGATGTGCAGGCTGGACATCAGGAAAAATTTCTTCACTGAAAGGGTGGTTAAGCATTGAATGGGCTGCACAGGGAAGTGGTGGAGCCACCACAGCTGGAAGTACCCAAGAAATGACTGGGTGTGACACTTAGTCTATGTTTAGTTGGCATGGTGGTGTTTGGTCAAAGCCTGGACTCGGTGATATCAGAGCTCTTCTCCAACCCTAATGATGCTGTGATACACCATGCCTGATAATATTATAGAGAGCAACAGAAAGGAAATAATCATCCAAGAGCAGAAAAACAGAACAAAGGGGAAGAAAATACTGGTGGATGAAGCCAAAAGGTGCTAAAAAAAACTGTGGACAGGAAGCCCTTTTGCCATGATTTACCATCGGTAGCATTCTGGGATTAGATCCAGGCCTCCTCCCACCCAGAATTTTTGGGATTAAATACAGTCCATAGCAATTCAAGTCTTACTGATTTAAAAAAATAAATGTCAATATTTTTAACTAGCACTGTTTCCTGAGTAGCTCCTATTAACCAACTGCTCAAATTCCTTTACCAGAAAGCACTCGTAGAATTTAAAATAACCTGAATTATCTCTCAGCTGTGTATTTAAGTTTTAAAGAATGCTGAAGTCAAGCCTTGGCTCAATTTCTTTATGCCCATAAAATGGCTGAAGAATACATTTCCAGAGCCAACTGCCCCTTCTCTGAATTACATACAGTTTTCAGTACAAAGGGGTAAGGAAGTAAAAAGGTAAAAATGCATCCAAAAGCAGGTATGTAAATCTCAATGGCATTTAGATCTCTGAAAATAAAAACTAAAAACTGTGCCAGAAAATAAGTGCATGCATTTTCTTTAACAATTTCCAAGTATTTTGGTCCAGCCTAGGGATTTGTGTGTAGATTTAGTCAGCCATTCTTGAAACTGTCAAGATACTTAACAAAGCAAAAATTAAGGGCTTTATCTCACCTTTAATCCTGTCTGCAATTTAACATTAGTTTTTCCTTCCTTTCTTTCTAACTTATGTCTTAAAACTGGGGCACTGCTTCAGAATTCAATCACACCATGGAAGTGTCATTTTAATGGAGATGAAAGAGTAACATTAACTGACATCCAAAGATTCTGACAAACAGAAGTGCATGGAAGTGAGCAATGATTGAGATCTTAATCACTTGTCAGCTGCACTTTGTGATGACTTGCATTTTCAACTAATCTGGCTTGAGTAATGAGAGAAATTTCGAGCTAAGTGGTGATTGGCATTCTCTGAATGAATCTTTTCCTCATATTTCACTTTCATGGGTGACTGATCACATCCAGTATGTAAAAAACTGACATGTGTTAATTGAACAGATTTGTGACAGGTGATTAGCTCTCCTTTCCTAAAGAATCCTTGAGCTGTTTAATTGTTTTAAAATGGTAAAGTTGGGGGGTTTGAATCATCAACACTGGCTGTTGTCTCTTAGATTTGAACTTCAAGATATGGCTTCAAAGGTGCAAACTAAAGCTACATGAACCCTACAGTCTTTGATTTCTGACAGTTCCTCTTGGTTTCACTACCTTTTGGGGAGGAAAAGAAGAGGTGAGGGACAAAACAACCACCCAGCTGGGAAGAAAAGAGCCTCTCTATGAACAAAGACCTCTTCTTCTTTGAGTATTCTTCTAAGGCTTTTTTTTTTTTTAAGTTTCCAAACTACATACTGAAAGATGAAGGGCATTAGATCTTTTGAGGGGAAAAAAAAATTCAAGGAATTCATGGGAAAACTCTACCAGGTGCTTGGCAACTAACTCAACCTTATGTGTTGAAAGCTGAACTTCTCAGTCTAGTGTGCAAGAGCCATCCTGTTTACAGTACTGAGAGCCAAAAATACAGGGAATACCAGCTCCCACAGGACTGTTCCCATGGACACCAGAAGCAGAGCACCCACAGCTGCTGATTCCTGTAGGGCAAGGAGCCTGGGGACCTTGGAGGTAACCTGCAAGGACAGGAGCTTCCAGAATCCAGGCTGAGCCAGGGCTGCAACAGCTGCAGGACAAAAACAGCTCCCAGAGGGACAGCTGGCAGGGCACCCAGAGCTTTGAAGCCTGAGCCAGGCTGAGGCACAGAGGTTGCAGGAATGAGATGGGACATGGAATCCTCCCTAACCTAAACATGGCTCAGCAGCACACAGACCTCCCAGGAGAGCACTGCATGGCAGCAGCATCACATATTGGAGTGAATGGGAACAGAAATGTTGAGAACTTCTAGATTCCCGGAAATTGGAAAGTTTAGATAGAACCTACAAAACAGAACTCAAGTTTTGGGCAGCTCTGCCCTCTCTTCTATGCCATGAAGCCCAATTCTGCCTTAGACTGAAGCACAAATACTGTTTTAACTACATTTTTTCCTGTGAGAAAACTAGTGGAATCTGTCAAACAGATGCTCACTGGTAGGAGCACCCACAAAAGGCCTTTTGGCTATTGAGATAACCACCTTTTGTTCTCATTCCATGTGCTAACTGCTGCCCCTCCAGCCCTGGAGCTTCATGCCAGGCCTATTTTCTCTTCTGCTTTGCCTTTTCCACTTCTCTCTCATGAAAGGTTTCTTTTCAAGATCACTTTCCATTTAGCCAATTCTTTCCTTTTTCTTGGCTGGTTCTTTTAAGATATTACCATAAGAATAAATACCTTCCTCTTTGTCTCAGTACCAGCAGTTCCACAAGATCCTAGGAGGATTACACCAGCCACAGCAGGCTACAACAGCCAGACTGCAGCTTCTTCCCACACAAACAGAAATTCCTATTTAGTTGTTGTCAGAATAACAAAGAAAAGCAACAGCTGCAAGGACAAGTTTGGTGCATCTTTATGGAACTTATGACACTGGGGTTACATCATTTCTTTCATTATAAATCAATGATTCTTATAACTAGTAAATATTCTGTAAATTTTCTCATGTTCATCAGAACACAGGCTTTAGAGATTTTGATAAATTTGTGTAATTATTCTGTCAGTTGCCTTGCTAAATAGTTGCTTGTTCACTGATGAAGATCTCAGGTTCAAACCTTAGCAATCAACTTTGATGAGTCTATGCCAAGGGGCAAAAAAGCAAATAAACATACTTATTCTGAAGAATTCTTAACCATGGCACACACAAGATCCACTAGAAAATATATACCAGAAAGAATACACTGGTAACAGTTATAGCAAACAACTAAAAAAGTCATGCAATAGTGTATAGCTAATGTGCAGAAAGAATAGAGGATTGATTAATGACATCATAAGGATCGAAGTGGAAGGGTGATTCTTTTATCAGAAAAACACATTTGTAGAAATACAGGCAAGCTGTTGAGACTGCAGGCTGGACAAATTTTGCTTCACTTACATCCAGAGACTAAAGTACTCAATAAATGTTAGACTATAGAAAATGAGAAATTATTTACTCTTGTAGTAATTTATCTGCTAAAAACTCACCTAATTCAATATCTCTTATGCCCATGTATGTTTCAAGAAGCTCATCCACTTTTTTAATTGCTTTTTCTTCAACTTCAGTTGGCTTTGTTGGAATAAAGGGAGAGAACAAAGGTATGATCATATCCATGCAGATTTCAAAATAACCAGCAATGTGCCAGTGATTATCCTTACTCCCACCATGGCCCCTAGACTTACAGAATCTAAAACACACTATTCCACTCTTTCCCTCTTCTCACAAACATAAGCCTTCCTCCTAATATCAAGCCACACAACTCATGCATTCAAACTGAACAGGAGCCTTGTATCTCCTGACAATACAGATCTCCATCAAATCCTTATCAGCTTTAGAAGAGCCCAGAAGAAATAATATTTATTCACCAAACTCTAATCCTAGTTTTGCACAAATTCATGTCAGTGTATCTAATCAGCCTCTCCAAACAACAACCCTTACACCAGCCCTGTACACTTCAGTGTCAGAAATGGAACAAATTCTTCACAACCATCCCACCTCTTTTTTCCCCCCTTCCCTCTTTTCAGCACCCCTTGGTCTAATCTAAATTCATCCATGCAGTTCATGAACTCTAAATCTGGGTTCTGTACTTCCAGGTTCTTCAGCCCCATCCTATCCCTGCTAGTCATCAACTTTAGTTGTTGTCTTCAGTCCCACAAGCTTTGTAACATCCCATTTTTCCTTCCTACTTATCATCCTTGGGGAAGAATAAATCAGAAGCTGGGTGATCAAACTGCTGAGGGGCAATCCCCACCATACCATCTCCTCCACAGTAGCAGGGCCTTTGGCTCTCAGGCGAAGTGTTTCTCTCCCTTTGGAGATTTTAGCCTCTGACAGAGTTCTGACTTTGGACCTTGGCTCCAGCTTTTCTAAAGACAAAACAAATCCAACAAAAATAAAAAAATCAACCAAAACTACATATACAGTACAACAGAATATGAGGTATCGGTTTTGGTTATTACAGTATCTTCACATTTAGCCTAATTGAGATCTAGACTATGTAAAAACCTAATTATAAATCAACTATTCTAAGTATAGCTTTGCTGACAATTTCTTGTCTTCAAATTGTAATATCTGCTCAACTGCACTGAGGCTAGAACAATTGACCAATATATCTAAGCAGGCCTATGGCATTCATTTCATATATGTACCTTGTGTAATTTGATTTCCCTGTTCTGCAGAGAAGTATTTAAATTTAAATACCTTTAAATTAGATAGCAGCTGAAGTCACGGGCCAACTGCTGATTTATTCAGCTCTTTACAGACAGAACACATAGCAGGTTCAGCACTGCAACATTTCTATCTTTCACTGATGCAATGGTGCCAACACTGCTGCTAAGCAGGTGATGATGAGCCACACTGAGCTGAGTTACCAATCTGCTTATCAGCACTCACAGAGCTGAGTGGCCATAAGCAGATCTGCAGGAGGTTTGCCACTGGTTTCACTAAAATTATTTCACAGCTGATGAATCTCTACAAAGAGTATCTGGTTTACACGAAGTTTCCTTTACCTGAATTCAGCCTTTCTTGTTTCGTCCTGGCTAAGGGCACTCCAGTTAGTAGATGGAGCACGGAATCATTTAAGATTTGGGTTTCTTGTTTCAGGATGCAATTTTACATTCAAGAGTGGCAAGGCTTTAATTTACTTACTGACATGGGAATTACACAGTGAATCTGGAAAGTGCTAGAAGAGAGGAGACAATTCTGCAGAACTGCTTTTATTTGCCCTGTTTTCTCTAACAGATTATTCCTCCTTAATAGCAGGCCTTTCTAATAAGCTCTTCTTTAACATGTTATATTAATTTTGCTCAGATAGACTTCAGCTCATCATTATGCATAAGTGGTCACAAATCTAGATTATTATGCTGAACAGTATGCTTGAAAAGTAAATTTTATTAGCTTTTATGATACAAATAGGTATGTCAAAGTCTCATATATATCCTTAGGATCAACACTTTTTCTTTATCCTTTTATTGCTTCAAGGACAGTTTAAAACATCCTTAAGATTGTCATCATTTCTGCTAGACTTGTTTCAAAAAGTCATTCCTGATAAAAAACTCCCATATTTTTCAAATTCTGTCACCATTATCACCTTAGAACTCATGATTTGAGATAACCTTCATTTGCAGTACTTTAGACCAAAACACTCTGGCTATCACAGAAACTATTTTTCATGTTCACATAATTAAAATGCAGAGTTTGTGTTATGCTGCCTTTACTTTGTTTCTATTCATTTTTCACAATTCACAGACGCTTGTGACTGGTACAAATCTTTTATTCTGTGCTACAAGCCTTGCCTAGGGGAGCTGAGACAGCCTGTGTGTATATGGTAGAAGGATGTCCAACCAGTAAATTATGCTTATTTCACATTTCACTGAGAGGAAGAAAAATAAAAATAATTTCACACAGAGGTTTGTCTATTATTTCTGTACCCTCACCAAATTCTGTTGAAATTAACAGGAATTCAGCACCTCTTTGCTGAGCAGGATCTGGACCTTGTCTGTCATCTCCTCTGGGGCTATTCTTAGTGCTTAAGCTGCAGCTTAAGCATTATCTTTGTGCCTGAAGCCTGACTGTACCTAAGGCTAAAGGCAGGACGTTTTAACCTACTGAGCACTGCAACTTGCAAGTGAATTTCTGTAGGGTAAAAAATAATGTGCACATTCCAAAAATCTCTCCACAAAGCTCTGGTTGCCTCTTAAATCGATGGCAGAAGAAAGGTATTGCCATGAAATTAGTGCATTTCCTCCTCTACATCACAGACTAAAAGGTATCTCAGTCACCTGACTAAAGTAAAAACTATTAAATTATAACTGAAGTCATCAATCAAATGCTGATTTACCCTGTTCTTTACAAACAGACCGTGTAACACTTCTAGCATTGAACACAAATTACAGGCCCATATTAAAAAGAGGTATTGCTGCATTACTAATTGTGATGGACAACACATGCAATTTTTTAGCATAATGTATAACATACACATTTACTTAACAGCAGTACCAACTTACATACAAACACATTAGAGATCAATTCATAACTTCCTTTCTTTACAGAAGCACCAAAAGCAAAAGAAAAAAATCTTTGCATTTCTCTCATTTTCAATTTCTGCTACTATTCTGACACCAAGTGTCAAGACTGGTGTATGACAGTAGCTGTAAACTACTAACACATAAAAAAAATTTTGAAAAACAAACATTAAAAATTTTTGCTGCTGTAGTGAAGACAGTGATATTGAATTGACTGTTACTGCAGAAGGCCTCATACAGATTTGTGATTTAGCATCATTTTGAAGTTTTTATTACAGGAAAATGCTATATGGTTTGGGGAGCGGATCCAAACAATTGACATAATAAAATTTGTAACTCGGTCTCTACTTTGACTGCCTGAGCAAAACTTCCCTATTTTGTTCTCTTTTTTGTTTGTTTTCTACATTGATAAGAGTTTACATATACAAGAATTAACAGTAGGTGTGCATTCTCCTATTTAAGCAGCACTTCTCATTGCATGCAGGTGGCAAGCAAAGACAGAGATTTGCAATTCTGCTTTCTTCCAATTCTGTTACCAGCTGCATGACTGGAGATCCACAAAAGGCTGGGGAGGGGGAGAGGGGAACAGGCAGTCAGCAAAGGAGCTGCTCTGGGGAACCCCAGACAGTGCTTGCTGCAGACTCCTTCTGCATCAGAGAGCACAGACCCCAGTAAAGGGTACAGAAATAGAAAAGCCTGACACACAGAACAACAGGGATTATGTACCAATAGAGGAAAAAAGGAGTTTTGAGGATCAGGACATTAATGAAGTGATCCATGCTTTAAAACTGTGCCTATGAAACAATCCCTGTTCTATTTTTGCAACTTCATGTAGTGGCAGAAGAGACTGAGTAATGCTCAGGTGAGGTAACCCACACCAGATGACTGCTGGACAAAACAAGATGGAAGACAATCCATTCATAAATCTTCCACTTGAAAGAAAAAAACCTAAATGTACTTTCTTGTAGTAGTTATGTTACCACACGTGGACACCTGGCTGCTCTCTGAAAACAAACCCACAATGTTATGCAAGGATGGGATTTTACCACCAAGGTGTTTTACTGAACAAGGTGGACAGTCAGGTCACTCACCAAATGCTTTCAAAGGCTCTACCAACTCCAGCTTAAACTTCTGACCTTTCTCCAGATCTTTTAGCATTTTGGCAACTTCATAATGCCGACACTCTGACACATTTTTCCCGTTTATGGTCTCTATGTGATCACCCACACAGACAGTTTTGGTTTGGTCCATAATGCTGCCTTCTTTGATTCGCTATTTTGAAAAAAAAAAAAAAAAAAACACCAGAATTAAAAACATTTCTTTAAAAGGTGATTGTTTTTAAGAGGTGACACCACCAAGTTTCAAGAATGTTAGTTAACAATATCAGTATTACTGAGCTTATTATTCCAGCAGTGTGTTTTGTCTATGAGATTATCATAAAACATATTTTGAAAAGCATTATTTTTCAAAGTGTTTTAATAAGCATTGAATATACAATCAGACAGGGAAAAAAAGAATGCAACCACACTTT
The DNA here is from genome assembly GCF_047830755.1 of Zonotrichia albicollis. Classification (NCBI taxonomy): domain Eukaryota; kingdom Metazoa; phylum Chordata; class Aves; order Passeriformes; family Passerellidae; genus Zonotrichia; species Zonotrichia albicollis. The sequence goes on along the minus strand of NC_133826.1, from coordinate 12,335,383 downwards.
AGAAGTAAGGAATTCTGAATAACCTAATATTTTTGTGCTTTAAAACTGTTTACAGACATCTCAGCAATGTGAATGGTTATTCAAGTTTTTGGGGGTTTTCTATTTAATAGCTTGACAAGCATAGGAGCAGAATTTTTCTCTTCTCAAGTTTAGTCCAGGGACTTAGTACAAAATTACATATTGTAAAGGGCTGATCTTAATAAGACTCATCCCCAGTGCTGAAACTACTGTTCTCCTCATTAAGCTATACTGTAAGCTGTATATTAAAGGATATCCTCTGAAATAATAAAGAATAAGAAAATCTTTTAACTGCTATCTCATGGAAAACACAAATAGTCTAAAAGTCATAACAGAAGTTACAGCTTTAATGAAGTGTAATTTAAAAAGTATGGGGAAAAATCTTTAAAATATCTCTGACAGTTTAAATTTCAGTGATTCTGCTTTTTGTTGTTACATACTGCCATATTGGTTCATTGTGTGCATACATCTCTTAAGCCATTATTATATTGCTATTGGATAGACAAGCCATGACATAGTAAAATACCTTTTATTTTGCAGATACAAATTTCATTCTAAAGCATTCCTGAAGAACAATCTTTCCAACCAAGACTGGCGTGGCTCAGCTGACTGTGTGTGAGATAACAGTGAGACAAGGCAGAAAAGCAGCTGCCACCTCCCACTGCAGCAGCCAGCCCGGCTGTGCAATCCTCCGGGAGCTGCTCCTGTCCCCGCACAGGGCTGAGCCCACACATGAGAGAGGCAGTGGGAGTGTGAGTGCTCACTGCCACACACTGCACTGCCAGCATTTGAAGCTTCAGGCTCAGTTTAACTCTTTCTAGCCCTAAACAGAAGCCTGGTGGTGACTGTGGATGTGGTACTGTACGCACCAAAAACCAAATGTGCCAAATGCGCTCCTGTTACCAGGACCCAAAACCTGCCCCACACAGCTTCAATCAATGTTTAGTCTACAAGTCAAATATTCATTTAGCTTCTCTTCTTAGCACTTGGATCCACACACTAAAACTGTGGAAATAATATTCACTGGCTGTTATTTGTGTCACTTGTTATCATCACTCCAAGTTAACAGACTGAGACAGTCGAGCTACACTGTTACAGTAATTAAGATGCAATTGCCTGTATTTCAAGTGCTCTACAGTCCATTGAGAAGCTATGAGGATCTATATTTCCCATGCAATGCCTACTCTATTCGATAATGTCTCCTTGTACACCACTCAGTCATACTTCAAGTTCTACTGCTGTTCTTTGAATGCTAATTTGACTCCATAATACCTTTTCCCACCTGCCTGTGTACCCCAAAAACAAATTTGTGAAAGCAGAATGACACCAGGTTTTGTTCTTAGTAAGGCAAAACAAGATTGAATTTCATAGGAAAAAGCCCTGCAGTAGTGTCAGGTTTAAAATTGGTTGGGTTACCACATCAAACCTAGAAACTACGGTGTTATTCAAAATGCAGTAAAATAACTACAATCCGTAGCAACCTTCAACAACCTGCCAATCAGTAAATTCAGTATTAATTTTTAATTAAGAACAGGACACAGCCACAATTTTTTAAGGAAAATATATGTACATAAGCAAAAAAAAAAAAAAATCAATAACACTTTAGAGACAGTCTCTGCTTAGTCATTTACCTAGAAAATATAGTAATAAAAAAGATGCAGCCTTTACTTTTATATATATGTGTATATATATAAATCAGCATTTTCTATGCTGATTTAAAAGATCCATCAGCTAAATCTGCAACAACAACAAACAAAGTATGCTCCTAGAAACTCCATAAAACTTCACCTTCATTCCCATGAAGACCGCATCATTTTCATTACAATGCTTATTATTAGACCAGTACAAGGAAAAAGAATATATATTTGCTCAGAGGACTTTTACACAATTTACTGGAAGTTACAGCTTGTCTGGCTAATGTTGTGAGGGTTTTCCAGTGTGCTCCGATTGTGCAGTAGCCTATGTGAGGGCTGTTACCAAGCAAGCACAAAGGGAGTGTCACTGCACAGGGCCGCACTCGTGAACGCTGCTCACTGAAGCATTGCTTCAATGCCTTCTTTTAAAATGCCACATAAGCAGCAGCATGACTGAATGTTATGGGCTGTATAGATGCCATCACTAGAAATTCACAGTTCTTTGTAAACATAAAAGTTAGGCTATGATTTTGCCAAAATGCTTAGTGAAACCTTTATTGCATCTTGACTTTCACAAACAGGACCGCAGTCACATTTTTCCACAACAAAGACAAGCAAACCAATTCCTAAACCATGTCTTGTTTTATAGCCATGGTAGCTAAGGAATGAACAGAAAATACAACCTCTCCATACAAAAGCTCTGTTTACAGTGAGAACAATGATTGGGGCAGCAGTAATCAAATATAATTGCTAATGCCTCACTAATAATGGGTAACTGGAATATATAAGAGCAAAGAATCTCAAAAAGGCAGAAAATGTGATTAAGGTTCCTAATACCTAGTCTAGCAAGAAAGGCAGCATCATTTCATAAGCCTCTACTTGTCTCAAAACATACTGCCTCTAGGTCAGACAGAAGAGAAGGAAAGCAATTATGATTAATATACTGAGTATGTTACTGCCCATACTTGCTACTCAAGCTCATTGCGGTAATCCACATCCTTGTAATTCACCCTATCTAAGGCAACAATACAGGAAAGCTGAAAAACCACTGTACTTGCCCCTGCTCTTGCACAGCACAAAGGCTTCTACCCTAGGAACAGCCAAAGACTGAAAGAACATGATCTCATTATCACATGAGTGAGAGAAGTTCTATAAGCATCTAATAAATGACATCAGAAAATCAGTTTAAAACAGGAGGGGGCAGATGCAAGCAGTATCTAACACCTACCATCTCAGGGTAGCTCAGGAGATACAATGGTCTCATTGTGAAACTGGTACACGTTACAGAAGCAACGAAGAAATGAATTGATTTTGAATGACATGCAGTACAGATTAGCTGAACTAATTTTGAATTATGTACCTAAAGAAAAGCAACTTTATTCTTTACTTACCATATATATGATAATAAAAGATCTTATCGTTCTAAAGGATCATGAAACCAATAATTAACCAATTATAGTAACAGGGGCTTCTATAGAACAAAGTATTTCACTGGTAATTAAGTTTACCTTTATAAAGGCACAGCCAGTTCCATTGTCTGTAATGGTAAGTCCCAGCATATCATCAGTTTTAAGAACTTCCACTTCTTTTCGCTGTCCTTTCACATGGGCAAATATGAAATCTTCAAGGCCAATTTGTGCACCTAAGAGCTTGTCCATATCAACTTTATGAGTGTTCAAAGTGCAAAACATGATCTGGGCAGAAGGAAAGCAAACACATTAACAGTGCATTAGGCTTGGTGAGTTTGACAGGAAACCAAAATGAGAGCACAGTTCAGGCCCTGTGACAGGTCCATAGCTTAAGTGATCCCCTTCTTCTCCAGCTATACCAGGAGAAGGAATAGTCTCCATCCACACAGGAAGCATTGGTAGCTCAAAGTGCAGGTGAGAGCTGGCAGGGAACATAGGAAAGAGCCCTCCCTGAGCCTCTCAAGGCCTGTCTGAGCACACCAGCCCTGAGAGAGGCATCTTGAGCTGCTACAGCTTGCACCAGGTCAGAGTAAGCAAACTGAAAAGCCATCACCATCTTTGGCTTCATCATTCACCCACCTCAAATTCCACCTGATCCGAAGATCACTAGGGATTAGTTTAAAACTTATTAGTTGAAAGGAGTTTAATGGGAAGGAAAAAAAAGAGAGCTTATCAAAACAAAAGAGTCATAAGAGAGCATGAAATGGTTGGTATTGCCCCATGTGTTCCCTCATTAGCTCAGAGCACATTGTCTCCAGTGGGCTTCATTAGTTCCTGCTCTTCCCCAGCATGAGCTGGGGTCATCCCTGTTCCAGTAAAAGCAAGGCTTAATAAAAAAGTCAAATTGCTTCCTTATAAATCAGCTTTTCTGAGGGATTTCCCTTCAGCACTGGATATCAGGCAGTCCTTTTTCTCCTTCCACTTATGCCAGCTCCTCAGCAGGGAGGTTTCCTGTCCTGGCCATAGGCAGGGTGAGAGCAATCCATCTGTGCTGCCTGGGACCAGAGATGCTCCTGCCCACCAGGAGCTGCAAGAAGGAATGTGCCAAGCCCAGCCCAGCCATCACAGCTGCAGTAATGACAGTGCCCAAGCCTTTCCAAGCTGCAGCAGGAGAACCGTGAGGGCCAAGGGAAGCCCAGCTCCTCCTGGACAGCACGGAGGGCACAGGGCAGCAGCCAAACCAGAGACTCTGTGCTCCCATAGAAACTTGGGGAGTCCTTAAAATCTACTTGACTGAGGCAAAGACATGGAGTTTCCACATCAGAACACTACACTGCCCTTTTCTTTCCTCCTGGGATCACTGGATGAAAGCAGAAAAATTGAAATGAAAGTAACCAACCTGTTTACATTGATTCCAGGTCAAAAGAAGAGTGGATACTTTTACTAATGTATTTCACAAAGAGCATTCAAGTTTCTGGAGCTTTTTAGGACTTGGATTCTGTAACTATGGGGGTTTTAATCTTAAAAGACTGAAAGTTAATAGAGAGATTGTGTTTCTTGATAGAGGTCTTGTTTAGTTGCTGGTTTTGAAAACAAAACAAATAAAAAACCCCCAGCAAACAGCCTCACTTCAATGACTACTTGCTTATCTCATCTAATCCATCAAACATCCACTGCAATCTAACACCTTATTTAACAATGAAAGTCGGAACAGCACACCCTTAGCAGACATTAGTTTTATTTGCTCGGGTAATGCAAAGGTTTTTAGTTAAACAATACTCCAGATATAACTACACCTAGAGAAATTAATCTGGTTTTAAGTAGAAAATTGAATATAATAATGATGATAATAATAATCTCTAATGATAAACTCCTTTTTAAAACAAAAAAAATTAAAAACAGATGATATCAAGTTCACATACACATTTTCAGCTTTCTCAAGCTACATAACTTTGCCAGTTTAAAATGGTAACTCAGTTCTCTGTTCATTTTTCCTGTGATGAATAACAAGCACTGTCTTTACATTTTAGACATTAGCATCCTTCATCTGACCTTGTCAAACAGACAATCTAGTAAATACTGTCACACCTTTGAATAGATAAAATTGGCAACAGAGAAGAAATGTGATATTTAGAAACTTGATCCAGAGTTTCTCTTTATAGATCTTCATCTGGATGGCATTCCTACTACAGCCTATAAGTCTGCAGAATTTTTTGTGAGTCAGTTCTGTGTTAGCCACAAGGCTGAGAGAGCATCAGCTAGTCAAAAATAAAACTTAAATCATTCTTCATCCTCTTTAGTGAACAACTGCTTTTTCTCAGAAGAGATATATGCAAAGAGTAATGTACTAAAGATGTATCTACCCAGAAGGATATACCAGTACACCATCAACCAGTTATAGCATAGCTTTATTTGTACACAGCTGAGACCTATTCATTCAGAAATGGTACTTTTCATAGATTTTACATAGGTTAAATATTGGTACCTAATGCCAGATTATATACTTGAATACTTAAACAACAGGTTTCCACTCCCTCAAACTTTTGCATATTTTTAATAGTAATTTTCGTATTCAAAAATGAAACAAGAAAAAAATTCAATGTGTAATTCTCATGGTTAAGTCTTTTCTGTCCTTACCCTAAACCTTCATAGGCATTTGGTCCCTAACTCAGTATACCAGTGTTGTGAATATTTCATGCCAACTTCAGCAAGATATTATAAATCAGAACTGTTACATCAGTCTCAAAGTATCTAGGATACCTCCTTCACAAAGAGTTATCATCTTCTGCAGCACTCAGAAGAAGGAAATTCCATGTTGCTGGACACTAGGGGCTTATGCACAACTTTATAAAATAGATTTGTCCCCTAAGATTACTAACAGATCATTCCCTGTATCCATATTTTCAATTGGAAGAGACCACATTATCCAACAAAACCAGGGCTATATAAAGAAATATAAACATGTGTTATGTAAAGAAATGGTATTAGCTAAGAAAAAGAGGGTTACATGATGTGTTATATAAAGTATGTATGCAGTACCATATTGCATGTTCTATACATTAATTGTACTCTTATCTTCCATATTGAGCTGACACCTTGAGAAGAACTCAAAAATGAGTTGGTTGATAGATTATATACTCAGAAGCTATTGAAAATGTATTCAAAATCTCAGATAACTTCACAGAGATCATAATCACTTTCTGTTTAAGAGGTAGGGAACTGGGAATTTTAATTCTGAGCAAGATGTAACACCCACTGACATATTTCCCTATACATGCAGATGCCATCATATCAAGAAATCACCAATGCATTTTCACTTTATCTTCCCCAAGGAAAATGTGAGAGCCTTGACCAGCTTCAGCAACAGGAAGAGAGTAACCAGCTCCTCCAAGTTCTAGTGAGCTTTTGGTACTGTCAGGTATTTAGCCTGGTCAATACATTCAAAAGCTTATAAAATTAGCATTCAATGTTTTGCTGTTTGTTTTGGGATTTGGTTGGGGTTTTTTTCCTTTGGGTATTTGGTCTTTTTATACACAAGTATTACAGTGTAATACAGTGTACACAAGTAATTAAAGTGTAAATTTTTCCATCCAATTATTTCCATCCTAATATTTCAAATACTTTCAATTAAAGTATTGGAAAAGACACAGCAAGCATCACATGCAATATGGGTGTGACATTTAAGCACTGCTTAGGGAAACAGCAAGCAAACAATTCTTGCCATAGGAATGGGAGGAGGTGTTTTGTAGGGAGTGTTAAGTTTGCTCATTTAAAGTATTCAATCTGTAGGCGTGATTGTGAGCAATTTCTTTCAACAGATAAGCTTAACAATAAAACTTTCAACATTTTGGTGATGAGGATTTCACAAGCTAACCCTTTTCTCTAAAACACACTTCAGATTTTTTATTATTAAAAGGGCAGTCTTGCTCAGAAAGACAAGTTTCAGCAGTGGCTTATTTGTCAGCAGCCTTTCATAAAATTTTAAACTGAACAGGTTTAAATCAAATATTTTTATGAAAGTTTAATGTGGCACAGCCTCACCGTATACTTGACTGTTTTAGCATGAGGAGGCAAGGCCTGTGCAACTACAGCCCACACAAAGCTCAGCAGCTGAATTCCTGCTACTGGAAGAGAAAGAGGGAACTGCATTTCTGCCCTTACTGCTGCCAGCAAGGTCTGAATTACCCTGGTGATTCCTTACACTGTGAAAAATTCCTCCCACTGTGAAAGAAACCCCAACCGGCAAGGGCTCTGGATAGGCACAGCCATCTAGCATTAAGTTTAGTTCACCAGCCCCACCACATTTCACCTTTCAAAGCAAACAAAATAATCAAAAGGCAAATTGCAAGTAGGCAAACCAGAAGTCCTTACAGTTTCTATGGGTTACCATTCCCTTCTTGTCTGATCAAGAAATAGCCCAGCTACAGCTGGACTTTAATATCCACGTTCTCAGTGCCTGATTAGCTACTCTGAATACTTTAAAGCCCTACCATGTGCTCTCACAGGAGAACACCACCACCAAATGCCTTAACAGACCCACATTGTCCTTCAGTCAGTGCTCATTTATTTATCATACAGGCTGCACTCAGCACTTTCACCCGCATGGGGAACATTCCCTGCTACATTCCCAATAGTCAGAGTGGAGTAGTAATCCTAAAAGGCCAAAGCTACACATAAATACTTTTTCCTACTTCAACCTCCTTAGAAAAAATAAGGGAAGATATTTCTATTATTTATGCAAACAGAAACATACACGTAAGTGTGTGTGGGTTGTGGTTTTAGTTAAGAGTTGCATCTATCTTTTTTTTAGCTCTGTGCTTTCTTGTTGAAAGCTTGTTGAAGTAATCAAGTTAAATGTGATGTACCTCAAACAACACACATAACAATGATGCTGGAAATTATAAAACTTCCTTTTTTTTAATGTAACTTTAGCAAGGGGTTTGTTCTCCTTCGCCCAGGGGGAGGAGAGTTGAAGTTTCTCCTTACAACACTCTTCATCAGGGTTTAAAATTTTAAATTTTAACATTCACAGATTGGGAGTAGCCAGAAGGTACACAGGAGATAAGAGAACATTATCGACCATTAGCTCCCCAAAATCACCCCCTGGCGTGGCCTGAGATACCTGGTCTGGGAAAAGACTGATAAGAGAACTGAAGAATGAGGACCAACTTAGCAAAGGGATCAATCAAATCAATTGAAGGCAATAGGAGATCGAATACTAAGCATTGTCTAATTTAAGACCAGCAAACAAGAATTTCTTTGAGTTTGTCTGTATCTTTTTTCCTGCAGTTTTGGTGTCAATGACACAGGCAATGTATTGCCAGAAGCGATATTCACTCCTCCTCCCTGGGGAAAGAACAATCACCTTGGACAGAGAAAGTGCTGGACATTGTAAAAGTCAGAGAGGTGGGCAGAAAGGGAGACCTCTGCCTACCCCTCAGCTCAAAAGGGGTAAGAGATATATAAAACACCTACAAGAAAGGATGAGTGCAGGAAAAGCCTCAGAAAGCAGCTGTTGTGTCTCACTCCTTCATAGACACCCAGCAAACACACATCCCCTTTGAAGCTATACCCATCCTGTCCCCATCCTCCCCCACTCATGATCCAGGTCTGCACAGAAGTTTCTGTCAGTGTCTGTCCAACAAATACTGTGTTTTATATAAACTTCTGTCACTGTTGGCAGTCAATCCCAGAACCTGGAATGGATTCTCCAGCAGAAACTGAACTCAGCTGGTCCCGGGAGGTGTGATCCAAAGAGGAAAAGAAGCGCTGTAAGCATGTGGAGTCAAAAGGAGAAGTGACAGATTACAAGTACAGCTCATTCAGAATAGTATTAAAACACTTAGGCAGGAATTTATCCAAGAATCCATTCTGCTGGCTGCCCTGCGGTAACCTCACATCCCATGTTAAATGTATTCACTTCTGCAAAAGGCATCTGAATGCTCCCTGCACAGAGCTGAGCTCTTCCCCTCCACTCCCCCCCAGCATTTTCCAGCCCAGGCACTGCAGGGCGGAGATCCCTGCGATAGGAGCTGTTTCCAAAGGCTGTCACGTGTGGGTATCACACTGCCCGCAGCCTCCAGCAGAGCTGGGTCACTGAAACTTTCCTAGACAGGTAACACCTACAAATGGCATTTGAGTACCTGAGCGTCCTGCAGTTCGCTGAGATGCAGCTTCTGGCATTATTCTTTACACCAGACTATCTGTCCAAAAGCAGTTTTAATGAATAGATACTACCATTTAAAATAAATTCTAATAAATTCACATTTCTTGGCTGTTCACTGATCTATCCCGTTTCTATGCATGACTCTCTGATCTGAATTCTTCACTCTGCCACCTTTACATCAGGAAATATTTTTGTTCACTATTTTCACATCATACAACTTTCTTAAAGCCAACTGAATTTCTGGAGTAGAAGATTTTATGTTCAGTGCCTCCAGCAATAATTCTCCATCCATTTTTAGCAATAAGCCACATTTCAAAAAAATTAAAGAAATGGAGCACTAGGGAGAAAAAGGAAATAAGAAAATTCTCCAGTCTGGCACATGGCTGGCAATATATGCCATGATATGTGGTGCTTCCTCTAAAACCTCTGAGAGTGTCAGATTATACATCTAACAGGAGAAACAGGAGCACACCATTCAGACAAAATTAAATTTCTCTGTGAAAGCTGCTCTTTCTCAAGTCATGGAGCCAAAAGTTTAACAGTGAAAGGAAGAAAACTAAAATAGAAGACAATCTGGTGATTATGAGAACTTGAGAATACAATGTATAACTGAGATGGAACAGAACAAAAGGGAAGCAGCAGCTCAGGATGAAAAGAAAACAAAGGAGCAGAAGGTCAGAAAGCAGCTGGGGAGGTCTGGGACACTGATGCATTGCCTCTTAATTACTTAATGCAACACTGACTGATTAAACTGTATTCACTGCTACCGCCACTTCCCCTTTACAATTTACTATTTGAAATGCTACATCAGGCCACAGCAAACTCAGAACAAAGCCTGTAGTAGAAGTAGTCTTTACAACTTTTTCAAAAGTCATCCACAAAGAAGAAAACAAGTAAAGCTGTACAGCCACACGTAGGCATAATGAAATGTTAGCCCTCTGTTTCAACTTGCCACTCGGAGGTTAAGGTTCAAAGAACCACATAGGAAGAACTTGATATGGCCACTACCTTTTAACTAAGAGAAAACAATGCATTTACAAACACAAATGAATCATTATCCAAACAAATGTTTAGAACATGGCTCAGAAAAAAAAAGATCAAAAAGGCAGCAGAGCTTAAAAAGGAATCCTGTTACAGACTTAAATTTAACTCCATTGGAACAGTGAACACTTTAAAAATAATTACCTGATAAAGCAGAAAACTTTCCAAACATCACTTTCAGCCGAAATTTTAAAATGCAGTACGATTCAGGGCATTTATACCACATGCCTTACCCTTCCAATGCATTCATTCTGGGTATTTAGCCTCATAAATCGTTGTCCCTTTTTTAACTGGAACGCAGCAATGCCCAAGAGCTGTCTCAAACAGCAGCTGGCAACAGGTTAACCGAGACCCTGGAGTTTGGGTCAAGAGGACCATTGTTTTTACCATGCAAGAGCTAAATACAGCCACATGTATGCCTTTTCCCGCACGGTAACGCTCATTTGGAAAAGCCATGGGAAGTTTTTCCTCCCAGGCAGTGCAAAGCAGTCCCGTCCCCACGGGCCCGCGCAAAGGCCGGGGCAGGGCGCCGGGGCAGGGCGGTGGGGCAGAGCGCCGGGGCAGGGCGCCGAACAGCCCCGGCGCCCGCTGGCGCCCCCGGAGGCCTGGCGGGTCCCGGCCGCGGCGGTGCCGGCCCTACCTGGGCGGGGTGGATGCCGAAGGCCGCCGCGATGCGGGCGTACAGCTCGCGGGCGCTGCCGAAGCCCTCCACGCGGCCCGTGGGGCTGCCGTGCGCCAGCTGCGTGTGGAACTGCAGCCGCGCCGCGCTGGCCGACGGCGCCGGGGCCGCCGCGGGGGCCGGGGCCGCCGCCTCGCTCTCCACCAGCTTGAAGGTCTCCTTGGACTTGTCCTTCTTCTTGTGTCTCAGTCCCAGCGGCATCTTCCGCACCAGCCCCGGGCTCCTGCGGCCGCCGCCGCCCGCGCTGGACTCTGCCCCCGGCGCGGCGCCGCCCCGGCCCCGCGGCCATCGCGGCCGCCAGGTGCTGCCCGGCCCCGCCCCGGCCCCGCCCCGCCCGGCCCGGCCCGGCCGCCCTGGGCACGGAGCGCTGCGGGCCGGGAGAGCCCGAACCGCCCCTGCCCCCTCCGGGCAGCCCGGGGCCAGCGGCGCCGCCCTCAGACCGCTCCTGCGCCGCCACACAGGGGTCCTGTACCCACCTTCCACTCGCTCGTTCATTTCTGCTAAGAGCAAAGCACTGAGTACCGACTAGTATAGATTTATAGCCAGCACATAAAAGAAAACCAAAAGTACACAAGGACCTCAAGCTACTCTTCTCATTTATCACAGACTATAAAACTCTAAGGGTTCATGAAGCAACAGTAACATAACTTAAAGAGACTTCCTATTGTACTGGGCAACAGCTCTGAAATATTGAGATTTATCAGAGAAAATACACTTTTCAAGTCTTTTACACGAATACAAAATACTTCCTCTACTGTGAAATAGAGCTCCATATTGTAGTCGGAAGTTCACATTAGAGGAGATATCTGTGCTTTAAAGTAACCACGCTCACCTCAGTGGAACTGCTCAATAGTGCACTGAATCCACCCAGGATGTGATGAGTGCAAAATTCATGAGCAACATTCAGCACTTCTAAAGGAAACTGCCTGAAAGGCACAGGGAGAAGCAGCAGTGCCTTGCCACATCTTCTGACTTGCACAATAAAAAAGACTAACAGGATTCTGGCACATGGAGTCAGAGCAGGCAGGCAGAGACAATGAATTACTGTGAGGCAGCCCTGAGTCAAAAGTTCTTAGCAGATCTAATCAGAGCACCTCTGATTACATGAAATTACGTACAGATTTTAAACTGCTTATGCTGTGAAGTAAAAAACATTTGAAGCCAATTTGACTTCAGCTTTTCCAAGACAGCATGTAGTAGATTTAAATGAATACTCAAAAATTTATCCAGTTCTGGCTTTTATCCAGTTCTAGTTGAAGACAATCGAATTCAACATTGTTACTAATTTTGTAGGAATTTCCATCAATAAAAAATCTAACAAAACTGCACAAACTTGCCTCCACACTTTAATAGTTGATTGTCCAGTTCAGTTGGAAACCACAGAACTTAAATTGAAGGTTTCTCTGAAATTGCAGAACTGTGTGTACTTTTTCCCCATTACTGGAATGAAATTCAGACAGCATGTTGGCATTCACTGGATCACACTGCAGTGAGATGAAATGAGATATTAACTAACAGTACCAAACTATTCATGTTCATCTTGATATTAAGGGGGTTTTGCTGGTTTTCAATTTTAAAAAAGCAACTTCTTTTAAAAGAAGCCTTTTGCCATTTACTAACATGTACTATAAAGGAATTGGTGACAAGTATTTATTTCTTGTCTTGACTCATTCCTTTTCTTGTGAAAAGGTAATTGACTCTTACAACCCAGTTAATACTGTTTATTAATAATTTTGTTAATGAGATTTACTAAATGAACACAGTCAAGTTTCCATATATACAGAGGTTGTGCAGATTTATTTAAAAATAATTCACAGACATTAACAGTCCTGATTTAGCTATCTGTTGCAAAACTTTCTTCAGTGGAAGTGTATTTCCGTGCCTCATATGGAGGTGGATGGAGAAAAACAGCTGAAGTTGGTACAAAAACTATGCTGATCCTACCTACAGCTTGGAGCCATGGCATCAGCTTTTAAATATGGAAAGAAAAAATGATGAGGGCAATGGAGCTGATCAAATAAACTGAAGACACAAACAGCATGGAGCATGTATATGCCATCATTTGTTACATGATGTAACAGGTGAAATGAAACCTTTCTTGTGACATTTAAATCAGAGGAAGATGACACTGCACAATGCCTATTTTCAAAACCTAAACCTAGAAAAGCACATACATAAAATTGCCATAGCAGTCCCCTGCTTTGGAAGGAAGGGTAAAGAAGTGTTGAACACTCAGTTTCATCTCTGTTACTGAAAAGGTTTATTACCATGGACTTCTTTTTCCTAATCTTCAAGTATTATTTATTAATATTGCTCAGATGATGGATTAGCAGTTTCAATGATTTACATTTGATCACCATAACACAATGCTCAGTGGATTGTAGACCTGTAAATTAGTTTGCTGAAGGAGAACCTCAATGAAAAGAAGGCTGTAATGGACAGAAGACACTTGCTCCAACTACAAGAAATCCTATTTTCAGACCCCCTTGAATGTGCACCTTCTAAGGAATCATCTGCCAAATTAATGCACACTAGATCAACAGATCCAAATAAGCCTCCAGCGACTCAGGATACTAAGGACCCAAAAATGACTTCAAATTAACTTTTTGAAGAGAGTTAACAACTGAAATAAAATTGCTATTAGCTTTGGTTTTAGAAAGAAAAATAAACCGTGTACTTGAAAAAAAGACAAATTGATTTAATCCTTTCATCCCAAGTATATTGCACACTACAGGCTACCCCATTCCTCAGTTTCTCACACATAATACTTGGGATGCAAAACTCGTGGCATGCAACAACCATAATTCGTGGAGAATGTATGTGAACAGTCACCTTGCTGGCTATGAAATGCCACTATCAGTGAGTGTTTCACTACACATGGGCTACCTACCCTTACTCAGGCAGGTATTTCAGGTGCTGGTTGGGTGGTGTTAAGGGTTTTTGAATGCAGGGCAGCAGTGTGTGAACGTGGCAGTTTGTCCTTGATAAAGCAATCAGGCATGACTAAACAAGATCGTTGTTTGTACAGCTCCTCCCTTGGGTAAGCCAGAATTTCCAGGGCAACAAGCACAAGGCATTTCCCCTTCCACACCCAAGGGGATCAACAACAGATCTCTATTTTCACTGTTCAAATAATAGAGCAATTAACTGGAGAAGCCTGAAAGAAACAAATCATGCCATCCAAGAGTCAATTGCTGAGCAATCTGACAAATGAAGGGTTGAGATTCTGCACCTCATGAGGGGATTAGTGCCGCTATCTGCCCAGTTTGGGTGCTGAACAGTAAGTGGCTGTATGACAAACTCCCTGGTTCTGTAGGATGTGTTCAGTAAACAATACAGTAAGAACCACTCATATCAGCTGCAGAAGAAGACTAGCACTTACTGACTGGAAAAGTAGAACTGTCTCTTAATTATACTTACTGTATCATGTTCATGGAAAATATTTTTTAGGTCTAGCACATGAATTCAAGTGCAGAGAATTTCACCCTAAGTTTAGCAAATTTCACTGTTTAAGGAAAACCTATCTGATCCCAAAAAAGTCTGCTTGTGCTGAGTCAGACTAGCATATAAGATGCACATACTAGAAAACAACAGAGTGCATTTCTTCAAATAGGCCTCAGGAAGCTTCCAGCACTACAAAATGGCTGAAAGAATGGAATGCTAACCCCCTCAGGAGAGCAGAAAGCTGTGGAGCAAGCAGAGCACCACAGCAGCAGGAAGGAGAAAGGGTTGCAATGTAGCTTGACCTACTCTTCCAACAGCTTGAGGGTATCCTAAGGCTTCATGTTGGTGAGATTAAAAAAGGATCTTTAGAAGGAGAGGTTTTCAGACTTGCTGGATGAATTCCAAAGCAAGTAATGACTTCTACTTTCTATGGCACCTAAGCAACCTTCAAGAGATCAAAAACCCATCCCAGTTTCATGAATGACCATTTTATTTTCATGTATTTCAGTAGTTACAAATATAGTAGTTGACTGAGTATTTGCTTCCTTCTCCCAAGTAGCTTTATTAAATAATCAAGTGGGTTTTAAAACATAGCTTTTAAGCACATTTTTGATTAGAAAAATATTTTTTGTGAATCCTGGATTAGACAGATATTAATGCTTCCTCTCATATTTTGAAGTAATTTTACATGCTGGTTTCTGAAACATATACTTTATCTCTCCATAAGAAAAGAAATACAAGCATTTATTTCATACCAGTTCTATAAGTTTTGTATTTTGAGCTTGAAAACAGTTGGAAAAGTTTAGTTTGCTATACACATATATATATATATACACCTCTAAATACACAAGATACTGCAATTCCTCAATTTAACACTACTCCTCTTACCTGAAGATGGTTACAAAAAAAATAGTCTTAGTTGCTGTAATTTTTTTTTTACAAGTTGGATATGGTTACAAGATCCTGGATTACAAAATGCTTGATTCCATTAGCTTTTAAACGGACAAATAGGTATTTTAGGTTGATATGCTTTAAAGTTGTGTAGCTTGTAGCATTTGCCATCATAACAAAATATAAGAGAAAGTTAAAAACCAACTTTACACTTTTTACTTAAAAACCACATAAGAAATGCAATACGGAACATACTGAAATGGAAATTTTTCAACAAACAATATATAGTATTAACAATATGCAGAAGCACTAAGCAGCAATTTTTTTTTTCTTTGTAATACTGCTCCAGCAATTGTTTACTTCCTGTAGATTTAGGACTACAACTAACTGGTACTGCAAGAAGAGATCTGCAGTTGAAAAATTGACTTGAACAATAACCCACAGAAATTCTACTCCTTTAAAAAATGGGATTATTCTTACACTCATGTAAAAATTACTGTAAATTAAAACCCAACTTCCATATGATTTACTTTCTGCAGTCACATATACAACACTGCTATTTTGTAGGCTACCCAGCAGAGCAGATAACCTCTACATTTCCACAGGCAAAAGGCTGACAGCAAATCTTGAAATACTTTCTTATGAAAAACAACAACAAAAAAAATCCCAAACCCCAAACCCTTTGAAAGTGTTGTTAAAGCACTGTATTATGGTTTTAAACTCAAGTAATAAAGCATGCCCACAAGGCATTTCTTCCACCAATCCATGCTGCAACCAAGGGAACCAGCCCTATTACTGTATTATAAAACTAGACTATTACAGAGGGCTCTCCATCTCTCTATGCACTTTTGAACTCTAAAGACAACGGACTCATATTTGAATTTTTAAAAAGTAACTCAATTCAAGCATAGAAAGTTTCTGGGCAACCCCTATCCCACACTGACTCTTAAACAAACTTTGCTTTAGATACGACCTAGCTCTTTTTTTTTCTTCGTGGGAGTAAAGTTTGGCCTTTGAAAATAAAGAATACTTGTGATCAGCATGATCCTTAAATACCTGCCCTAGCCAAATGCTTTTACAGGGTTTTTTGTGCATCTTTCCAATCTGGCACAGACCTGCTCCCTACGGAACGGTCACATGAGCACCATCTTTAGGCTAAACCTCATTTACAGAACATGACCCATAGCAAAAAATGTCAAGCCCCCAAGCCCAAGTTCAAAGAATGATTTTGCTTACAAGAAACCTCCTGGCACCATGTAGTGCAACACCTCTGCTCACACATGGTCAGCTGGAGCAGGCTGCCCTGCACAATGTCCAGTCAGGCTATGAGTATCCAGGGATAGCAACTCCTCAAACCCTTTAGGAAACCTGATCCAGTGTTTGGTCATCCTCTCAGTAAAAATCTGTTACCTTGTGTTCAGATGGAACCCCTAACTGTGTCCATTTAGTCCAGTCACTGAAAGCTGCTGAGAAGAGCCTGACTCCTCCATCTTCATTCCCTCCTGAAGGAGCCAAGATCTCCCCCAACTCTTTTCTTTCCCATGTCTGCAAGTTCCAGCTCTCTCAGCTTCTCACACGTGGTTCTGTCCTAGAGCTGCTCCACTAAGTTTGTATCCTTCAAGTACCAGGGAGTCCAGCACTCCAGATGGATGCTCATCAGTGCTGAGTAATGAGGAAGGATCATCTCCCCTCACCTGCTAGCAAAGCTTTGGCCTCTGCTGCCACAAGGCTGCATTGCCAGCTCACAATCAGTTTACTGACAGGCTGCTGGCCAGTTACTCCCCAGTGGAGCACTGCCCCTTACAGAACTTGGTGAGAATCCTGTGTCCAGTTCTTCAGCCTGTCTGGGCCCCTCAGAAAGGCAGGACCATCAGCTGGTGGTACTGCTACTCCTCCCATCTTATATGGTTTGTAAACTCCATCCCATAATTCAGGTCATTAATGATGATGACTAGTGTTGGCCCCAGTACTCAGCCAGAGGGTACACCACTAAGTAGCCTCCAACTGGACTTGGTGCCACTGATCAAACTCCCTGTGCCCCATCATGCAGCCAGCTTTTAATCCATCTCACTTCCCACTTATCCAACCTGTACTTCACCAGTCTGCCGGCTGATGTAAAAGGTAAACAACACAGACTGTTCTCCCAAATCCCCAAAGCTTATTGGAGATGGCAGTAAGACTGGTCCAGCAAGATTTCCCTGTTGTACAACTATGCTGGCTACCCCGACCACCTTTTAGAAATGCTCTCCAGGAGGATTCTTTTCCATCATATTATCAAGGCCTTAGGTGAAGCTGATTAGCCTGTGGATTCCCAAATCTTCCTTCTTGGTTTTTTTGAAGAGTGGTATTTTCTCTTTTCTAGTCTACTGGAACATCTCTTAATCCCCCTGGCCATTGAAAGATAATCAAGAGTGGCCCTGCAATGGCTTAGCCAGCTCCCTCAACACTTAGGGTGCAATCTGCCAGGCTCACAGAATTCCAGGTAAAGTGCACCCTAACCCAATCCTCCACCACCAACCAAGGTTCCAGATTTCCCCACGAGTCTCAGGGGCCTGGAATTTCTGCATGCTTGTTTTACTGGTAGTGACTGATGCAAAGGCAACACAGAGTACCTCAGCCTTCTCCATGTCATTGGTCACCAGCTTCCCTGCCCCATTCAACAGCAGGCTCATATTTGCTGTTCTTGTCCCTGAAGAACCCTTCTTGGTATTCTGCCTGAAGGCTGAGGAACCATCCCACAGCAAATGGCGACTCTGCCTCCTCAGGCCATGTGCCCTTGGCCACACCCACAATGCAGTCCTGACACTTCTGGAGGCAATAAAGAGAATGCTTTCATTGCACAGGGGAGCTGGTCAGGAGTCCAAGCTGATTTTTCTGGCCTATGCTTTGTGCAGTGGAAGGCAACATACTGAAATGATCTCTCTCATGTGCTCTTTAAAATATTTATACCTTTGTGTATCTCTACTATGATTTAAAATTTCTGTATAAATGTGTAATGTTATAGACACGGTGAGGATATAAGAAATAATGTACTTGGAGGTTCAAGTACTGTATCAGAAATATGCACTGACTTTGTAAAAAAATTACTGTAATTATATTAAGCAAAATAATGACTAAACATTGCTGATTAGGAAGATGTAAAACAAAATGAGTGGTTTTCCCTGTAATTTTTACTGCAGAATTCATCTGTAGGACTTCTACTTAAATCCTTTTCTTCTCATGCAGCATTACAGAATTTTCCCCCCACCCATCCCACAAAACAAAAAAAACCAAAGATTCCACTAGGTGTTACAGATTGCACTTTTAAAGCAGACTCGCCAGTCTTCTGCATTTCCAGTGTCCTATTTTAATCTGTTGACATACACAGTCTTCCATTTTATGAAACTGGAAGATTTCGCCTAAGTACTTCTTTTGATGCTGGAGAAATGTTATCTGGGAAAATTACTTCAAACTCTATAATTAAGTCTCCCCGTTGGTCAGGATTTTTGGGAAATGGCAAACCATATCCTATAATTCTTCTTCTCATCCCAGGCTTTACCACTTCATTGACTGTCATGGGTATGGTTCTTCCTTCTATCGTTGGCACGTTGAAAGAGCTGCCACACAAAGCCTAAAGAAAGATTGTAATAGGAGAAAAAGAAATTGGTCAGAACTTTTTTGTACCTATAATTGAATTTAGATTATTTAAAAGTGACTAGCAATCTAAATACCATTTCTCCTATGCACTTCTCAGATATTAAAAATTTTAATACTGTGTTCCTCTATTAAAAAGAGAAAACTAATTTGTTGTTGAGTATCACTGAATTTATGAATGTTACACAATGGCTACTGGAGGGTAATTGAGCTTTTATGTCCTTCAAAGACTTTATCAAATAATAAAGAGAGCTAAGCAGAATGAACTCCTTACTCCTCTACAGATGTCAGTCTTCTAAATTTCCAGTGGAAATTTCCATTAGAAATTTAGAATCCCATTTCACTTTTTGTTTGTTTACATTGCACAGGACTTTTTTCCTAATACATTATCAAGCTCTATTATATAAAATTTCAGAACACTTAAGTGTCTATAAGCAGAGGCATTTAGAATCACAGCTGTCTTATGTGAATATTTGTGGTGCCTAAAGAAATTCAAACAATATTGTTGCACCAAAGTTGGAATGTTGCAGACCTGCTTTATCCAACAGTTTATTTTCATTACTAGGATCTCTGAGAGTAAGACTGTGATTCCTACAACTTCACCTGATTCAGCACACTTAGTATACACTGATAATGTCCAATTTACATAACAATGCAATGAGTCTAAACAGGCTTTTATCTGTGAAGGAACTGTATTACCCACATTAACATTAAATATTGTCTTTTCTCCCTCCCTTACTACTTTCAGTGCTTCGCCTCACTTCACACTTATTGTAGAATTCCTTAAGGTAGCTTAATTTACAAGTTACATCATGAAATCAAGATTTTATTTCTCTACTTGATACTCATTAAGAAGAAAAAAATACCTTACACACACAGACACCATACAGCTTTAACCATTGTATCATATTGTAATAACATCAATAGAATTGTTCTACCACAAGAGAAACTTACCTCCCTTAAGCTGATCTTAACAGGATAGACAATATTTGATCCATCTCTCTTGAAATGAGAGTGAGGTTTATCTTTAATGATAAAAACAATATCAGCTGGAATCGTGTTGGGTGTTTCATCGCCTTCTTTTGGAAAAGTGATCTTGGTGCCTTCTTTCCATCCTCTTTTGATCTCAATAGTGAGGATTTTGTCCTCTGTTCGGACGCTTCTGCCATCTGGGTTAAGCCTTTTGCGTGAAATCCTCATTCTTTTCGTGCAGCCATGATAGATCTCTTCCAGTGACACTTTCAGTTCATGGATTACAGGGGGATCTTGTTTACGACGTAACTGGCTGCCAACTGTATTCCTTTCCCTTGGAAAACCATTCATACTGAAACTACTGAAGGATCCAAATGGGTCACCATCCACCTCCATGTCTTCAGTGTCTCTGCCACCAGGCATCCTCCTCCCAAAGAAGATCTCAAAAGGATTTGTGCCACCAAAGAAAGCTGCAAATGTAGCGTGTGGGTCTCCATGGAAGGAGTACCGGAAGGTGCCGCCCTGGCCATCAGATCCTCCAGCTCCTCCTTTAAGACCTAAACAGGAAAAATAAGGCAAGTTAAAAACAAACTGGGGCTTAGTATAGGCTTTCCTGCTATACAGTGTAATGATATTAGGACTGATGAGTCAGAAAGATATTTGCAGTAGAGTGAAAGGTCTGCTTTTCAGGGAGGATTCACCATGAGAATGTGAGGTACTAACTAGCAATTCAATAGCTTGAACAGCAAGGTTTCTGAAGCTCTACAATGACTTCAGAAGAACAGGTATTCTGACACTGGCAATTTCATTTCATGTGATTGAAACCAGTTATTTTAATCAATTAGCATCTTAAGAGCAGAAAACAGGTTTGCTTGATTTGAACTCTTCTTACTCTGCAAAGTGTTTTGGGAATTGCATCCTTCTACAAGGTCACTGCTGGGGAAAATTACTCATTGTCATATGCAACATATTCCATAGCCTCTACAGCTCAGCTCTAACTCAGTTATTGAGATTTACCCATTTTCCTGCAATTTGTTCTGAGTAAAAGGTAACATGCCAACAGTCAAGTACACATATGCTTCCTTAATATTAAATTTAGAACCCCAAAACTATCACAGCTTGTGTTCCTATGGTACAAAGCATAGGAAGTCTCTTCAATGCAGCCACAAATAAAAGCATCATGGAACTTACTAAGATCCATTTGATACAAAGCCCCTTGTAGACACTATCACCATGTCCGTGCTAAATACCAGAAGGTTTTTAACAGTTTTGTTCTCTCTTTCACATGGTGAGATCTAAATCTCATTTTTTCATGCCAAGAACTCTCACTGAAAATTCTCTTGTACCTCCTGTGCTCCCATTCCAGATCAAGCTAAAATCAATTTTTTCAATGCCTCTTTCCCAATAAGTGATCAATTACTTCCTTGTAACAGTGCTCTTCTCCATCAACCATTTTAGGGTGCTTTCTCAGACTATTAGAAGGCTGAAAGTTCTTCTTAAGGTACTTTTGTTTTAAAGTAAACAGTCAAAGTCTTAAACTTCAAATGCTTGTTTTTTAAACTTTTTTTTTCAGTCTTGGACCAACTCAAAACCACAGCTGCTATCATACTTTTATAACCATAGAAAAACGAAGGCTTACAGTATGAGGGAGGCATTCTATAAATTTGAAAGCGGGGTTTGTAGGGGTTTTTTTTAGCTCAGTGTTCTCATGCATAACCTTAATGCTGGGTACCGACATTAACCAGCTAAGACATTAAACATTTCAATACCAGAGCAAAAGTACTTAAACTGGAGTTTGTTGGATGTCAAACATCCTTCTGACACACTACTGTTAATGCCAAATATGCAGATCAGGGGATTCAATCTGTGACAGCAGAAGGACACCTCCTGGAATAGCTGGCCAGAAGTTACTGAAGGTACATCCAGTTCCTGGCTGCAAAAACACTGAGGATTCCTCCTTCTTACAAACCCCAACCCTTTGCATTTCCATTAAAATCCTCTCAGAAGAGCTTAGAGAGTAACTGAGGCATCAGGAGATATTCCCACATTCAACATTTCAAAACTTTATATCTTTGCCCAAAATACTAAATATAAATAGTGCTGTTTAATTGTAAAAAACATGGCCCTGAGCAAATAGCAATGAGCAGGCCTACTTGTCACAACGGAAGTCGTTATTTTAAAAGGAATTCCTGATACCATACACATTTATGGAAAGGGATGTTAATGACTTCCTCTGTTGCTCAATCATAAGACTGAAAGACATGTCGGTCAAAAATTTAAAAAAATTAAAAAAATCATCCTCTCCAGATAACCATTTTAGGATAAATGTGACATTTCTGAGGCCTCATTCTCTTGGCATGTTATCACTGTTTACAATTAAAGCTAAAAAATTGTTCTGGTATTTCATGACATCAGCCAAATTCTTTCCTCTCTAGGCACAAAGCCAAGGACAACTACAGGCTGGACACCTGGGCTTTTGCTCAGAAGGACTGCTTTGCCTAGATCAAGCAGACTGGCCTTAAGCAAAATTTTTAAAAAAGAATACAAGCCTTTTGAACTGCATCTCAAAAACTGCTCTGGCAAAGGAAGGCAGCAGTAAGAGATCACAGAAAGCTATTCATGGGTGATAGAAACTTATTCTGTTTAGTAACTTTTTGCCTGTCCTGTATTTGGGGTTTGTACTAAGCCCCATTAGATAAGGAAATTAAAACTTTACCAGCATTAAAGCCCAGCAATGCATTTTATACTTAAAATCTCATGAGCAGAACAAATACATTGTAAATACGCTGTATAAAGAGGAACACATACTATGTCTTCACATGTTTACTTTGCTTCATTCAACATGATGAAAGTGACCGACCAAAGCGTAACAAAGACATACATACCTTCCTCCCCAAACTGATCATAAATATCTCTCTTTTTGGGATCACTCAGCACTTCATAAGCTTCTGCAACCTCTTTGAACTTTTCTTCTGCATGGGGAGATTTGTTCTTATCTGGATGCCATTTCAGCGCTTGTTTTCTGTAAGCCTTTTTGATATCCTCGTCAGAAGCCCCTTTTTCAATTCCCAGGATAGAATAGTAATCTTTCCCCATCCTGAGCGTTGGAGGAATTCAGATTTTCTTTGCTGTAAAGGAAGCAGCGTCCAGTGTCTTAGCAGGGTGGAGATGCTAGAGAAGGAAAAATAAAAATCAAACTTTGAATCGAAACAAATAGAGCTGCTACAAAACAACAAACTCTAGGCTACATGAAGAAAGCCGGGAGAGGCTGTCCTGTTCCATTCCGTGCCCCGTGGCTCATTTATAAAGCATTACGGAGCAGGCACGCAGCGCCCTCCCCCGCAGGCCGCTCTTTCTAGAACGCCCAGCCCCTCACGTCACTTCCCCGCCGCCGGCCTCGGCTCTCGCCGTCCCGCGCCTGCGCAGCAGCGCCAGCCCGGCCCCGGAGCGCCCGAGCGGAGCTGAGGGGGCAAAGCGGAGCGGGAACGGCGCCTGCACCAGCCCGGCACCGCCAGCCGCTCCCGGGGCTCCTCTGCCCGAGCACCAGGCTGAAGCCCACCCAGAGTAATTATAGCTTTTTACTTCACTGTTTCTATAGAAACAGCTGTACATAACTCTTTTCCAAATATATCAACATGGAGCTGTACCCTTTCCAGCAAAGGCTATGAAGAATTTTACACCCGTATCAACGACAAAGCTTCTGAAAGCAAAATTTCCTTTCTTTAAAAATAAAATTAAGCCACTGTCAACCACAGCTGACCATAGCCATATACTATTAAGCAGTAAGAATGAATCTGAGGAAAAAAATACCACTTTGTTTACCACAACTCAAGCCACTAAATTAAAGCAGATCAAAACATAAATCCTGTCTCAGCCTTCTTCTATGGAATAGGAAATACCAAGATTATTATACAAGTATGGCAATATACCAAACAAATAGCTTTCATCTGATGAGATGATAATAACAGAAAAATACTTAGTTCTTATACATTTGTTTTAAAATATATAAAACAAATTCTACTACTGAAGTATTTCTCATGCTCCATAGAGAAAATGCTATTAAGTTTTAGCCTGCAAGATTTCTTTCGTACCTCTGTAAAGAGCTAAAGGTCAAAAAATCAGCTACGTTTGTCAGTAGGTCAATGAACCACATGACAGATTAACACAACTGAAAAATTACTCCTCCCTGGAACAAAGTATTAGAATACAACACTTTGGGTCATATCCAGATGTTGTCTGTATGAAGACAACTCTAGGCTGAATTATGAAGGAGGCTGCCTTCCTTCTAACAGTAAAACCCACTAATCCTCTGACTCAGGGAGCATTACATTTGAAGCCGTTTTCTAGAACCTGCTCAAACTTGCAAGAGACTGGAAAGAAGGGAGAGAAAATGCTTCCTTAACCAGAAAGTACTAGAAAAAGATTTGGAACTTTACTTTCACTTTCTTAGCTTGCGTCATCCTCCTAATCCTCACACCATTATCTTTTCTTTTCCAATGTCAGCAACAGAATTTACTAGATTCCTTCCAGAGTTTCTACCTTGATGTGTTCCATCAGTATGCCCATTTCCCAGAATCCTTGCATTTCAGAGCCTGCTGCTTTGTGTCCAAGCCCCACAGGTCCCTGCAGTGTTTGTAACCGCGGGCCCTGGGCTGGGAGCTCACGGCTTTGCCCCGGCACGAGTCAGAGCACAGGGCCCCGGCGGGCCCCGCACACGGCCCCCGGCGCTCTCAGCCCTCACAAACCAGCAGCCGTGAGTCCTGTAAATCATTCAAGCCTTCCAGAAGCACTAAACTACACAGCTAGAAAATTAGTAAGGCCATAAGCCAAGCCTTGATTAAGCATGATTCCGTAAGAAAGCTAAGGAAATTCTCAGATGTACAAATCCAGTAATATACTTGGCCAGAAAGCCACCTCAAAAACATAACAGAAACCCCCCCCACCATCACTTAACTTTCTCCCTCTACCACAGTAATTCTCCAACTGATATATCACATTATGACTCAATTAACCTTTTACATAATCAGCTATTTGCTTATACAGTCTTCGAACACAACAGCTATATTCCATTTCAGGCATACACAGAAAAAAGTTATCATCCTTCCAGTATCAAGTGGGATCTCTGAAGCTCTTGGATGTAGTCAATCCTGTAAAACAATTTTCCACCAAAACAGGGAATCTCAGACGTGACTTTCTGTTCTTACAAGCTACTTCAGGGTAATGCCATGGTACTCCTATTCTGTACTGAGAAAGCTAACAGCCTGTATTTGTCCAGTGCTTTTTTACATCACTGGTTTTTGTTACAGTATAAACTTGGGGGGGGGGGGAAGGAATTTCAGTTCAAGCTTTATAATGTTGACTGGGGGGAAAAAAATGGTACATTTTCAAATGTAACAAATTACTAAAATGCCAAACAGACTATTAAAAATGTTATTGCCCGGAAAACTGAATAAAATTTTGAAAACATGCAAAACTTGCCTAATATAAGCAATCTCTTACCTAGAAGATTTTCTATGTTCTTTGATCAAAACCTATGACATTCACTTTCGATACTGGACTTCCTTTTTTTATCTAAAAATGTGTATGAAATACACACTATGAAACTGAAAATTGTTCCTTTAAAAGCTGCACTTCAGAGACAGAGCCTGACTAATGCATTCCACTTGAGAATTGTTGCTTTAAAATGTCTTTTCCATTATTCTCTCAGAACAACTGAAGTTTAACTCAGTTGTACATACGCCAAGAGCTTTAAGTCTTGTTTGGCAGAAAGTGGGGGCAGGGTCAAAGGAACAACATCAGCTTTGAATCAGCTGATTTCTTTAAAAAAGCCTTCACAACAAGTGAGAGAAATTACAGAAGCATTCGTAATAACATACTGAACTCAAATTATAGATTAATCATAAATTAGCACCAACGTGTTAAGGAAAAGCTTCTTGGCAGACCAGTGTCAATATTCCCTAGAGTTGAATAAAAATGCTCATTATTTGCTCTAAATTAAACCATTTCTTCTGTACTGCTCACTTATTAAACCACAGAAACAAAACTGAGAAAGACAGGACTAGATCACAGAACAACTTAAAGAGCAAACAAAACCACAAAGGCAAATTCCAGACAGATCACAACTATAAATACACATGTGCACATAAATGTCAAGGCACAGGAGCCAAATCCCTCCCCAGGAAAAGCTTTCACAATTAAGTGCACAATATTTGCAAACCCACATTAATGAATGGAATAAATTCATACTCATCTACAATGGTTTGAAGAAAGCACACCCATATACAATAAAATAATTTCCTGTAACATTATCCATTGTTTTACCTGGAAAAAAAGTCCTACAACTCTTCTCCCTACCATTTTGAACTGGCTGTAGCTGCTGCCTGAGCTATGTTTGTACCTTATATACAATTTATACTGTGAATAAGACCTGGTACACGCAAGCCCCATTCATGAACTCTATAATTAAATCGAGTTTCAGCACAGAACTATTCAGTAGCTGGTATCATACACAGAAATAAGTTTTGGAGTTTACAAGAGAAGCAATAATTAGTATAAAAAAATATATCTAACATAAAATGCAAAGTGGAACCTGCAGAGCATCACAGTTCTTTCTAGTGGATGGCCCTAAAAGAAAAGCTTCATTTAGTAATGCCCTTCATACCACAGTAAGAACCAAATTTATCAAATTTTTACTTGAGTTCTCTGTGGAAACTGCTACTGTGACAGAAGTAAAAAAGTTAACTGTACATAAGAATTCTGGGGCTGACTTTACAGCTAAATGAATAATCATAAAAGCAAAGTGAGATGCCACATGACTTACAATAAATTCATTATATTTAGGTTACACCAGTCCTAGTATCAAGAAATATGTTTTATATTTTCATTGGCAGTATGTCTTTTAAAACAGTGTCTATAATATTACTGGAACATACATTAAATTCTGCCAACAGGCCAAAGAATATATTTTTAAGGTCTTTTGTGGAAAAGCTTACTTAAAATATACATTCCAGAAATTACATGAATTATTGAGTGTAAAATCTCAAACCAGACATACACTGTTACCACTTCTGAATCCCAAAAATGTATTTTTAAGGATGTGATTCACATAGTCTTCAACTTCATTTGGAAAAGACTACATGACAAGATGTTAGTAATTTTTTAAAAATTAGTTTTAACTTTCTTATTACTTTTTGTAACAATAGACCAAAAGTCAGAAATAAAATGTACAACTGAAAACATTCATCACACTTTAAAACTTACTACAGTTTATGATATGCTAAGTTATGGGTTGGGTTCCTCTCTTCGGGAAATCATTATTTCCATTGCACACTGATCAGAACATAGCAAACTTACACCTCATATCTGATTCCTGCTGACTAAGTCACAATCTTTACTATGGCTGGAACACAAAAATACTCTTGGAATAAACATCCACATTTTAACTTTTCACTGCTAAGAGGGAATGATCAACTATGTGAAAGCAAGCAGAGCTCCTGGGATTCAGCAGTGATGTACAGATGGATGAAAACACAGGACTGCACTTGGAAACTCAAAAGGAACCATCCAAAGTATGGCCACAAAAAGCAACACAAAGAATTTCCATCTACAAGTTAAGACTTCCCCCTTCTACAACAATACACATTCCAAAGGTGCTTTTCAATTCCTTACTCAGATTCTGCCCCATTTCAATCCCTACCCACGCATTTCTCTGAAGGGATTCTTGCTCAGTTTGAGTGATGAACAGCAAAAATACCAATCCTGCAAAACATTCACCAGGTTCTCTCCCGTAACTGACTATGCCTGTTTAACACACTACTGGGAACTTCAAGGAGTTAAGAATGTCCTCACATTCTTTTGTAAATATCTGTATGGAAAAGCGCAGTGTTTCGGTACAGAGAAATACCTCCTGTTATTAGCAAAAAAACCCCACATTCACAACAAAACTGAAGTTCTCTTTCCTCCACGAAATGTTTGATTTTAACAAGTTCTGCACAATTCACTACTTAAATTGTAAGTCTGGGGCAAAGAAAACAGAGAAATACTGTAGCCAAACTTCTTTCTTTTAGTTTTACATGTAAAAAGCCCGGGTTTTTGTCCTAACTACCTGCTGCTGTGATGGCTATCACTCAGGAATTTGCCCAAGCCTGAAGGAATTCTGTCCTGAAATAGCCAAATGCAAATGAAGAGTTAGACTCAATCACATATTTATCACACTGCACTAGTCAGGTTTCTGACTCACGTGTCACCAACCTTCTCATGCTGGTTATATAACAAGTAAAGATATTTCACAGAATGAACGGCTTAATGCTTTGTGTGTGCTCTGTTTCCCTCCAAGACTAGCTGTTTTTAATTTGATTGTAAAAAGTCTTATAGCCCTTCTGTTAACTCTTTTAAACAAACATACTGCTGCAATCCAACTCTTTCAGATTCTCAAGTGCCAACACACTGAATGTTTCAATACCATCACAAAGGACTGATTTACTGGATTTATTGGATGTACATATAGTTTATACATAGCCAGGGGCTTGCATGCCCCACACTGTTTTCTCAGCATGAAGACTACACCACTTACTAAAATATACATTGTTTAGAAAAGGTTTAAAAAGTACTGATTAATTCTGATCAGTGACAAAAAGACTACAAGATTGCTTGATAGCCAGAAAAAAAAAAAACAACCCAAAAAAACAAGTAAACAAGTATTAGGAGATACTAGGACACAAAAATCGCAGAAAACATTACTCATGTAAACACTACAGTGCCAAGAGTCCATCTACACTGTTAACACTCAGCTATTCTGCCCCCCCCCAACCATGTGTATTATTTAAAATAAAAAATGTTCAGAGAACCATAACAGATAATAAAAAAATGCAACTATTTCCACGTGAGAAACAACTGAGGAGGACTGAATTTTTCAGTCTCCAAAAAACACAGAAGTCACTAAGGTCTGCAAGGTCAACAAATGATGGAGGAAGGAGGAAATGAATCTTTTAAGGTCTATACCCATTGCCAGAGGCGAAGTGTTATCAGAAGAAGCTAGTTTAAATAATAAAATGAAGAAATTCTTTAAGTGATAGAATTCCCTGCCAAAGGACACTGGAGACTCAATAATGGTGTCAGTGGGACACTGAATAAATAAGAATATTCACTGGGACACTGAAAAAATAAAAAAGAGATGCACTGTGTCTTAACAAAAAAACCAGAGCAGGAATGTCAGAAAATTAAAAAGATACTGAAAAAAATGTGTAGACCTCTACTTGTTTGTCCTGCAGATGTGCTTATTATACAAATATTGGAAAATAATGAATAAGTATACTATACTATATCTGTATTGTTTTCCACCTAAATAGAGAGGTGGTGTTTACAATAAATACACTTTTTAAAAACAGGCATTTAGTTGCACTTGTGAAGATGTTTTCAGTAAACTGAGGCTTAATTTGACATTCACAGTCAAGAGGTTCAGCCCCCCTCGTGCAACACAAAAGGGGCAGAAATATCTCTAAAAATATAAGGACAGGAGGGGCAGCTCATTGTGCAGCCCAACACTCCCCAGGGCACAGCCCAGGGCCAGCTGGCACAGCCCAAAGCTCCATTTGCTGGGGCTGGGCACAGCGCAGCAGCTCAGACCTGAGAACTGGACTGGCTCCCGACCACATCTTCCACCAATGAACCCCGGGGCAGGAGAGCTTCTGTGACCTCATACCAGTGCTATGCACTGATTAACGCAAAAGGACAATGGAAAACCCAGCACAAGTTTCCACAATAAGCCCAGCTGACTTTCCTTGAAGAAACTCGAGTTGAGAAAGCGTTTAGAAGGCATTTATTTCAACACCCTACATAAGGTCAGTTATTACAATTCTGACCCCCAGGAAACATTAGGATGGGCAGTGTGTTTTATTTAGTATCTACTTCGATGGCTGTAGAATAGCACATCATCTCTTTTGGCCTAGAAAAAGGAGGGTATCTAGCACCTGTAACTATTTACTGTTTACCTTAAGCACAGTAGCAATTCCTTCACGCATAACAAAGTTACCCAGTGGGGTTTTTCCACCAAACAATACAAGTAATAACCTGCTGTCTTAAAAAGATACGGAAATAATGAATCAGGGCACCTGTAGAATAAAGATATTCCTCACTGATTAGCTCTTGCAAAAACGTCTCTGTGACTGGCACAGACACAACTCAGATGTGACCTGATCTGAACCTGAAGTCTGTCCTTCCAATGGTTCTCAGCCTACCATTAGGTATTTGGATTTGTTCTATTAACAAAACAAAAAAAAAACAACAAACCACTGCCCCACCACACTGCCGGTTTGGAACATTCATTAGTGGAACACAACACATTATAGAAATATTTTCCTAACAATGAATATACTCCACAGGTTTACACAGAAGGCTGACAAACTCCTGTAGAATTTTATCACTACTTCTGTCATGTTCCATAACTAAGGAACAGACAGAAGTCATGTCTGCAAATTATTTTTTCTTCTTGCAAAAGCATTCGTTTTTTTTTCTGACATAATTAAAAAGCTATCAATAAGAAACAACTGATCAATACAGGCCACACACAAGATAGGGTGGGTGAAAGGTAGGTGGAAGATGCTTGCACAATCCCCATGCAAATTTTCTTTGTTTTCTTGAGGTTTCTTCCCCTTTAATAATGTGAGAAGTTATAGTTTCCAGAAGAAAATGAACTATTTTTTCAGCCTTGATGGAGAGATGAACTGCAAACACAATAAATCCAGCTGAAAAGCGACTCAGCTACACTGTATTGTTTTAATTGCTGTTACACTCATGCAAGATCAAGGTTATTAATGCACTACCAAAAAAGGAACTGCCCACATTTTTGCTGTGGACATGTGATCCCACTGCTCTTACATAAGCAAAAGAAGGTGCTCACACGAGATGCTTTTTCCAGAGTGTGCTCGTCAAAATCCCACCCAGCAGCTCTGATTCATGCAGCCAGTTTTACATGCAAGGCTGAAAACACACACACTGAACGGTGGTACAAAGAGAGGAATTTAAAAAGGAGATGTCAGCACAATGCTGCTCAACGTGAAAGGAGAACAGATGTCAGTAAGAATGTATTTCACCTACAGGAGACAGAAAGACAAGCAGCCCTAGTTATATTTACTACAATCTGCTGGAAGAGAAGTCAAAATAGTTGCTCACTACTCTTTGCAATGTTTTACCACATCCCATAGCTAAGTTATGTTTCATAACTGGTTTCCCCCTTCTCTATCAGCCTAGGAAAGTTTCAAGATAAAAAGCAGCTACTTGGCAGTTAATATCTTAAATTACTTTATTCCTCTAGATTAAATAGTGCATAGCCAGCTAAGAGATAAAGAAGGTAAAACGAGAAAGGTACAACTCAGCAGGAAAATATCTAGGTGTTCTGAAGCAATACCAAATTTCAGTATCTATTCTACCAAGAAACTATCAGAATTCAGACTCAGAAAAGATTTACCTGTTTGGGGTTTTCTTTAATTTATGCTATGATACTCCAACAGTTTGTTTAAAAATAAGATGCTCTGACTCTCACAAATCAAGAAGTACAATTGTTAGCTTAATTAAACAATATCAGAAAGAATACTGCTAGAGATCAGGCCTGGGTAATAAGGAAGTACACCAATCAAGCTTTGGAGCAATCAAGCTTTTCCCACTTCAAGAAGAGAATTCTGAATATTAATTATGCCTTAAATACAGTACTTACTCACTAATTAACAGGTCTTAAATGCATTTTCTTCAGTGCATTGCTGACAGAGGGATATTTTAAGACACTTCCATCCTCTACAGACACTGCTGCATTAATCATTTGCTCTCCTTTCACAGTCTCTCAGTCCCCACCTCAGCCTCTCTAATCCCTATTCATATGCAACTTCCAAGACAGCTCCACCGCCCAACTTTTCAAGCAAGGCCTTTCACTATTCTCCCCCATCGGGGAAGAATTTTTCAGATGCTTACAGTAAATTCTCTGTGCTCTCCAAGCTTTCTTTCCCATGACATGGCCACAAAAACACCCAATCCCCTGGAACAAGTCAGTGCTGAGCACTGATGACACGATCCCGCTGACTAATATTATCCAGCTGCCTTTGGCACAGCGTTCCTTCTACAGAAGGATCCCGTCTCTGCACAGCAGCTGTATCTAAGGAAGGAGTGAGTGTTCTCTGACTTATCCTCCTACATCGGACATACCCAATGCAATGGCGGCTTCATGCCATTTGAGAGCCTCCTGGAAGGTAACCAAGATTTTATATCAAATACATATCAAACGAGATGCACAAGAGTAAAAAAAGCCTGCAAGGGAAAAGCTCTAAAGATTCTTTATTTACTCAGCTTAAAACCTTTTTCTAGGAAAGGCAGAATGACTAAATGTAAGCCAAAATCACCAGCTATGACATTTTTTTCCCCTCCCAAACTCGCTATGTAAAAGTTATCCAAATACTACCCAAATTGTGGATCTGAAAACTGTAATTACTACTTCAGTGCACATGAATTAAATATAAAAACTCATGACAGATCAACAGTTGTTTCTCTCAGCAGTTATTGAAGGGAGTTCCCTACTGATAATGTTGCAGATCCTGGACACACTTTGCCAGTGCAGGAGTAGCAGCTGACAGGATCTGAATCCATTGATCTACACCTCCCCAAGTGAGGAAATCATCAGATTTCAGCCGAGCAGCAATGCCTTGCAGAAAGCAGGGCAGGCACAGGTACAGCGATCACAGTGGCCATCCTTCTCTCAGAGAACATCAGCACTTGTATACAGGCGTTCAGGGTACTGAGGCAGAGCTAAACAAAACATGGTACCCACAGGGTTGCACAGGCAGCTACATGAGAAATGGAATTCTTTACTTATTGACCTTGT
The DNA here is from genome assembly GCF_047830755.1 of Zonotrichia albicollis. Taxonomy (NCBI): domain Eukaryota; kingdom Metazoa; phylum Chordata; class Aves; order Passeriformes; family Passerellidae; genus Zonotrichia; species Zonotrichia albicollis. Next base: position 12,302,631 of record NC_133826.1, on the reverse strand, counting down.
GAGAGGTCTCCTTACTTGTACCAGAGAATCACTTCTATCAGAACAGCCTTAGCTTTTAGTCTGGTCACCACAGAGCAAAGCTGAAGTGAATTGTAAAAGAGAAAAACAAAACCAATCAACCCAGCAGAACTCAATGCACTGAAGTGGCTTTGGTTATGCAGAGGATTTGAGTCAGTTCCACACTTTTACACTGATGCTTTTGCAATACCTGAACTAATACAAAAATACCCTGAGGACCTTTTGATAAAAGGATTCTTTCACACACAGCATATGATTACTTTTTCCTCAAAACCATCCATTACTTAAATCTGTGATAACCCACACAAATAAAAGGTTTTCTGACTTGTCAGATATTTACACTCACTGTTTCTCAGTGAATACATCTAGTAGAATATTTTAGTCTGATGATTACTGCAAAAAACAACTTTACGTCCTGAAAACCATGGGAGATGTCATCATCTGGTAAATTCAGTTAAGGGAGACATCATCCTCCAATCTCTAAAAGAAACAGTGAAGAGACTTTTAAAAAGTCCATATTCTTCTATTTCTTATACTGCCATCTATCTATCTATCTATCTATCTATCTATCTATCTATCTATCTATCAATCAAGATTCTGAAAGGTAAGATGCTCACTTTTCTACTGTTCATCCTTCTTTAGTAAGAGTAGTTACTGTATGAAGTGAACCTTATTTTGCACAGCAAATGCTCTCATGCTCTGGCAGCCCAAGCAAACTACTATTTACATCAAACACATGGAACTTTCTAGAAGGCATTGAGGAAAGAGGCAGTGCAGGCAACTCCTGCAAGTAAGAAGGCAGGACATCCTGCTGTACGCTGCTCTGACATGCCAGCAGCATCGAACAAAACTGCAGTGAGCACTGTGAGAGGGTTAGATCCTCACCCCACTCCAGTCACAGATTACAGAATCAATTAATCCCTTAGGGATAATTTCTAAACAGAAATATCATCTAATAAAGGGAAATGAAGACAAGAGTGCTTAAGAGATGTGGTTTTCTAGCACATAGGTTCTAAGTGCCATCATGGGAAACACAGACAGATGAAAGTGTTAATAAAGGTCATTAGATCAACTTAGGAACAGTGAAAATAAAGGCAAAATATTTATATAGTGTACAATACTGTGAGATCGTTCTCCTCTTCAGTTTGCTAAATCTCATACTCTGACTGTAAAGCCTACAGTGACTTCAAGAACTGAGAAGATCGAGGAATAACAGACATCCTAAATATCACTCTCAGCCTTCAAATAAAGCATCACCTCAAAGAGCAGCAAAAAGCTGATAAAGACCCCTGAAGATTAACATTCGCCTATCATCAGTTGTTTATGAATTCAACTAGAACACTCACCATAGCAGACAAGAGTGTTTGTAGTAGCCCAAGGTGTTATGAGTGCCTAAAAACTCCCAGCATTGCATGGCTACTGGCTTGTCTCACAGAACTCAGCAAAGAAACAGCAGCACATTTTGTAACTGTAAAACGCAAAGCGCACTGATGCTGCCCTTCATCCAGTCAGGAGAGAGCCAGAAAACACATAGCCACTGGCCAGGAGCGGTTTCAATGTGTCACACTCAACTACTATTGCTCAACTCAAATTATACAAGTAACTACTTGCTACACAGTCAAACTATTAGTAGCTAAAAGAATGAACAAAGAGCGTTTAGCAACAGCAGCAAAGAGCCAAGCATAAGAATTAGATTCCCACACTCCAAGAGTAATTTAACTTTTTCCCCAATCCCTCCAGCTAACACAGCTACATCAATGGAAAGTATAAGCTAATTCTTATATACAGGCTTTTGCAGCCAAAGTCTCAGGGCAGCAAGTTACACCTGGCTGTAGCAATACACTGTCATCTGCCTAGAAGCATATAGGAATTTTTAACTCCGTGGAATATATTACTCTTATAACCTTTCTTAACTGCACTACCTCGATAGCATTATGGGAGTTAAAAATCTAGCATTTTTTTAGCTGCCTTTAGTGAAGTTACCTGCACTAGAGAACGCAGGATAATCTGAGCTCAGCAACACTGTGACTTACAGTCTATTGAATTCATCCCAATTACAATCGCCTTAAGGCAGCAAGGAGCTACAAGGCAGCACTGAAGGACAGGGAAGGGAAAACACTGAGAGCTATTTTCTTATGTGAATCCAAGAGTCCCTGCACACAGCCCCAAGCAGACCAAACCCAAACCAACAGCTTCCCAAGTAAAAGCACTGACCACAAACAAACCACACTCACTTCAGGCTGGAAGAGACCTGTCACGCTTCAGTTTAAAAGCAGGTATGGTTAAAAAAAAGGCATGACATTTATGTAAACCAGGAGGCGATGAAAAAGAACAGTTGAATACATAGAAATACTCTTTAAAAATTGTTAAGCATGTCCTCAGAACGGTTCAGAACGCCGTCGTACACCGTTCCGCTCTGGTTTTATGCAGTCTATTGCTAGGATTCCTAAGGAGATGTTCTACGACCTTATCCTGATGTGAAGCCTTTACAACACCGTCATCCCTATTCAGCACGACACTTCATCCCCACTGGGTCACAGGACCTTAACAGGACCCAGATTAAAGCATTACACACTCCAGTTTTTCATTAAAGCTTGGGCTGGCGCAGCCAAGACCACAATCCTCCAGCTCCAAAGATCGTACACTAACAACGAATATTTTCGGCTGTGAAATAAACAACCATGGACAGCCGCAGGACGAAGCAAGCGAAGCTCCGCTAGAGGAGAGAGCTGGTCCCGTTTCGCGGGGTGTGGAACGACCCAAAAATCCGTTCGAAACGAGCGGCCGCGCCCGCAGGATGGCAGCGGGCCGCGAGCAGCGGCGGGACGGGCCGGCTGCGGGCCCTGCCCTGGGCCCAACGGCTCGGCCGCTCCGCCGCCTCGGCACCGGCCGGCGAGCCGCCCCCCGCCCCTGCCGGCCGGGCTGCCCCGCCAGGCGCCGAGGCGGCTCCCCCGGAAACGGCGCTCGCGTTATTGGCTGTGACAACGCCCGGCGGCCGCGCACCGCGGGAGCCTCTCCCCGGGGCACCGTCGCGCTCCGGCGGGAAGTCAGCCCGGCGCCCCGGACCCCGCCTCAGCCAAGGCCAGCGCCGCCGCTGCCACCGCCACAGCCCGGGCAGCAGCTGGGAAGGCAGAGCACCCCTAAAGCGCAGTGCGGCGCGGGCAGGCGGCGCTGCCACAGCCCCGGGCCGGTCCCGCGCGCCCCCCGCACTCACCGAGCGTCGCCGCCGCCACAGCCCGGGCCCGACCGCGCTCCCGGCAGCCCCCGCAGCGCAGCCTCCGCTCCTCCGCACGCACCCGCGGCTCCACAGCAAATGACGCGAGAACTGCGCGCTGCCTCCCCCCACCCCCCCGCGCGCTGTCCTCCCTTCGCCCCACGTGACTCTTCCGGCCCTATCAGCAGCGTCTCCAAGCGCTCGCGCCTCCCGTGGAAACATCGCGATCTCACCCCACCCCCTGCGAGGCGGCCCCGGAGGCCCCGCGGGGCCGGCTGGGCGGGGCCGGGAGAAACGCCGCGAGGCTTCTCCGCCGTTCTCCGGCGCCCACAATGAAATCCCGCCCGAGATCTCGCGAGATTTCGGCGCGCTCCCCCCGAGCACGATGCCGCGCAGGAATGTGAAAGGCGCGCGCCCGCCGCCATTTTCTCTCTTTCTTGGCAGACAGCGGCAGCGGCCGGAGCGGCGCCGGGGAGGCCATGGCGGACTATTCCACGGTGCCCCCTCCTGCCGCGGGCGCGCCCGGGGGAGGTGGTGGCGGGGCTGGAGGAGTGAACGATGCCTTTAAAGACGCGCTGCAGAGGGCTAGGCAGGTGTGTGTGGCTCCATCGAATCAATGGGGTCTCGGGGCCTGGAGGCCGCGGTCTCGGAGCCGCGGGAACAGTGAGGGCGCTGCGCGCTGGGCTGCGGGGAGCGGGGCCCCTCCGCCAGTGTGTGTGAGTATGAGAGTGTGAGTATGTGTGAGTGTGAGAGTGTGTGTGAATTGGGGGGAGCTTTGTCCCGTCCCCACGCCCCCTTTGCGCCACCCGCCCGCCCTGGGCCCCGAGGTATTTGTGGCCCCGCTCCGCCATTGCCCGCGAACGGCGCCGGGAGCGGCCCGAGGGGATTCGGTGAGAGGAGCGGCCCCGCGGGCTCCGTCCCCGGCGGCGGGGAGGGCAAATCTCGGCGGGCGAGTAGCGGCGCGTTATCGGGCCGGGCCCGGCGCGGCGGAGGGACGGACGGACGGGCGGAGGGCGGCGGCTCCGCGGCGCGGGCCGGGCTGTGTTGCCCGCGGCGCCCGCAGCCTGCTCGGACCGGTTGGGCGGCCTGCGGGGCCAGGGTGGCCCTTGCGGAAGCTTTTTATCCCGCAGCTTTAATTGCGGCTTCTGCACCACGGGCCATGTTTTCGTCGCTTCTCGGGAGAAATGTTCGCCTTGCCTGTTAAGCGGTCGCGGTTTTGGCAGTATTAGAGGACGCGGTGTGGTCGGGTTTTGAAATTGTTTGGCCGGTGAGGCCTTGCCGTGAGATACCGCGGTGTTTGGCGAAGAAGGCGTAGAAAAAGTAAATTCCCGTGTAGGAAAAAGGTTTTGGTGTTTCAAGGCCAAGTTTTCGGTTGGGATTTTTTTTTGTAGCTGGGGAAAATTGAGGCGGCTTTGCTGCAGAAGTATGAGCACAAGTCCTTAAATCGCAAAAGAAAACCTCTATGAACAAAACTGGTTTTGGCCTTTTGTTTAATGATTTGGGGTCTTTTTATTGCGCGTTTTTTAAATCCCTAAAATCTTTTAGAAGACGTGGAATGAACATGGGCCGAATTAATTCCATTTTTTCTTGGCTCACATCTGCCTATTGTTTAGATTGCAGCGAAAATTGGAGGAGATGCTGGCACAGCAATGAATTCAAACGACTACGGTTATGGAGGGCAGAAAAGACCTCTCGAGGATGGAGGTACGCACTCGTTCCTGCTGCATTTCTTTTCGTGGAGCATGGCCACTGTGATAGAAAGGTTGTTTGTGGATTCGGTTTTTTTTTTTTTTCATAGCAGAGCATTAAAACATTTTGTTCCCCTCATAAATCATGACATATTTTTTCATTTTCAGTTTAGTGGGGAAGTTTTAAATCGTTGTGCTCTAACCTGAAGTGAATGTAAGATTATTTTACAGTATTTTAAATGTGGTTTAAGTGCTGCCAATAGAAAAATGCATGCTGGGGAAAGGGACAGAAATATTCAGGTTGCAGAATGCCTATGCAGGTGTCATTGAAGTCTTTTGTGGTTTTGTGGGATTGGTTACAACTCATAAATTGCAATTAGGGCAGGAAGTGCTGGATTGTTTCATTAACTGTATTACTGCACTGTTTCAAATAAAAGTATTAATGCATTTCATTGTAAAAGCATAGGACTTTAAAAAAACACAGGAAAGTAAATTTTCTGCCTTGAAGACGCTTTTGTATAGTGTAATAGTTCAGCCTACAGCACGTGTGAACCCTGATAAGATCATACTTAAATCCTTTGACTTGTTGCAGCTTTTTCGATTTGCCTTGCACTGCAGTAAAGTTTTCTCCTGAAATGTGTGTGTGTCCTCTTCTGTCTCTTACAGAGCATTCACTTTGAACTTAGCAGGGTTTGATATGGTTAATATACACACCAAATCCTATCTAAATTACAGGAAGAAATCTTTAAACTTGCTGAAATGTTCTCATAGGTCTCACAAAAGAGAAATGCCTTTTTTTTTTCTTTTAAGAGGATTGAAACTCAGTCTACAGAATGTAACTAAGGCTTTATATCAGGATTTCTTATGTCCTACAGTAAAGGTTTTTTTTCTATTAAAGGTGAGGTTTTTAATATACAAAAATGAGCTAATGATGCTTCAGATGATATATGTAATGTATTCTTTTTATTTTATGTGTAGATGGCTCTTGGACAAGTCCGAGCAGTACAACACACTGGGAGGGAATGCCCTCTCCTTTTAAAGGCAGGAATTTTTATTTATTACCTGTGTTTAGTATGTAAACATGACATAAACTAGTGGATCTTTCTGGATTGACACAAATATTTCTTGGAATATGTGGCTGAGTTTTTGCTGCACATAAATAATGGTGGTTCATGTAGCCTTTATTTTGGGGTGGGAAGGAAGCATCTGAAGTGTTATCTTTTCAGATACAGGTTCATGATGCCTTTTATTTCTCTACTGTACAGAAAGGATTTGGACAGTAGTGATGCAGTTACTGTGAATCTGCTTTTTTTTTTTTGAAGTTTTATACTATGAAATGCTTGATATTTGGATAGGGATTTCATATCAATGTTCAGATTGAGATTGCATTGCCATGTGATACTGTTGTATTTTCAGATGTTTGGTCTAGATTTGTGGTCATTGTCAGAATTATTTTTTAAGTTATTGTTGATTTTTGTATGGATTTGATTTTTTTTTCTTTTTTTACTATAGAAGCATCATTAGCTTGAGCAGCCAACAAAGCTGGACTTTGTTCCTTGTCTTAGTTGAGTTTCAGTGACTGGGTATCTGTGAGCTATCTACACACAGTGCGTTCTGAAAGCTGCCTTTTGTTAAACTGAGAGATACGTGGAGAAACCTAACATCTTTTCAGCTATACTAACCAAGTGCTGAGTGCTCGTCAGATTCTTTCTTTTATTCAGATGATCAACTCCCTGAAATTGGAGGAGGAAAAAGAAAGAGAGGAAAAAAAAGGGGGTTAAAATGCACTGGAAATTTACTATTCACACTAAAAGGCTTAAAGACTTCCTGAATTTCTTGGCAAAAAAAATTTAAAAAATCTTAATTTTGCAGATCAACCAGATGCTAAGAAAGTTGCTCCCCAGAATGACTGTAAGTAATTTTTATTTTGTTGCCAAAAAAACCTTAACAAGTGTAACATTGTCAGAACAGCAGTTTGAAAGTGTTCTGGTAGGTGACACTTGAATAAGGGAGATCCAAAATGTGGCTGGGGGTTTGTCTTGCATTGTTGAAGCAGCACGAGTCTGCTTGGTAAAACTGATAGTGGGGGTAGCAACAAGAGAGTCTTTATAGTTTTTAAACCTTTTGATAGCACTTCCTAAAAGTAAACTTGGGCAAAAGTTTGATACAATTGTTATCAAAGGAAAAGCTTAGTTGTAAGCTGTAGCACTTGTTGAATTTAATTTTAACAATGTTTGTTTATAGCTTTTGGAAATCAGCTCCCACCGATGCATCAGCAGCAAAGGTAAGAGTTTTACACTGCATCTTACAGAGGATTTTTATTGAAACAAAGCAGTTTCAAGCAATTTTTCTGAGAAAATTGTATCAACACAGGAAGCATTTATTCTGTCTTTGTGATCGTTTGGAGTTCAGCTTTAGCAAGTCCCAAGTCAGACAGTTAAAATGTACCTACATTGCTCTCCCTTTCTTTCTCCACGGCCTAGGCTGTGGATTGGGCTTAATAAAAGAAAAATATATTGGCTGCTTTTTCTACTTCAGCATAGGTAGCATAGCTAGAAGTTGGAAGCAGATCTGAAGAGAAAAGTGATGTCATCTTGTAAACAGAAAGCAAAGCTGAATGATCTAAAACCAAATAAAATAATTCAGACTACAACTTCATTGTTTTCTCCACTCATTTCTTACCTAAACAACTACATCCAGCTGTTATTCTTGTCCTTTGGACACTTCTGAGATACCAAAATTTGCAACATCCTTTGATGGTATACAGATGAAACTTCAAATGCTACTGAAAAGTAACCTTTTCTGTACTGCATGTCTGTTAATAAATAGAGTGAAGGAAACTTCTGACTGATTTGTACAACACTCAAACCTTTTGTGTTGTTTCTGTGTGTTGTCAGCTTATGTAGAACTGTGCTTGCATAATGACTTTTAAAGTTACTGGAAGACAAATAAGGCAGGCTGATGGTGGGGCAGTAGCTTGCTTTAGTTTAATGGGAGGAGAGATGTAAGTGTGATGCTGGTTTGTTCTCTGCGTGGTCATGACTTTGTTTGCCGTTGGCTGTAGGTCTGTGATGACAGAGGAGTACAAAGTTCCAGACGGGATGGTTGGATTCAGTAAGTAGCCCGGCTGTGCTCCTGTGGCATGGTGGGGATGTTGGCAGGTGCTGTTGGTACAAATCACCTTTCTGTCCTTTCTTCCCCCAAGTCATTGGCAGAGGTGGAGAGCAGATCTCGCGCATACAGCAGGAGTCTGGCTGCAAAATACAGATTGCACCTGGTAACTATTTGTTATGGGGGGGTTTAATTGTCTGTCTGGGGGAATGGGGAGGTGCTTGGTAGGAAGTCCAGAAGATTGCTCATTGCTTCTCATTGCCTGAACCTTCATTTAAGATACAAGTTAATTTTTTTGTGCTAATCATGACTATGATGGGCTAAAGAAATGCAAAATGGGATACAATGATTATTCTACTTCATTGAATATGAAAATCCAGTAGTTTGTGTATTATGGTTAATTTTATAATCTCTTTCTGATTTAACACTGCTGATGAGTTGGTTTTATTTTATGGTTGCAGATAGTGGAGGCCTGCCTGAAAGATCATGTATGCTAACTGGGACACCAGAGTCTGTTCAGTAAGTGTTTTTAACTGATATCAGGACTGTAATCATGATTTTACTCTCATGGCAGCTGACCTGACACACGTGGTGAATGTATACTTGCTTTTGTCCACTATTGTGGTAGTGGTTACAAGTACAAATGTCCTTACTTTGCATGCTGAATCAAGCAGCAGCTTTTGTTCTGAATTAAGCTTTGATGAGTGTAACTGTATTCAGGCACCTTGAGGAGGTAACTTCATTAAATACAATTGGTAAAGGACCATCTTTTAAATTCCATTACTGGGGTGGTTTTATTATTTTGCAGTTAGTTTAAGTTACTTTTGCAGATTGATTGAGATTGCTTCATATTTCTTAGTGATAATAACCATAATTCTTTTGCAGAAACTTCAAATTTTAAAAATTGCCAAGCAGAATAGGTGTGGGAAAGAGATACTTGCAGGGATACACATTTATGAATGTGTCTTTTCTTTCACAGGTCAGCAAAAAGATTGCTTGATCAGATAGTTGAAAAGGGAAGACCTGCACCTGGATTTCATCATGGTGATGGACCTGGAAATGCAGTCCAAGAAATTATGATTCCAGCAAGTAAAGCAGGATTAGTTATTGGGAAAGGTGGAGAGACAATTAAACAATTACAGGTATATATGTATCATCTTTTAAATATGATGGTTCTGAATGTGGATTGGAGTGAGTACTGACCTCCCTTTTGTCAAATAGGAGCGGGCAGGTGTCAAAATGGTCATGATTCAGGATGGCCCACAGAACACTGGTGCAGACAAGCCCCTTAGGATAACTGGAGACCCTTACAAAGTTCAGGTAAGAAGTGCCTCACAATGAAATGCATTTGAGAATCTGTTTGGATGTTGCAGTACCTGAACAAACTTCTGTTGTTCTTTTAGCAAGCCAAGGAAATGGTGCTGGAGTTAATTCGTGACCAAGGTGGCTTTAGAGAGGTGCGCAACGAATATGGGTCAAGAATAGGAGGAAATGAAGGGATAGACGTAAGCATGGTTGAAAAACTTGTTCACTGTATTTTGAGATGTTCACTTTGAAATGTTAAATTGGGTAATACCACTGAAAGCTTTTAACCAGATTTCAAAAGTTGATTGTGGCATGTAAGTATTACTTGATCATGGCTGGATTTACAACTTTAAATTATGTGCAGCTTTCACTTTACATTGCCAGCAGCTATGAATAATTTCAAGTACCTGGATTTTTTTTTTTATCAAAAAAGCAAGTAAATTTTATGGTCAAGTATATCATGTTACAACATTATTGAAAATTTACTTTGGCCTTTACAGATCTTATTTAAGGCTGGCTGTTAATGCAAGTCACAAGCTAGTAACTTGTAACAGGGAGAGGCTTAAAGCTTCATCTGCTGGAATCTGCCTTTTAGATACTCTATAAATTCTTTCTTTCTTTTTTATTCTGAGAGGCATAAAATCTGGAATTGCCACCACTATGAGAACTTCTAAAGCATAGGATCACTTTCTTTTTAATGGTTTAGTCCAGTATGTGCTAGGCTTGTGACTTGATAATAAAAAATCCATCCTTAAAAAAGCCTGAAGTGGCATTGGTCTTGCCCTACTTAACAACTCTAACCCTTTCATTATGTGGATATTTTAGTAATATCTATGTCATCAACTTCTTGTTTGGGTTTTTTTTTTTTTTTAGGTTCCAATACCACGATTTGCTGTAGGTATTGTAATTGGAAGAAATGGAGAGATGATTAAGAAGATCCAGAACGATGCTGGGGTTAGGATTCAGTTCAAGCCAGGTTTGTAACATGTTCATAAGTTTTTGTGACTTTACTGTGAATTTACTGAATTGCATATACTGGAATATTCATTTTTATTCCAGATGATGGAACAACTCCAGATAGAATAGCCCAGATCACAGGGCCTCCTGACAGATGTCAGCATGCTGCAGAAATCATTACAGATCTCCTTCGCAGTGTTCAGGTTGGGTAACGTTGTTCAGTGTTTAAAATCTCCTGCCCACCTTTTGGAAAGACTTAAAGTTTTCAAAAATAGTGTGTAACTAGAAAAAAATAATTTAGTTGTGCCATTTGAATCTGCTTCAAAGTTTGGTCTGGAATATGAATGTTTACAGTTACAGTTTTGCAGGTGACCATACTGATTCAAAGTCATGGCATTTCTTGATGTGTCTGGTTTTAGAGTTGGTCCTTGTTTTGAGTTAATTGCTGATATGATCTTACTTTTGGTTGTAATCGGTGTTTAAAAGCTTGTTGTTAGATGAGCCCCACTGCTGCATGTGTGAAATTTCTGCTTGCTTCTTTATCCTTTCCTCCTTCACCCTTCATATGCAGAATTGTACAGAACATTTTTTAGAATTTAATTTAGGCCTTCCATAAAAGGTACTGCTTCAACTACCAAACTTGAGTAGTGAATCTGTTATTTCTTAACAATGATGTAATGTAACTGTTTGCATTTGTTTGCAGTAATTTTATAGAACATGCTCATTTGTTGCTGCTTTTTTTTAGGCTGGTAACCCTGGTGGGCCAGGACCTGGTGGTCGAGGAAGGGGTAGAGGCCAAGGCAACTGGAACATGGGGCCTCCTGGTGGATTACAGGAGTTCAATTTTATTGTCCCTACTGGCAAAACTGGATTAATCATTGGAAAAGGTAATGTATCTTATGTATGTACATTGTGTGTTACTTCAAAAACCACTCAGCTTCTCTGTTTGGACAAATGCCATGCTGCAGAGATATATGATGTTAATAATGCTGAGTTTATACATTCAGTCCCCATATGGGCCTTTCACTTTAGAGTTGGACTCCATGATCCTAGTGGTGCCCTTCCAACTCAGAATATTTTGTGATTCTATGGTATTTTTTAAAAATTTTGATTGCCCAGTTTCCCCTGGTTTGAAGACTTTGTATATACTAACGGTACACATAACTTTTCTGGATCCTGGAAGAGAAGGAGCCAGTTACCTTGTCAGCCTTTGTGGGGCTTTTTGTCATTTGGGCTTCCTTGCTCTTTTTATAGGGAGGTTGGGTTATAAATTTATATTTACTGATAACCGTGTGTGTCAGTTGATATTGATGTCCAAAATTAGATGTTTACATAAATTTAAAAATACATACAAGATTGTAGGAATTCTTTGCTGACATTTCTGAGTAACTTTTTTATAACCCTTTAATTTTTTTTTTACTTGTTTATTGCCATTAAAGCTACACTGAAGAGATTTTATTTGAATTTTTGGAATGTTCTTGAACAGCTCATAAGAATAGGTGCCTTTTCATGTCTTTGTGGCTTCCATGCAGTTGACTTTCTCTGATGTGAATCAATATTTTTTGCTTTTATGCCCATCATAAAAACTCTGTATTGCATTGCAGGTGGTGAAACTATTAAAAGTATAAGCCAACAGTCTGGTGCTAGAATAGAACTTCAGAGAAATCCTCCACCTAATGCAGATCCAAACATGAAGATGTTTACTATCCGTGGGACACCCCAGCAAATAGATTATGCACGACAACTTATAGAGGAAAAGATTGGAGTGAGTGGATAACTGACTGCTTTTTTGTTTACTATTAGAGCTAAACAGAGCAGAAAGCAAATCTCCTTTGTGGAGATTGCTCTTTCCTTTCACTTCCCAGATTAAATTAATCAAATAATAAATTGATAATAATGGTCATCTGGGTTTAAAGTAATAACGAAATATTGAAAAGAAACAGTTCATCTCTTCAACATCTTACAGTATGCTCTTGCAAATGCCAATTCTGTGTATATGAAAAAATTCTTAAGTTCTAAGATGTCAGTGATACTAAATTGTGTGTTTTGTTTTTCAGTCCAGTTGTGTTTGGGTAAAATTCTAATCAAAGTTACACTTTCAGTTTCACAGCGTTTTTGTTTGCCTGTGTGTGCATGTCCTCAAATTTACTAGAGGCTTTTTGTGCCTGATCGTATGAGCAGGTTTAGTCAGGTTTAGATGTATTGATTTACTTTAGAGCTGATAGTCTTGTTAGAGTGTGGGGAGTTCAGTGCAATTTGTGGAAAAATCTGTGGGTTTTCTGTAAAATCCTTCACTTTCTCAAGAAGGAGCTGAAATAATTGCAGGTTTTTAGTTGCTGTTACTGCCACAGCTGCCTCGAACTACGTCTAAGCCTAATCAAACTTTAGATAGCCTGTTTTCTGCAGGGAAGTGTCTTTAAAACCAATCAAACCTTTTAGATGTTCTTTGAGTGTTTAGACAAATGCTTTTAAAATGCTGGAAAATGGAGACTCTCAAGGTGTATTTTCATCTGTGTCCCACCCTTGTTGCAGGGTCCAGTGAATCCGTTGGGTCCCCCGGTTCCCCATGGTCCCCATGGTGTTGTTCCTGGCCCACATGGACCTCCTGGGCCGCCGGGTCCTGGTGCTCCCATGGGCCCCTACAACCCAGCTCCTTACAACCCAGGCCCTCCTGGTCCTGCCCCTCAGTGAGTATTGCCTCAGCTGACTTTGCTCGGTGTGGGGTGGCCCTGGCACTGCCTCTCACTGCATGTGTGATCTTTTCTAGTGGTCCTCCAGCTCCATATGCTCCACAGGGATGGGGAAATGCTTATCCACACTGGCAGCCACCAAACCCACCAGACCCAGGTAAGAAATGCACAGCTGTGCTGCAGTGTTGGAATATTTCAGGTACATCCATTCTATCCTTACAAGTATATGCATTTTACAGTTACTTGTGTGACACTCCTAAAGCTGAAAAGCTCCTGTTTCTTCTGGCTTTTTTTCACTGATTGTCACTTTACTTATGTTTTGCACTTTCCATATGTTCCTTGTGAAATGTTGAAATTTAATTGTTACAGTATGTTTTTTTACAAATGTTACTGATACTGCATCACTATTTATGACACTTTCTGCAAGTCTTGGTTCACTGATTTTGTGCAATTTAGTTTTCTTAAAGCCAATGTTTTTGCATACAGTTCTGTAATAAGGCTGTCTTTAATAGTAAATGACTTTTGTATTTTATTTTAAACAGTCTTTACTGATTTGTATTTTTGCAGTTAATGCTATGATATTTCTAGGTTTTGTTCTATCACAATTTTAAGAGTCTGATGTTCCAGTGTATTTTGTTGACTCCCTTTTTAGGGCTAAAACCTTGGTGAATTGCTGTTAATACAGTAAAACAAGTTAGGGTTGTGTATTTTGAGCTTTTGCTTATCATAGTTTTGTATTTTCTTCTGAAACCTATCTTTGTAGAATTTGTTTCTTCTATTTCTGTTTATCTTTGTCGAGATTGGGAGTTCTTTCTTACTTAATTACAACTTCCAAAGTTGTAGCATCCTGCTTTTCTTAAAGTTTACATCCTTTGGTTGGACTAGAGGATATGGGGAAATGGAACATCAGCCACAGAAGGCATGGTAAGGCTAGATGCTTGAGTTTGTTGTACCTCACTGGTTTGAGGTGGAATTGTAATTCCTCACAATTTGAGCCAAAAGATCTCAATTCTATTTCTGTTATCGATGACAGATATTTGATGATAGCCACTGTTCCTGCCATAGATTCTGTTAGTGGAGAGGGACTCCATGTCTGTATCATATTTATCTCTTTGCCAAGAGCCCTTGCTGGGTTTAGTTCCCAGACTTCTGCCCAAGGTAGCTCTGCATGTGCTCAGTGCAGTGTTTAAAATGCTGCTGACTTCATTTAGAAATAGAATGGCTCAAAGTGACTCAGTATCAGCATAGCAAAGTATTTCATGCAAAACCACTGCTGAAAAGTTACAGCCTGTTTCACACCACCTTTTTTACTCTTCACTTATCTGCATAAAGGCTGGGTAAGAAACAATGGCAAATATTTCCTTGATGTCATCTTGATGATTCTGTAACTGGTTTTTTGATGAATACTTACCTTCAAAATCTAATGAAGTTCTCATATGTGCAGTTAAAGTTGATGTTTCTTTTGACTAGCATTTATTTGAATGATTTTTCTACAGTTTTCACTTAGTTACTCATTCCAGTGTAACAAATGGGTTATTTCAGTACTTTTTTCAGAGGTGCTTTCTCCAGAACTGTGCTTGCCCTTGTCATGTGAAAGTGGAGCTAGTTACTACAGTCAATTTTCTTTGGAAATTAATGAATCCAGCTCTGTGTTCTTCTACTCTAGAGAAGTAGCTAAGGAGGAGGGGGAGGAATTGAGCAATGGCTTATTTGATATTTGCAGGTAACCTTAGAATATAGGAAGTGTTAATTTAAATCCACTATTGTTGATGGAAGCAGTGCAATTTAAACAGAAAGTAATGTGTTAACATTTTTTTCTGTGTGCATTTGAAGTGATTACATCTGACTTTTGTCACAGGATTTCATTTAGCATTAATTTGTTGCTCTGGGTTCTTCTTGAATGCCTTTCTCAGGGGAATTCTTCATCTTCCATTGCTCACTGCCTTACCTGTTTCACGTTTAGGGAGGATTGTATTTCCATTCCCATGTATAGTTACTCTAAAGTATCAGTTCTGTCCATGTCCTTTTGTGAAATTCTCTCCTCACTTGGCTGAGTTTCTTTGCAGATACTTTTATTCTTTAAGACTGCAAATACTGTTCACAATTATATGCTGGTTGTGTAAAATGTATTATGTTCTCTAATAGTAGATTTTCGGGTATTGTCAATTGCCAATCTTGTAATTAATCTGTGATGAGCAAGACTAAGCCATTCCTAAAGGCTAAATGTGAGAAACAGAGCAATAAAACCTTAGGAAGCAGCATCATTGGCCTACCTAGATGTAGATACAAATAATGAATCATGGAGATAGATGCAGAAGATGCAACTGTTTCTATTACTTTTTATACTAAAAAGTTGTAAGTAAACAGTGATGCTTAATAGCCATGTATGTGAATTCAAGTTCTTAAAATGCTGTGTGTTTCTCTATTTTACTGTTACCTTAAAGTTTAAGTGACAAGCATTGCAAACACCTAGTAAGTCTTGTATTCTTCTGTTTCAGAAATATGTATTTGGCATGCCTGCTCCACCGGTGCCAGTGTCATTAGCGTGAGGTTCTAACAAAAGTAAAACCACTGAAATTGTTTGGTGCTAGAGTGATTCATTGCTGCTGCCATTTATTGACATGACTGTTTATTTAAACTTTAAAAATCTGTTTCTATTTACCACATGTAAGATTAATAAGTGGCATTGTAGTAGTAAAGGTTCTAAAGTTATTTTATCTCACCAGCTCTATGAAAGTACAGTTTGTATAGTACATTGGTCTTAAACCTGATCAAAAGTTGATGCTAGAAAGAAAAAATACTTTAGGATGTACGTGGATATTTTGTTTAGATGGATTTTTCCTTGGAGGATAATAAGAATGCCTAGGACAGGATTAATTGAGGACAGCATTCTGTTCATAGTAGTGCTGTTATAAATGCTTGTGTTCTGTTTTCATAGGTAAGCCAGGAACAGATCCCAATTCAGCAGCGTGGGCAGCTTATTATGCTCACTATTACCAGCAGCAAGCACAGCCACCACCTGCAGCCCCTCCTGGTGGACCAGCTACAACCCAAACCAATGGACAAGGTAGATACTGAGTGAAAGGGACACATTTCTCATTGCTGGAGGTGTAAATACCCCATTATTTTTTATTGTTGTCCTCCTGTGTCAGGTAAATTTATTTTAAGCAGCTGGTTTTCTTGGAAAACTATTGCTTGTAGCCTTCAATATTGCTTTTCATAATTTCAGCAGTAACAAGGGTAATGTATTTATCTTGGAATATACTCCAAAGAGAATTTTGCTGCAATGTGGGCTGACTTAATGACTACATAGAGCAGTCATAAATAAAAATGTAATGAGCTAAGCTGTTGATTGTCATTTCCTTAAATGGTTGCATCACTTCCCATGGGTTTAGGACAATTACAGTTGTGGTATGTAGTTGTATTATTTTAATTATTGTGCCTGGCTGAGGCTTACCACTTGGATTTTGGTATTTTGAATTGCCAGTGGTATTCACTTCCTGAATCTTGGAAACATGTCTTTTTTTACTAGTAGTTTGTAATTGCAGTAGCTTGTACCACAAAGGTTTATAGTGTCAGATTTGAGTCATGTCACGTGGGACTGTTACTGAAATTTTCAGTGATTCTTTGGATTATGTGTGAAACAAACCCCAGTAATTTTAGTTTAACACTTTTTAATGTAACTCAGGAGATCAGCCAAATCCAGCACCAGCAGGGCAGGTTGACTATACCAAGGCCTGGGAGGAGTACTACAAAAAAATGGGTAAGTGTGCTGGGGGTTTTCTGTTGTGTTTTCTGTTCCACATTCACAGTGCAATGTTTTAGGAGACTTGTCTGTTTTGCTGGATGAGATGAGGGCTTCTACCCCCAGAAAGAAATTGAAATGCACAGTCATGTCTTCTGAACCAAATACTGCTGAGAAACAGACTTGAAATTTTGTGTTGTTTTTAGGCACTTCATGGTACTCAGGCTAGTAATCAACTTTACAAAAATGAGCTGTCTTTGATCATTGGGAAACAGCAACTTTTAACTGTTTCATTCTGAATATTATAAAGAGCATTTCCTCTGTTTTGAAGTTCACTTTTATCTACTTTATGAAGCTATTTTTTAATGTTTGGTAATTGTTTTCCAGTTCTCTTCAGATTACATATGATTTTTTTTTCCTTGTGCTTTGCTTTCTGTGTTTCCAGTTACTATACTAAAGCATCATCATTAGCTATCATTTATACTGTGCCTTTTTAAAAATAGTATTTGCTTTGCAGCACTTGAGAGCTGTTTTTAAACTGCAGATTATGTGCTGTTGGTAGCTTTCTTTATAAAACTGAAATCAATGTGCTGGTTAAGTTGATTATTTCATTATTTTGTGTATAAGGAGAGAGTATGTGGCAGAAGGTGTCATTACCTTTTAAATCATGGTTGTGTTCTGTCTGCTGAAAAAAAATGGTTTTATAATCCTTGTGGGAAGCTGAACAAGTTGCCAGTGATATTGCAGTTGGTGTTTTGGATTTTCTTGTACTTAGTCAAGCATGAGTGACTTGAAAATGCTAAAAAACTCCAGAATGTGCCCATCCAAACAATAATAGGATTTTCAGAGTGGCTTACTACAGGTGTGATATGACTCTGCTAATCATGGGGAACACATAACTGTATTTTTCACTGAACAGTGACTTGAATATTAACCTGAGTCAGAAATACAGTGGCAAAGCCCATGTCCCTTTTCAGACCCTTGTTTCAGGGGCTGCTGCTTTGAGTAGCAAATACTCCAACAAGTCTCTCACAGATAACAGTTCCCTTTAAACATGAAGTCAGGATCATTAGTAAATGATCCATATGCCACTATCAGAATTTTTAACTTAATCATTTAAAGTCATTCCCATATATTGTGGGCTTGATGTACAGTTAAAGGATTCAGTAATCAAATAGGAGTGGTTTTAAAAGATTCCTTAGCATTGTAGTGGAAAGAAGAAACAAAGCAGTTTACTTTTACTAGAATCACCCTTAATAATGTTGAACTATAAAATCTTCTAGTGTTTCCTTTCTCAGCCCTCCTTAAAGGAGATGTGTTCTGTGTTTCTCATGCTTCCTCTTGTGGTGACAGTAATTTATAAGTAGAGATATTATCTCATAGTAATGATGAAATTGGAAAGAGTGTACCTGGGGATAATTTGTAACCCCGTTAAAGGTAGTTTTTGTTAAAATAATTGTTCAGAAGTGTCAGTTGTAAGCTGTAGTACATTAAAAGTTGTAAAATGTGATAACAGCTCTAAAGATTTTAAGAAATACAAGTTTTGTTAGAAATTCCATTACTGTATAATGGATGGATAAAAGATTACTGTATAAAAGATGGATAGACTTTCAGAGCTTACCTACAGTGTAAGTGGAAAGAACTAAGTTGTAAGGAGAGTTGGAAAATGGAAGGTTGTCTTTTGATGGTTTTCAGGATCATGCCTTGCCAAATGCTCATGTTCTGTCTCACACTTGGTGTTTTTGGGAGGACTAAAAGATTACACATGGGTAGGAGTAGTGTGAGTAGCTAGGATTCTTCATGTGAATTTTCTTTGTTTAAGTGTTTAAAGAAAAACAACCAAACAAAGCCAACCTTCAGTCTGATACTCTAGAAAACACTTCATTAGAATTTCTGATACTCATGTTCCTTAGAAAGTTGCTCAGTGGACTTGTATTCAAATAAAAAGTGAGTTGGTTTCAGGTAGAACAGGAAACTTTAAGCCCTCATCATGTGGGAGCTGCCCCTTTCTGTTGATAACAGAACAGACAGTTTGGGTGCACATGGAATTGTACAGGGTGCAGGCTTGCATTTTGCTTGGGTTTGTTTATTTCTTGTGGGGTAATGTGATGTGGTGATTTGTTTTTATTGGGTTTGGGGTTTTTTTTCTCTCGTATCTTAGAAAAAACTTGCAGAGGTAGTGGTTTTTTAGTAATATCTTAATTCTGACTAGAACTTTGATTTGAAAGAATCCGTTAAGAATATGAATTAATGAGTTTCATAGGACAGTAATAAAAGTTCTGATTTGGAAGCTCAGGAAACTTGAAATAAAGCCCTACATATAAAACCCTTTTGTTTGTGTGCCTGCAAGTATGTGTGGACAGATACTTAGAGTATAGAGAGTGTTGCTGTGCTTGGAGTCTTGCACATTTAGTAGTGGTAACTGCAAAAACACCTCTCAGGAATTGTAAAGAATAGTGTTAGTAGGAGGGGTGTATTTGGTGTTTCTGAAGTTGGAGGAAAAAGGAAGTAAAGATGTCTGTGACAGATGTTCTGTGGAAGAACAGCACAACTGAAAGGTTGCTGTAATTTTCTTTTTGGTTTTTTTAGTATGCTGAAGAGTCCCTGTGTATCAGTCTGGCACTGGGATTTTAGTCTGTCAGTTGATTATATTGAAAGGAGAAGTAATTCTGAGCTCTCTTTGAGAGAGTATCTGTACATGCTCTTGTTTCTAGAGATTAGAACTTCCACAAAGTGTGGAAGCACATTTCAGGACTGTATTCTGTAGTGGAGTAAATGTTTACAAAAATTATTGCACTTTTTGAAAAGTGTAACCTGCAATAACTTTGAAATTGAATTAAGTATGCCAGCATTGGGGAAGTAAATGAATTGGCATCTGCTGAGCTAATGAATGCAGTCTGTAAAATAAGATACAATTAGTCTGGGTGGATTACAAAAAGTTTTGCCTCTTGGTGTGTATTTAAATACTACTGTTGTTCAGGTCAGCAGGCTTTAAACATAATTCATGATTATGAATCAAGAGGCTGAAAAAACTGTCCTTACGGTTCCTTAATTTTTATTTACATGGGACTCATTACATTAAAGTAATAGAATGAGTGTTTAGGCTGGAAAGAGGCAGCCACAAGTTTATTCAGAGCCTTGGAGGAATATTGCTGGGTGATATTTGTTGAGATTCTCTCATTTCTGTTGCAACAACAAAGCTGTGCAATTGCAATTCCTTGCAGGTCAAGCCGTGCCTGCCCCTGCTGGGGCTCCTCCGGGCGGGCAGCCGGATTACAGCGCGGCGTGGGCCGAGTACTACCGGCAGCAGGCAGCGTACTACGCCCAGACAAGTCCCCAGGGAATGCCCCAGCATCCTCCAGCGCCACAGGTACAGTCCTGAAGTGCTTTTTGGCTGGCTTCTGTCTCAGTGGTTGTAGATATTTTTTTGCATGTCTCCTGCTTTGTTCCTTTGGGGTATGCATCTTTTTTTCTAGCAAAATAGCTATCAGAATAATGAGTAGATGACTTTGTTTACCTGATAACTTGAGTTCTGTATCTATCCATATGTTTGGTGATTGTTTTTTTTTATTAAAAAAAAGAAGAAAAACTTTCTCCTCCCAGGGGTTTGAAAACCATGCAAGAAGCCACCACCATTTACATTAACCAATTTTTCTTTCTTAA
This sequence comes from Zonotrichia albicollis, assembly GCF_047830755.1. Classification (NCBI taxonomy): domain Eukaryota; kingdom Metazoa; phylum Chordata; class Aves; order Passeriformes; family Passerellidae; genus Zonotrichia; species Zonotrichia albicollis. The sequence continues at coordinate 12,282,240 of NC_133826.1, read as the reverse complement.
AGGCTTCACTCCTGAGTTAGCTCGATTTAAAGGATTTTCTTTAACTTTTTGTGTATCTCTTATGTATCTCTTCTGCACAGGGCCAATAATAAGAAGTGGACAATACAGTATTTGCTTCATTGTGTGGGGGAAAAAACCTTTGTTAAATGTATGGATGCAGACGCCTTGATGAAGATCTTAAATTTGGTTTAAAAAAATAGTGTTTTTGAAAATGTACAAAATATCTATCACTACTGATAGGAGGTAATATTTCTGTGTAGAAATGAAAAAATGGTTTGTTTTTAGTATTAGTGTAGATGTACACATTCCAGCAAATGTATTTGCAATTATGTGGTCAATGCTTTGTGATATAAATGTACTTTTTCAATGTATACTTTATCACTTTTAAAATGCCTGTTTTGTGCTTTACAATAAATAATATGAAACCTCCTGTGTCGGTAAGTTGGATATGTGGGGATATGCAGTATTGATTATAGGATTGATTTGCAACGCTGAATCAAGGTACCGCTACACAAATGAGTTGGGTTTTTTTCCCCCCCCATAAGCCTTGCTGAGTTTAAAAACTTGTCATTAGCATGTTTTTCCCCTCTTGCAGAATAGCTGTAGATGGAGGATCTCTTTCATTCATTGTATTTTGCTGCCTAGCACCAGTAATCTCGATACCTTAATTTTTTTTCTACTTGATTAAAACTGCATGTGTTTAAGAAGATGATCTTTTGGCATACTTCCATTGCATTAACAGTGAAATTTCCTTTTATACATGACCACTGTTTCAGACCTGTGCAGCTGCTATAACAGATAACTTTTGTTGTTAATTGAATACTTCAAAACTGTTCCTGCATAACTATTCTATGGATTTTTTCAGACTAGTTATAAAACTTACTTTAAGTGTAATGTGCTTAAGCCTTCAGTTTAAAGTAGTCCACTTCAAAACTCAGTGTAGAAAAGTCAATGTGGTAATGCATAGTAGTTACAAAAATTGCGTCTGTCCTTAAAACGCTGTTTTGTTTGAGTGATGGGAGTGGTTGAGAACTTCCTGCAGAGCAGATAACTTCTCTTTTTGTAAATATTCAAGTATTTGAATCAACTGATTATTTTTTTATATATACTTGAAGCTTCTTATTGCTCTAATGCTCATACTAAAAAGCTGATTCTCTTGAAATCCTGTGTTTGCTCTTTGCATATTTATTGGCTCTTTGCATATATTAGACTACATGCACTACAGTCTGTCTTGCCATTGTCTGTTGAAGTGCAGGTTTGATCCAGCCAGTATAGAACTAGCTCTATAGGGGTGAGGAGGACTGTGCTGTGTATCATCCTTGATTGTTCCTTCAAGGAGCATTGCACTGTAAGTACATCAGAATGACAAATTGATGAACTGCAACAGTATCTTTTTGTCAATGTTCCACATAATGCAAATGCTGTGCTTGTGTGATATTATGTTGGAATACAGTGCTGGTATCTAGGAAATCATAATTGCTTCTTAATTCAGAAACATAGGTTTGCTTATATATATACATACACATAATCTGAGTTTTGTGGGTAAGTATTTCTGAAACTTCTAGCAATAGCTAAAGAAAATCATGTTTCTGTTTATCTAAGAGTTTCTTTCATTAGTACTCATGAGACAGCTGTCATTTAGTGTTTTAAAGTATGCATATCATAACATTGAAGTCTTTGAGAACCACTTGTTAGACAGAGTTGTCTTTGTCTCCAGCTAGTTTGCGGATATGTAGTGATGTAGGTATGTTTTAAATAATTCTATAACTGTTAATTGCTTTCATTTTTGGAACACCATGTTGTTGCTTTGAGAATTAAATTTTTTTAGGGTGGCTGCACAGAGAAGTAAAAGTTAAGGCTTGAAAACTGAAGTAGTTTTTTTCAGGTAATCAGCAATGTATGCATTGTGCTGTAGAAATAGAAGGAATTATTTTTATCCTTTTAAAGCTAGGAATTTGCTGGTAGCTTGAAGAAGGCTAGGACAGTATTTGCTATCTTTAGTGTAGGGTACTAAGTTTAATAGTTCAGGTATTTTGCATGGTATTTTGTAGATAACCTTACAGAATGGTGCATTTATTATGTACTAAAGTGAGCAAAATTAAATTCACTGGATTCTTTATCATTCGCAAAATGGAGGCTGTTGATTTTGATTCATTTAAGGTATAAAATCTTTATTAATTGCAAACAGTGCAATTATTTATACTTCACAGTGCCTTCCCAGACCTTCCACCTTAGGTTCTGCTGCAAAAAAGCAACAGGTAAGCACAACCTAAGGAAGTATATAAATTAATATATTTCAGTACATTAATGTTGTCCCTGTGAGATCTTTGTGGTTGTGTATTGAAAAGCAATCTGCTGCTTCCCCAAATGCATTGTTACTCACGGTTCCATTTGAGTGGAAAATCTTAAGTTTTTAAACAACTGTTTATATTTCTAGGTCAATATGTATTTTTTTCTTTTTTTCTTTTTTTTTTTTAGAAAAGAATGTTAGATTGCAGTAATTGAACTTGATCAGAATAAGTAATTTTTGTTATTTTACCCAAATAGATAATTGTTGCAATTAAAGAATCAAAACCTTTAAAATGTGCAGGAATTGCTTTGGTTAGAAATGTCAACAGCCTTCACAAATGTTTTTTTTATGATAGGGCACTATTCCCATTAATTCGTAAGACCTAAATGTGAAGAATGACTTCTTGTTGTTATCACTGAACTTGATAACTTGTCTTACAGTTCTAGTGTGTTAGTGGAGTTTGCTTATTAATACTTGACATGGTAGGAAAAGAGATTTTGCAGTTTGAGATGAGTATGTTTTAACTGAAAAAGCATGAGCACCAGTTAACAGTACAGCAAATAATATTTTATCGCTATAGCAGTCAGTGTATGCTGTTTCTTGATATTTTTAACTGAATTGCTGAATATTTTGATAGTATAAAATGTTAAATGTCTTACAGATGGTCTGGTACAGGTTTTTATTCTGAGCTTTTGTTGTTGGTTTTTTTTAGCTTAACATAAAGCAGCATCTGTTTGGTTTTTGTTCATTATTCTGCTTCTAAAATGTGCTGCTCCTCTTTCAAAAGTCCTGCTTATCTGTACATCAAAGAAAAATATTCAAAAATACTGCCTTCATTTTCACACACAGTGCTGAAGATGCTGCAAGCACCAAATCATAGCTCATAGAATCAGGTCCTGAGATAGTTACTACCAGTAAAGAGGAATCCTTTGAGTGTTTGCCATTGGTGAGCCGATGAGCATGGACCATAGAAGGGCTCCATGTAGAAGGTAAAATTGGCAAAAGCATAACAGATTTGAAATGTATCCCATACATAATGATATAGGGTATAATTTTTGTTTTGATCACTTTTCATTCTTTAAAGTATTCTTTGTTTGACCATTAATGTTCCATAATCTGTTAAAGTTTTTTAAACTGTGATTTAATAATATAAACCATCTATTTTACTTTATATTCTTCTAAACAGTCAAGCTAATTTTTGAACTGAATTAATAGTTGTGCTTCAGTTTCTCAAGCCACTTAGTATTTCATCTGTAGCTTAACATGTAATTTCATTTTTGATGTGAGAAGAGGGTAGGTGTGTACCATTTGGATTTTGATACTGTGGATTTAGTGTGGGGGTGAGTCATTTGTTCACTTCCTTTTTACATGGTACTTTTTCCTTCAGCTGTTGCTCCTGAAATATCTTGAACAGTCTTTCAGTTGCTAATTTAGCCTGTGGGAGGAGATAGAGAAGAAAAAGCCAGTGTATTGGGATGTTGCTAGTGTGGAAGGTGAGATTTCTTCTGTGTAGCATTTGAGGTGTATTGGCTTCCAGCTTCTCACTGCAGGGCTTACAGGCATGCTGGTCAGTGCAGAGCACCGTGTTCCTTTTCTGTTTCAACTCTTGTCTCCAAACTCAGAGTTCCTGCGACAGCAGTAGATTATTGGAGTTACCCCAGTAGCCAAAAAGATAACTGAATTTGCTTAGAAATGCAGTGAACTTGTCCAAAAGGTGTCTTGAAATGTTTCCTGCTTACCCCACCCATCACCTCTTAGTGTCCCACAGTGAATGTGAAGAGTAAGAAAAGTTTTAAAAGCAAGCATTATGTTCCAAGTAGGAAAAGAATTTTCATATCGCTTCCTGCAGCCTATACTTAATTAGGACATTGAATAAAATACCAGGTGGATTCTCTTTAGGGTGGCTTAATTGTAAGTCATCTGTTTCACTTGTCAGGGAGATAGGATCATGATTCACTTGCACAGCCTATCTTGAATTATTTCATCTTTATACTAGTGATATGTTACTGGATGGTAGAAACTGTTTCTCCCCATTTCTTTCCAGAGTAATTCTTAAGTTTTCCATTGCATGCTAAAAGTTTTTCCATTTTGCTTTTTCTCCAGAAGTGGGGGGAGGAAGGGAGGACTGGGCTTTTCAGAAAGCAAACAGTTGACAGGATTCCCTCTTCCCTAGTAATAGCTTATGAAACTCTTGTGTATGCACAAATATTTCTCTTGCGTGCATGTGAAATGCCTTTTCGTCCTGAGAAAAGTGTTCTCTGCAGAAACTACCCGTGTGTAAACAGAAGATTGGCTTTAAAAGGCAACTGTGATGGGAACAGTGTCTTAGGGAGATGCAGCTTGGACTTGAGGTAAATTGAATGCTTTACAAAAATGTGGTTTTGAGCTTGCATTGACATTGTATGTAATATGGGTACACATTAACTGTATAATGGTTTTGTATGGTTTTTCTCAATAAATGTAAACTGATGAATAATAATAGCAATGGTTTTGTCTTTTTTATGCTCCTATCCCTGCCTTTGTTATTTTGAACTTACAGCTTCAGAGCAAAATTATTTTATCCACCTGTACTTCTGTGAATGACTATCACCCACAAAAAATGAAGTAAAATGTTATTAGAGTAAATACTAATTTAAAACACCATGCAGCTCGTTACCTTTTTTTAATGAGGCCAAAGAGTGACTTGCAGCAGGTAACTGTAGAAAGAAAGGTTCAGCCACAGTGCTGTACACAAGTACTTTGAAATGTGACCTTTTTGTATAAAGTTACTCCTCCCAAAGCTTCACCTCTGTGGTTCAGATGTGTGTCGGCAGAGTGACATCAGTGTTGATGTCAGGAGGACTTAGAAAAAGGTATTACAGTAGGCTTCAGAAAATAGTGTTTATAAACGTGGCAATGAACTGCATTAAGATTGAGAAAATAGGCACTTTGTGAAAATATTCTCATAGATGTCACTGCCTGTTTCGGTGTCATTTGATCAATGAAAAAAAATCCTGAGTCTTACAAGCAGGTGTTGGTACTTTGAAGACTACTATAAACCTAAAGGAGATGGTTTTTATTTGAGATTATCAGCTGCATAGGTTAATCAGAGCAGAACATTTTCAATGTAAACCCATTTTAAAACAAAAGTTATGCTGCTTCAATCAATGGTGAGCACTTACGTCATCTTTTATTCTTTAAAAATAGTACACTTGGGTTTTTGAAAATCATCAGGAAGTATTTCCTTTGCCAGTTCAGTGCCTCTGGGATAAGGTAAAACAGCTTAAATATTCAGTGCTCATGCAGGATACACCAACAGATTTACACTACTGCACAAGTTCCAGATCGTGTATTCAGCTTTATTCTCTTACACAAGAGTTGGTCTTCAAATGCTGGAGCACTGTGATAATTCAGCTTTTTCCTTCAGTTGATCTTTCATACATTGATTCCTTTTAGTTTCAGCCTTTGATACTAGTTTTTGCATTGAGTAGGGAAGTCTCACAATTTGAAGGGTATATTCTTATCTGATGCAGGAATGACAAATAAATGCACATCCTTGCTTTCTTTAGTTGGCCCCATCAGAGAAAGAGATGATGCAGTAAGAAAGTTGAGGGGAAGAAAGATTCCAGCTAAAGTAGAGCATTAGTAGTCATCAGCTAGAAAACAGAAAGAGGGTTAAGAGAGAGAGGAAATTAGATTTTCATAACAGGACAGATAATAAGACTGAGATATAAGCAAATTAAAATGCTAGCTCTTACTTTCAATGGTGAGAATACAGGTGCTAGCAGCTGAGCCTCTATTGTTGACTGCTTTACACATATATTCCCCTTCATCTTCTGGGAAGGTTTCTGGCAAGTAAAGGCAGTAGGTTTCTCCTCTTTCAATGTATTGATAGTCCTCAGAGTCCTGCAACATTTCCCCTTCAAACCACCATGTAACTTCAGGTTTTGGTTCTCCAGTAATTTTAACTGTAAATCTCACTGGCTCGCCATCAACAACTGATGTGTTTTTCAGTGACTTCTTGAACCAGGGAGCTCCAGATCGAGCCTGATCCTCATCTTCACAAGTAGAACCATTAATAATGCTTCCCTCTTCTTCTTCTTCCTCTTCCCTTTTCTGTTTTAAAATAAGTTGAATTTAAAGTAGCAATAGCACTATGACTGACAGTGACACACGTTTCATTACAAGTTACTGAGAAGAGGAAATTCCACATCTGTCCTCAATACATTACAATGCACCCAATCTGGGCATGCCACGGGCAGTAAAATGCATTTTACTGAGGCTGGAATGTTGGTGCAGAATACAGGCAGGAATGTCAATTCCATTTTCAGACTATTCACAGGATGTCACATACTCTGACACAGGATGTCAGCAGTGTCTCACGCTCTTCTGCAAGTGTTCAGGTTGGATGGAGCTTTAAACAGCCTGATCTCATGGGAGGTGTCCCTGCCTACATCAGGGGAGTCAGAACTAGATGATTTTAAGGCCCCTTCAACCCAAACCATTCTTTGATTCCATGGAGAGTATGTGCAAACACCAAAAGCAATTTTATATTATTTCAGCAATTCCTAGCACCTGCTAAAAGAAGCAGAACTTTCCTTTTGCATCTGGTAGTGTTGCCTACAGTGGTAATTTAGAAGCTAAGTTAAATGACACAAGTGGAGAAGATTATTTTGCAATTTATACCTTTTGTAATGCTGCATCGATTTCTTTTTGCTCAAACTGCATGCGTAGCAATTTCTGCTCCTCAATCCTCCTCTGCTCCTCTTCTTCTCTGGCTCTTGCCATTTGCTCAAAACGAGCCTTCATGTTCACTTTGTGAGTAAATGGAGCCTCAGATTTCATGGCTGGTGTCACATCTACATCATCATCCTTGGGAAATAATAATTAAAAACATGGCTTAACTATTATTTATTGCCTTGGACATATATATGATAGCAAAACCAGTATTGTGTTCCCAGAGGTTTTTTTTAACTTAGCAGAGCCACACAGAGACCTGGTTTTTTCAGAAGTTTGTTTGAGTGTAGGGTGAGTTTTGTAATAGTTCATCCAAGGATAGCACAAGATTTTTGCAAAAGTAATTTCAAAAATTCTATGTAAAAAAATATTGCTGAAGTTTTATTCATATAGAAGTTGAGCACTTCTTGGCAATTGTACATCCTCAGTGACTGGATTATTTTGCCATGATGTTGGATTGGGTTTAACACTGAAACAGTTGACCTTATGAAAACAATGAGTGTCAGTCATTAAATTAAAAGCTCACAAATAGGACAGACTTGGAGCTGATGCTGAAGTGACTCCTGTGGAGAAGAGCCAGAATGAAGTTCAGATCAGGCTTAGTCCTGTTAAGGTTTTACATTTCATCGCGAAAGCTCACACTGAGCATATGGATTCCAGCCCACTTTGGCACTGATAGCTCCATTTCTTGGGGTTTCCCCTCTGAAAAACTGAAGGTTCTGGTCTGAAATACAGATGAATAGGAACCCTCTTCTGCTCTACCCTGAGGAGTGAGTGTACATCACAGAGACTTAATCTTCAAATGCTATTGTCTGGATTGGTAATTGAGTTTTTTATTCTATTCACGTAGTGGAGAATGAATTAAGAATTCAGAAGGAGAAGCAGTTCAAGTGATGATTAATAGGTAATTCTCAGATATGATGTTTTAAGCCCTCAGACTGGCAGGTTTCAGGTTAAAATGCTGAGTTGTAGGGCTTTGAGCAGAAAAGCAGAACTCTGCTTGACTGAATCACTGATAATAAACTGGTGCTGTCTCTTTAAGGGATGCTGAGGTGTGATGTCCTTAAGCATCCAAAGGAGGGAACAGGAAAGAAGGGAAAACATAATTTTGGAAACAGCAAAATTTTATCAAAGCAGCAGCATTTTCCACTGCTGGATCATTAGTGTGCTGGTTAAGTAGATCATTAACATACACAGAATGCAACTTACCTCATGAAATTTTTCAGCTTCCCTTTCTCTGATTTCTTTATCCATGGCTCTTCTCTTTGCCCGCTCTTCTTCAATCTTCTTCTGTATTTCTTCTTGAGACAGTTGTCCTATTTTTTCAAACTTGCTTTTTAAGTTCTTTGCCTGGATAGAACCACTTCTTTTTAGCTTCATCAATTCTTCGTATTCTTTGCTTAACTCAAAAGTTTCAGCCTCTTCTTCCAGCTGTTCAGAAATGACAGAATGTGTAAGATGGAAAATGCCCTCATTATTTTTACTACCTATTCTCCCTCCAGATGGTATAATTCAATACATTACAGCTCTGTTAGTTATTTGAAATTTCCCCTGTAATTTTTTTTTACTTTGCTATCTCATGGTGAATGCATTTGTATAATATCTCAACTAGATACAGATTTTAAAATACCTTGCTTGAATATCCCATTTGTTCAAGGGTTGCTGTCAATAAACTGCCATTCTTGGATTCAGAAAACCAGACACAGACCAATACGAAAAACTTAGCTGGAGTCCAAAATTCACCTCTACTTGCTTGTAACATGATATGAAGTAATCCTCTAAAATACAGCTATTTTGTTAAAAATAAAATACTGCCTTTTTTATCTTTTCCTAATTCAGTGAAAAAGTAAATGACGTTTCAAGATGTTGTGGCTGGAAAAGAAAGGGCAGTTGTGGATCCTGCAGTCAAACCACATGGGAAGCTGTAATTACTGATCTTTTTCTCCCTCCTCTTATGACCCTGATTGTAAAGATGTACATGCATTTTAGCTGGATGTCCCTGTCTCTCCCTGCTTCCCCAGGATTAGTTGAGAACATCACAAGCTAGAGCCTTTACTATTTGCTCAAGCTTTGCAACAAAAACAATAAAACAATAAATTAATGTTGTGCTCTAACATTCAAAAGGGAACAATAAAAGAATTGCCACCCACAGCCACACTGAAGTGTAAAGTTCATCAGTGTGATGTTTTAAACATTGGCATGTAAAGCAGATTTTGTGTGTGATTTTTAAAATCAACTGTGCCAGTCTTCAAACCCTTGAAACACCAATTAGAAAAAAATTAAGCCCACTGTATTTTTCTCATTAGGTAGCACAGTGTCTCTCTAAGGAAAAGCAAGAATATTGCCCTTTCTCTTACTTCTGTTTTTGTATTGTCTTTTGGGAACTAGATATTCTCCCAAGATCATAAATATTATCTAATCATTTTAGTAATCGTCCAGAAATTCAGAAATTATTGCAAAACCAAACTACAAATTCATAACTGTACTTGCTTCCAAGGTGGGAGTGGATAAACACATTTTCCTGATAGATTAGTGACAAAAAAGTCATTATATAAAATGTTTTACAAAGAAGATTTTCTATTTTTCTTTCCTTTCACATCATATTGAATGCATTAACTTAAAACTTCTTTCAAAGGAATTTTTCTTTCCAGTCTTAAACTTTTAGTAACAAAGTGATAAATTTTATTTTTACTCAGAGCATACTTAACATATAGTTTGATGTACAAACCTGTCCCATTTCTTGTCTCAGCTGTTTAAATTCTTGCCTTTCCATTTCCAACTTTTGCCTACGCTCTTCTTCTGTGCGCCTCTTTTCCTCCTCCATTTTTTGTTTCAGCAACTCCTCAAAATTAATTTCCAGTTTACCAGGTATGAGAGATTCTTGAGAAAAGGTTTTAAACATTTCTGGTGATTCATCATCCAGCACCTGCTGGAAATTCAGAGCATTAATTATGTCTGTGATGAAATCACAGCATTGTTCAGACACTTGTGGTACATAAAGATAAGTGACTGTTTGTCACATCTGCCCCAGAGCAGACAGGGGCACTGTGCCAGTGTGGCCATTCCTCTGATGCTGTGGGAGGGAGTGCTTTGGGGGTTGGTATTTCACTTTACTTACAGCACTAAACTTTTATAATGAAGATTAGGTGGTTTTTTTAAGTGCAGTATTTTCCCTCTGTAGGGGAGGATGTCCTCTAAATGCACCTTTAGAACCTAAAGCAATTCATTCTTGTTTACTTCAGACAAAGTGTTTGTGTTTAAATGTCATTGCTCTTAATACTGAAGTACATTTATCTGTAATGTTTCTCTTAAGCAATCTGAATTTGTGTTCTAAAGCAGTATTAGTATTCCCAGTAAGGATAAAGGAACAGAACATTCAGAAGCAGCTCTTCTTTTTGCACAAATTGTTTATGTGGCTTGTCCATTGACTTACACACCCACTAGCAGGGGTTTCCTCCTTTCCCTGTCCCTGAATGGCTTCAGAGCAGGGTTAGGCCTGGTTGGCATTGGGAGCAGCTGGCCTATCTTTTAGACTAATCTGTAGATAGTGCCTAGGAAAGGCAGTTTTCATTATGTCCAAAGCAGCAAGTGCAAGAACTAATATTTTATCAGACTGAATTTGTTGAAGTACTAAAATATGAATCTGAACACTACAAAAGCAGCCAGTAGTGACAGTGAGTTATACAGAAATTTTAATGGAAGTTTATGAATAAGAATATATGTGCATGCAGCAATATCAGCTTACTAACAGAGATTGTCTCAACAGGAACGTTCTGCAGGTAAAGGTGAGGTGAGGTCAGGCACTGGTCAGGTACTGAACTGGGGGGTGATGTGGCTTTTGGCACTGCTTGATCAGCACAGGTTTGAAAAGCCTTGTGGCAAACATGGGAGAGCTCAACATGCCCTAAGTTGTAGACATTTCTAGCAGCAGTAATCAGTCAAATGACAGCAATAATTAAAGGAGCAATATTTCCATTTGAGAAAGTGCTCTGACTATAAAGGGACAGAGAATAGGCATTTCTGTAAGAGCCTCTGGCACTATTTATATTTATTGCTGCTTACTGCCACTGTAACCCACACCTTTCTCTGCTGTTGGTGTTATCTTGGTTCATACCACACTCCTGACCTACTTTGCCCATATCTCTTTATTTGCCACAGCTCTTTCAGTAGATTTTTAGCCCAATCCCACTTAAATTCTACAGATTTTACTCAGATTTTTCTCTCTAAGCTTACAACTGGACTTCAGCACCACCATTCCTTCCATTCTTCATTTGTTTTGTGTAATGAGCATAATTGTTGAAATCATGTTATAGAGAAGTGAAGTCAAAAACCAAAGCTGTGAACTCCTCCCTACAGTGAAAATGATGCCCCACTGTTTTTAGAGGCTGCCCATAACTAAATTAGCAAAGCAACATGAAATTCTCTTGCTGGTGGTGCATTAGTTCATAAGCTCATGACTTCAAGAAGATACCAAACCTAAGTGACCATGAGAAGCATCAATTCAGAATTTGCCCTCAAGAGTTCAAAATCTGTGCATGCACTAGCAGCTGTCTCTGTATTTCTAACTAAGTTATGAAAAGCCAGCCACCTTCTCCCTGGTTAAAAACCAGAAAGATTTAGCTGAGCTATGTCATACACAAAACCTCTGTGGTTAGTTCAGTAAACATTTTAGCCATATTTTGTGAAATTAGGCCATATTTTTTTTTTCTGCAAAGTGGAAATGGTTGGTAGTGAGAAAATTTCCTGTAACAATCATGGTTTGTAGCGTAGTCAACAGGAAAAGGTTTTTTTGTTTTGTTTTGGGGGTTTTGTGCTAAGGCAGGGGTTTTTTTGCGGTCTCTACCAGAAAAAGATTGATGGGGGTGAAAGACTGCAGTGTAGAAGTGATCACACTGATGCTGGGGAGCCTGGAAATAGCACAGGGAAATGTGAAATAGGGAGATCCAAAAGGAGGTGGCATTTGTGTTTTCCAGCCACAAAACTACCATTTCTACCACTTCCAAAATGAAATTAAAATGAATGAACATTAAAAAGTTCCTGGAATAACAATTTAATGTTCATTTTTACTGCCTATGAAAGGGAGGACTATTATATTTTTAAACATTTTAGGACAATCTTCACTGCTGCTACATTCTGTAGCAGTGGGAAATAAGGAAAACAGATTATTGTATTCTGTTAATAGTAGAAAATGTAGTATTCATATTCAGGATGCTACTTAACAGAGAACTTTCAAGTGCATAAATGCTAAAAATATATTTCAGGTTTTTTTTAGTTACAGACCACTTTGACTGCAAGTAGAGCAGTCCCAGCCACTGTGCTGGTATGATGGATTACACCCTGTTTATCAGTGAGGTTTTTCTTGCCTGGACACTTGAGTTTAGGTTCCCGCTACACCGAGGCCAAAAAAAAGAGTTTCTCAAGAAAGCAGGAAAAAACAGAAGCAGCACATACTTTCTGGGCTTCCTTTAGTTCTCTACTGCCTTTTCATAAAAAGTCTCCATAGCATTCTTTTGTTGGATTGAGGGTGTTTTTAAGTGGCTTTAGCTTTTGTTTTCTGTCTTTGGAGATACAGACAGACACTATTGTTCAGTACACATCACATATAAATTCACATTGTAGCTTCTCTAGGGAGTCTTTCAGCACAAATCTTTGGCCCAATTTCCAGGCAGAGGGAGCCCTGCTGGCAGGATCAGTACTCATACAAAGTTTTCATTTCTCTCCCAAGTATTGCTTTGAGTGATCAAGAAAATGTTACTGGGCACACAGTTGGCCTTCCCCAGTTCAGCCACAGAGGATGTAGGAAGGTGCTACCAGATGCCTGGGTTATTCCACAGTTCTAGACTGGCAGGTCCTGCCCTCGCTTTTCAAACAAACACTACTTCATTCCACTTTATACTTTTGTAATTTAATGCTGTATTTCCTGATATCCACCAATAAGTAACTGGCTTATATCCAAAAGCCTGCTGAATCTTGAAGTGGTTGCACTAAGTATGAAGACCACAGTTAAAAGCTCTGTGGCCACTTTTTTTTTTATTTTTTTAAATATAAATAGTAGTTGCCAACCTCTGAAATCAGGCATCTTCCTGTGCTTTCAGGTAGAGAATGTCAGTCCTAACCCCCTGAAAATTTCTCTCCAGTTTAATCCTAACTCAAATTTTCAAAGTCCTTGCATATGACAGAAATCTGTGTTTGTCAGGGGAAGATAGTATTGCAAAGTGTTCTAATGGTAAACACCACAAGTTATTTTTTGTTTTTCCCTGAACAAGCATTAAAAACATCAAGTAGCAGAGCTCAACCTTTTCATTTTTTCTCCCTGAAGAGCCACAGATGACTGCAAGATACATACTTGCAGTGAGCATTTTTCTACTATGTCATTAATTAGTAGTGCTTTTAGTAGTAAGAATGGACACCCTGTAGGGGTAGGGGAATAAACTTGGAGCTGTAAAAGAAATTGCTCTTCCCAAAAAAATCCCTAAACAATTAACCCTCCTTGTGGAAACATTTTGCTTCCCAAGTATGTTGCATCTAGTGTAATAATACCCACTGGATATGATACCTGCTTTGGACTAAATTACCTGAAATCCTCTCTGGGCTGGCTGTGAGGAGGGATTGTTCTCTGATGACTTTTGGTAAATGAATCTGACTAGTTTACCCCATTACCTTCTAATAAATAGTAAGGTGAACTAATTAATAAAGGAGTTGAAGCATGTATTCCTGACTTTATTTAAAAGTTTTTCCCAGAGTTTCTTTCCAGACTGGGATTTAGGTAAAAATTAAATTCTGTGCTAAACCAAAATACCATACCATATTCTTCCTTGCTTCAGCAAATGCTCTTTTCTCCTCTTCTATGCGTCGTCGTGCATCCTCTTCTGCTTTCCTCTTTTCCTCTTCTCTCCTCTGTCTTTCTATCTCCTCAAAACTGAGTCTGAGTTTACCAGGGCGGAATTCTTTAACAGCATTTTCAGATTCTTCATCACCACCTTCATTTATCTTAAGAGAATAGGGAGAGGGAAACGTAGAAAGCACTTATCTAAACAAGAAAAACTATTCTTTATTGCAAATAAATACTCCATTCCTTTCTGATCTTTTCTAAGTACTGTTTTCTCTTTGGGGGAAAAAAACCCATCAAGACTTAGGTTCCTGTGAGCATCATTTAAATCTTTGTTCTAGCCAGGGGAGCAAGAAAAGAAATTTTCAGTATCCTACACATAGCTTTTATAAATTTTAAAACTGTGCTGAGTGTGTAATTCAAAGAACAGTGTGTTACCAGGAAGAGGCTGAACAGTTAAGTACATACTTTATGGTCTCATTGTTGGATCATTTACTGTAAATCACTCTCTATTCTCTTTATTTACATCATTTTCTTAGATGTTTATATCATCAAGTCTTTTTGTTTGTATAGAAATTGCTTTCATCAGTGCACCACTTAAAGAAATGCTGTACAGTCTTATAGCAAATCTGAATCAGTTAGCATTTTGCTGTTATTCCAGACTGAGATTTTTGTTTCTTTTCTTTTTAGACATTTAATCATCACTGAAGAAGAGGAATTGAGATACTCTGATCTCCTCGCTGTAGCTGCTCTCCAGTGAACTCTTGCGTGCTGAGAGAAGCCTTTGCAAGCTGCAATCACGAGCCCCTTTCAGAGGACATCCCAGAGCACTTCATCTGTTCATGGAGGGAGTGACTGGGAGCTGTCAGAGTACTGATAATCCAGATCTCTAGACTCTGAGCAGCCCTGGGACTGGTATGTGGGATAGCCCATTAAGGGAATTAGAGAAATCTTTATTTGAAATTTGTAAGGAAAAAAAAAAAGAGAATTTAAGGAAATTAACTGCTGAATTCTTAAGAAAAATGTTTACTTCAAAATTTGGCAGCCACTGGTCAGTAGGTACAGCTTCATGTTAAAAAAAATTCTTTTGATGTAGAGAATTTGTAAATTAATTCATATTACTTGATAAATAAATGCATAAGCATAAGGAAGGGAGATGTGAACTAATCTTCAGTTAGAACACCTAAGTGACTTCATGGAGTTCACTCTACTTCAGTTTCTTCACTCTTCTCCTTCACTAGAATCCCTTGCCCCAAACAAAAAAAAAAATGTCCATTATTGACATAAGGGCAAGGTTATTGGTGTGAAACAGCAGCAGTTTATTGGAGGTGGAGATGAAAAAGTAAACCACAGTTTGGGTATCTGCCTAAACCTAGAACTCTCTCAATATGGACCAGTTGGAAATTTGTGTGTTTCTGCTTTCTAGAAGTTCTGTGTTGTTGATTTTGTTTAATTTTGTTTCTGTAGAATATAAATGTCCTGAATGTTTTGGAAATATAATCGAAGTAGTGATCTAGAGCTGTTTTCCAAAACTGTCCATGCATAATTATTCTCTGTTAAAGCTAGCAAATTTCCTATAAACAATATTTTCCAAGATTTTATGGAAGATTAAAATCTCATTTCTTGTTAATCTTGTTTGTATGTGAATTTTATATGCGAATTAAGAAAGTCATAGTGATCATGACTATACAGGGGAAATGGGGTATGGAAAAATAAGCTAAGCTAAACTATCTGGTTAGCTTAGGTTAATACTAAGTGTATGATTCCTTCAGTATCCAAGAGCAAACTACAGTGAGCTCTGTTTATAGCTGATCTAGCTCTGACTTATGATAAAGAACACATATGGAGGCAGTTTTCCATGTAATACAAAACAGGTTCTGTGGGCTGCATTTCTGACAATCTGGGGGACTCCCTCTAGTAATTTATAGTTTGTTGTTGTTTATGTTAGTACATAAAAAAGAGCTGAGCTGTCTTTTTTTTTTCCTTTCTTCATAAGAGGAGAGTTGTAATTGATGTATATTTCTATCACATTTACAAATAAATATGAGGATAAGAAACAGCATTCTGTTACTAGGGAATGTTTACATCAAAAACCAATTACTGAGCCATCTGCAGCACTACTTCAGAGAAAACAGACAACCACTCATCTTCTTGAAGGCTTACAGCTTAAGATACTACAAAGTGTAGATAAAAAATCTACTGAGTTGCTGGCAAAATCAAAACACTGTTATTTTTTGGTTCACTAAAAGAATGTCAAAAACATTATGCCAGTGTGGTTACTGAGTTAGAGCAAAGGTCAAAAATGTCTTTCAAAAACTCATTTCCAGACTCTTAACAGCTTGAAATAGAGATAAGGAAGAAGAAAAGAGAAGAATCACATACAGGAAAGAATGTGCAGATTGTGTACCAGCATGAACAGAACGTGTGCTTACCATTCTCTGCCTGGCTGCTTCAAAGGCACGTTTTTCCTCCTCCAAACGCTGCCTCGCTTCTTCCTCTGCTTGCCGCCTTTGGTTCTCCTGTCTTTGTCTTTCCAGCTCTTCAAATGTCACTTTCAGCTTACCAGGAGACAGAGGATCTTGAGTTTCACTGTTTTCATTTTCACCCTGGGTAAGAAAAATGAAACAGTTGTATCTTAAGCCAGTAAATATCTATTATATAGCTATTTTTGGATCACTGCTTTACCTGGACTAATGAAAGGCACTTGGGTTCCTTAAGGAGTTGGTTTTGTTTCTCATCTTTTAGCGCCATTTCTTCATCCTGTATCTTTCCTTGTTCTGCTCTCTCTTTTCCTGTGTTCTCAGAGTTTATTTTCATCTTCCCAGATGTCCTGGTGCTTTTTACAGGCACTACTGTAACTAGCAGTGATTCATCCCCTTCCTGTCCAAAAAGATATTTATTACATTTTCATGGCACTTGACTTGTAGGTGGCCTCAGTTCTTAATGAACCTGCTGTTTAACATGTGTGCACCAAAGCTTCCAAAAGATTTACTTGTATTGAATATTGCCCACAAGAATAAAGTCACTAGTTTTCTTCTAATATCTGAAGAGTATCAAGAACTGAATTATATTTTAAACATAATGGCAAACTCCTTAATTCCTTTATGGATTTTCATTAACTGTTTGCCATAAAAACTCAAGGTTTGGGAAAGAACAGGTGTAATTTTGAATGTACGAGAATTGTAACCACACTCTACTTCCAGTTTTATATTTATTATGTAAATGATAATAAACTGCAGCTGGAATAAGCTAATAGCTCAACACAGAAATATGTAATTTGTAATTTCTAATATGTAATTTGTCAGGTACAGTAATTGTTTCTTGAAGGATGTTGCTGCTTCAACTCTCTATTTACAATTTATTTGCCAAAATATAATTTACCCATATTTTTCCCTCCTGCCAAATAAGTTAAAACTGATGAATTTGCAGGTTTAGTTTTTTCTTTCCAAAACTGTAGTAGGAGTGTGATTTTCTTGTGTTAGTGAAAGACAATAGGACCTTTGGGCCCAGTTTCTGAAATGAAACATTTATTTGCAAGATAAATCAAAACCCATATGGTATATTAGTAAAAAAAATAACAAAGTTAACTGAGTGAGGTGTTCAAACATCTGCATATTGTCAGAATCCCCCTTTAATTTCAAGTTTAAGGCAAAGAGCTTTTAAGATAATTCTTTGCAAAGCCAGAGGACTTAAAAGAATCCCTAATATATATATATATATATATATATATATATATATATATATATATATTAGGAAAAGAATTCCTAATATATATAAAATAATTCTGGTGGCTTTGAATATTTACATTTTAGATGTTCTTAATTAGCCACAAAATATTCATAGTGCAGGCTCTGTTTCAGACTTCACTATATTGATTTCAAGTATAGAGATAGTTCCATATACATTAAAATTTTGTTAACTCCTTGGTTGAACTTTAATTAGATATTTCTCTGCTGTTTTCTAAGTTTTCCCAACCCAAATTACAATAATAAAACAAAGTGAATAAAAATGTAGGTGAACATTTCTTTAAAAAAATCTGATTACCTCAGCTGCTGATTCAGTTCCCGTATTGTTAAAGTCATCAATCTATTAAATGAGAATTTCATATGATTACATTAATTTGGCTCTTTGCCTTAGAGTTGCAAACATAGAACTGGAAATTCTTTTTGTATCAGTGATATGTATGTAGCACATAAATTCACAGAGGTGGTAAGGAGCGAGGCTCTGCTGGAATACTTCAGGTAGGTCAGCTTGTCGAGGAAGAGGCAACAAGACATAAAACATCCCACACAAAGTCTGCTAAAGCATTCTCAACACTGCTGAACCAAGAACAGTACTTGAGATGTCCATTCTTCATTTTTTTCAAAAAAAAAAAATTCAAAAAACCCCTAAAGCAAAGTCATTGATTATTTCTGATTCACATGACATAGTCTTCCCCTCAGCTCCTGAAGAAAGCCTAATGCTGTGTTTGCTTCCTATGCTATGGCCTAAAACTGACACACTTTTTAAAATTCTACATGTAAGTACTTCTGCCTTGCAGGGTACATTAAATATATGCTAGATACAATGCCAATTAAATGTACAATTTTAACCATGTTAGAAGTTCTAGTAGAAAAGACTGTCCAAAAACTGACTTCTCCTATAGCACTGCTTTTCATTTCTTACAACAAATTCAAACCTAAATGAAGTACTACTATCGTTTGGTTAAACAGAAATTTGCATATGTTTTTAGTCTGTAATTTAAATGCTTACTCTCACTGCAGTATTTGCAGCACTGAAGAAAACTTGCAAAAGGGATTAAGTTTGATAACCTACAAAAGACAGAATTTGCTTTATTGGCATCAATAAAAGTTGGAGTCTGTTCATATGTTATATATTTATGCAATGATGATTCGCAAAATGGCAAAGGAATAAAACATGACCTGGATCTTCATGATTTATTATTTTTACTGCATTAGTGTTGTCTCATTTTTACCTGCCACTGGCGTTTTCTTACTACTTCTTGCTTGCCTTAGTTCATGTATGACTGAGCTCTATCCACTAACTTACAGGGAAAGGTTGTCTAAAGTAAGAGTTTATAAAATACAAGAAACATTTTCATATTAGTTTAGTAAACTTATATGCATATGACACCAAAATATGTGCATGGTTTCTAACAGGTTTATGCCTGTGCAGTTTCATCTGCAACTCAACTTTGGAGCTTACAAGAAAATTGTTACTGTAAAGAAATGAAGACTGAACATAATATCTCACTTCCACCCCACTGAGCATCTCCCACGTAAATCTCTACTATGAGAAATCTTAAGATCAATCTTTCTGATCAATACAAAACATTTTTAGTGTTTGTTGCTTACAATTACATCCTAACTGTTGTGATCAGATAAACATACCTCCTGTGCCTTTTTTGCCAATTCTCTTTGAATTTTTCTTTTCTCAATCATATCTTGTTCAATTCTGCGCTTTCTTTCTTCTTCCGTTCTTTTTCTTTCTTCTTCTTGCCTTTGCTTCTCCATTTCTGCAAACTTGCCTTTAACAGTTCCTGTGGACATGAAATGCACAGCTCAGCAGTTCCATCTAACACCTACCCAGGGAATTCTGTGGCCTTTAAAGTCAGGCCTCTCTTACCTATGAGCTTTGGAACATAACCCTTTTCTGTTTTAGATAGTTTGGTCTCATCATCTTCATCAGATCCAAGCAGTTCTTTCATCTAGTTGATGAAGCACAGAAAGTAAAATGTCTTTATAACTTAAATGAAATCCCAGTATTATTGTGTTCAAATAATGTGAATTTATATAGATTTTCAGATATAATATTAAATATTATAACACAAAGTATTAGCAAAGAAAATAACCTCCTGCTTTCTCCTGTTCCATTCTCTCTCTCTAACATATTGTTCTTTTCTTCTTTGCTTTTCATCTCTAGATCTCCTTTGATTTCTTTCTTCCCTTGCTTTCTGCATTGCTTCAAATTTATCCTTTACATCACCCTTGTGAAGCTTGGGCACATAGGACTTTTGGACGGGTTTAGATGAAGAAAGCAGAATCTTGGTGAAGATATAGAAGAAATGAAGATAAGAAAAAGAAAGGTGAAACAGATGGACAGAATATTTCTGATAGATTGGATTAGAAAGAATGTAAGAACAAAACAGAAGTGCAATTGAGATTATGAACTTGGTGCCATGAGCCATCATCAGTTAAGCATCATTATATTTGCTCATAAATAGTCATAAATTGTAAAATATCCAAAACAACATTCAGCATTATATTGAACTATTAAATTAGATACAGATTTTTATTGTTGCTTTCAATCTTAAGCAGTCACCAAAGAGACTCTCTGCCCCTAACATTTAAAAGGGATAAAAAGACATAGATACATAATACAATACATATAGAGTTCTTCTGCAACACTTCAACAGCCATCTAGAGTCTTGAAATAAACAGTAGTAGTTCTTAATTTAAAACTTGCAATATGCTTACTTTTTAGATATCTAGAAAAAAACAGGAGCCCGGGGATTTTATGTTACAAAGTGCAAAGATCACTGGACCACCAGGGCTCTGATGGTGATACAGCAAATGAAACTTCTTTGCCAATGGTTACTCTGTGGGTGTCCAAACACCAAAGGTTCCCACTTTCAGAGCTACTGTGAAGTTTTGTCTTTTTACAGTGATGACAACAGGAATGTTCTCAATAAAGTAATACTAAGAAAACTGGCTAAAAACATGCTTTGTTTCATATTTTCCCAGCTACACCAGAAGATTTTGTTCCTGCTACTCAGTAAGTCTATGTAGCAGAGGAAATACTTGAAGTAGCCTAGTATAATTACATTTTAGCATCAGATGTAAATGTTGCCCAGAATTTCCCCACCAACATTTAAACCTTTTCCGTATTTCACCCTCCTCCTCCATGTTTTTCTAATAAGAACATAATTCACAGATTCCATCAAATCTTAAGCTACTTAACAAAACCCCTTTCATTGTCTAAAAATACCAGCAGATTTCCAGTATAATTATCTTTTACAATTATTTGTAATTATTACTCCTGCAAGCATCAGTTGTAAATTATTACATTGCCTTGATTACTTTAAAATGGGTACATACCTCAGTTTTCTGTGCAATGTCATTCATGGTTACTGTATTGTGCTCTGCACCTGGTATGTTTAAGATGGCTTTCAGTTTCTACCTAAAAGAAACAGTTGTAGTTACATTCCTTTCTTGTCCTTTTAAATGATGCTTTAACCATCTTCCTGTAAATAAGTTTGCATAGGCTGAAACTGATGGATCACAATTTCACTTGGTCCGCTGGGGCTTTTGCAGACATGAATAGGTTCTAAGTATGCCACAGTAATTAAAAGAACAAGCTTATGATTCACTATTCATGCTCATAACTCCTCTATATAGTCCTAGATATTGGGTTCTAATTTCCATTTTAAAAAACAACAAAACTCGGAGCCAAGCTCGGGCTGCCCGCGCTGCTCCTGCCAAGCTGCGGCTCCCGGGGCTCGGGAGGGGAGAGGGGCCGGGGCAGCGCCTGTGCCATCCCGGCCTGCGCCCGGCACACGGTACCGAGTCCCGCTGTCCCTTCCCCAGGGAAAGCTATGCAATGGGATAGGTAAGCCACGTACAGATAAAGCATTTCTATAATTTAGCTGTCTTCCGGAAATTGCATAGCATTTTTCAGAAGAAAATTGTTAGAAATTTTAAAGTACACTGTATACTAGGAAGCTAACAGAAAGGCACTTTCTCTTCTTTTTCTCTTCTTTTCAGCTTCAGGTCTATCAGAGCTCATGGGAGGAAGGAAATCATGATGTGACTCCAGTGCTACTACTGTTGTATTGTATTGATACTCTGAGTCCCAGGAAAGCCTAAACTGAGTGTGCCAAATATGGTGCAAATAAGGGGCTCAAAGATTTTAAGCAAAAATTCTGGAAAAGCAGCTTAGCACTGGAAGGGATTTCTCACTTGTGGTTTAGAGGAGCTGAAGTCAGGGATTTTCATGATATGGAAAGTTAAGCTCTTATTTTTCAAATTCTCTAAGTGTTAATTGCAAACAGATTATAAACATAGAAATATTTATGTACTTTTGAAAAGAATTAATATTAAGAGTTCTTTTCATGTAACCTCTTCAAAAATACACCAACATCACCAGTGCTCGCTGGCACTGCTGTAGCTACACAAAAGGAATGGGATTCTTAGAGATCTTGGGATGTTTTTCCCAATGAAAGCAGTCACAACATATGAAAGGAGAGCATTTAGCTACCAACACTTGTCCTGATTTACAAGTTCTAAACTCTTCAATTTTGGCTTCAATGGGGATGTTCTGGAGAGCACTTTGGTGTTCCCTTTCAACCAGTTAGTAGGGAAAGTCACACCGTCCTCACCCCACTCCTTCACTTGTAGACTGATAGGAATCCAAGGCATTTCAGTTTCTCACTCATGAACATATAATCACTAAGTAGCAGTTCCTATTGAGATTTCAGTTAGAATTGTGTGAAGTGTAGAAAGGGAGATAACTGCATCAGCATTCTGCAGCCTCAGGGTCTCCATAGGCTTTGCCATCCATTTGTACACTGTGCAGGATTTTCCCAGCTCTGTAAGCCTTAGCTGACTTCTATCCATGTAAGTAAAATCCCCACTGTGATCAGTGTAACCTTAAAGCTACAGCAAATCTTTTAACTCCCTTATTTCTCTAAGCAGGTCTTAGAGGAAGTTCTCTGTTCTCTTCTTTGGCTGCTCTGCTCATTTAAAGGCTCCTTCCCCACTTGGGGCTGGCAGCCTTTAGCCTTGTACTAAACATCCAGCAGCTGACTCAAAGCTTGACTGCAGGAACCCATCAGAAAGCAAAGGAATGTCATGAATTGGTGCAATGCTGCACTGAAGTGACCTGGGACACAGACACATGTTACCCTTGACATGGGGCTGGAGCAGAGAACACTCAAAGATAATCTGTCACAAGAAATTCCATCTCACCTCAAGGTAAGGTTACCACAAATTGTGACCACAGCAATGTACCCCATGGATAGGGCTTCATCTTAAAGTCATCTGAAAAATGACTATTCCAAAGTCTGGTTTATTAGTGCAATTAATTGTAAGAAGATGTTCCTGAGTTAAGACTTTGTCTTGAACCTTTCTGATAGTTCCAATTACCTGAACCTCAACAGTGGGATAACAAATCTGAAATTTTTCTTAGAAGTGCAAAAGAAGTTGGAAGAAATCTTCTTTGCAAATTCCTGCTGTCTGAACTTCCAAAATAGTGCCAGTCCAACAAGTTGTGGGCCTCCAAGATGGCAGATATGTTTCTGCCATTTGGAATACTGCCATATCTGCTTTTACTTTAGGCTACTTTCCAGTTCATTGGCATCACTAACTCTAATATGTTTGAAGGTTAGCCAGCTGGCTCTAAGGCATTTTGCCTCTGCAAGTCATCCTACCTCCACCTCTGATGCTAAAAGATATTGGTATAAAGCACCAGCACACTGCTGAACACGATAGCACCCATGTGTGCACTCCCAGCCCTCTGCATGGCCATTAAACCTTGAGCAGGATGAGCAGCTGGACCCTGCCCCAGCCACCCCTCAGGGCAGATGGGTCATTTCCAATAAAGACAATCAAAATATTGAAGAAAAAAAGAAGCACTCTTGAGTTTTGGATTGGGTCTGTGAGGCAGTGACCACGGCTTTGGGAACAACCACTCAGAGAGAAGCTCCTCTGTATCTGCCTCAGCCTCAGGAGAGGCTCACAGTCCATGAACTGGTGCTGAGGAAACCCAAGTGGCTGCATCAGGAAGTCCTGACAGTGCCTTCCTCGTCTGCCAACAGCCCTGCAGAAGAATGCAGTAATAGATTTTCCAACCCAAGAAACCTTGACCTACTAATTTCCTTTTGAGATGAACTAGTTATATTAAATCACCCATTGATATGTATGTATTCTTGTTTTGTATTTTCATCCAATAAAGCAATTCTTACTTTTTGAGGCAATGTGAGCCTGCTTGTTTAGTTCCTAACTTCAGAAACTGTTCATCCTATTACAAAGCTGTCCAATCTTAATATTCAGTCTCATATTTTCTTTTCTTTCCCAAGATCAACAAAAATGCCCCAGCAGAAGCTGTAAGAGCTCCTCATTGAAGCTTCCCACTCAAAAAGAATCCCAGATGATAATTTTGAACATAACTGTGATCAAAAAACAAGTTCACCTTGTTTCCCTTCGCCATCCCAAACTCATCTCTCCAGCATTCACCTGAAAATAGTGTAATTTTTTCTTCTCTCCACATTTTATCTTTCCCACAATTAAATGACATATCTTTGATAAAGTTATCAAGTGTTAGGAGCTTTATTTATACTGAAAATACCGAACTGCAGGGTCCCTTTGAAGGGTCCTCTCCTCAAGAAAAATTTAACCTGCACCCAGTGGTGGTCCTAACTCTGGAACTGGAAAAAAGAGAAAATGCCACTTAATTTGACTGGCTGTTATGCAGAGAGGGAGCTCTAAGTTCAAGTGAAAATTTCACACAAAAGCAATAATACATAGGAAATCAGGAACAGATCAGAAATGTTCTGTAAAATATAAATTACTGCTCTCAAACATCTTACTCATTCACTGTAAATGGACAAGCAATCAGCTCAGATATGCCTTGACCTGTTATGATCACAGCTCTTTTTCAACTTTTCATGCAGCCTCCCTAAAATCTTTGGGGAAGAAAAGTCAAAAAAGAAAACCATTAAGGGGACACAGAAGTTTGATGGCTTACAAGTCCCAAAATCTATCTCCTTAAATTTAATTAATTTCCATTTCTGAAAGCAGGTCATAGTCCTCAAGTGATAAGAAAAAAAAAGTTGTACAGCTTTAACCAGATTAAAAAATCAAAAACCTTCCTATAAATAATAAAATTTGCTTTCTTTTTTAAAAAATCTTGTTTTTCAGGGGCTTGATAAGCATCTTCAGAGACACAAAAAATACCATCATTTCCCTGAACCAAACAGCACTCTTTACAATAGGAGTATGAAGTCAGGACTTGAAAAAAAGGTCCAGTTCCTCTGTGATTTCTCCTTTCAAAGGGCCCCTGCTCCCCTCCTGGGTACTGTGGGTTATAAATAAGCTCTTCATGGCACGGTCTCAGCTACGTTTACCATCTGTCCCCTCTTTGTGATCTACTTGCAGGGAAGTCTCCATTATATAAGAAAACCAAACTGTGAGAGTTGGAAACTCACTGCTTGCAGCCAAAGCACCAAGCAGAGGCAAACACAGTGCCCAGCACTGGAACATTTAATAAAATATTAAACAGAACTGGACAGAGGAGGGGAAATGGCCATCATTTATGTCCTGCCTGTAACTGCTCTGGAATGACACTACCAGTTGTTGTACCAAATTACAGATACTGAAGTAGATACTAAAATTATCATGCACAGGGGAACATCCTGAGCTGGCATCAACCATCAGCTCCACTGCAGCCAGTGAGTTATGACAATTAATACCAGCTGTCTAAACTTCTCATTTTGTATAAATGCAAAATGCAAAACTACTTCCACTCACTTGTATTTACTTCATTAAGCCTTCATAATTAAAGACCAGAATGCTTACCAACAAGTGGCCCAGTTAATTTTACAATCTTTTCCTCAATCTTTGAATTTATCACACTTCAGTATCTATTGAGAGTCTTATTTTGTTGTAGAATATTCCTTGCAGATAGGGTGTTATTTATAAAAACATGCATATTATAAAGGATGCCTATGTTTTATACAGCTGTAAACACTCCTAAAGCAGCAGTGCCAATCAGCCCAACTGTTAAAAAATGTGATCACCCTTCTCTGCACAAAAGGTCTGCTGATTCCTTACTCTCTTCTGCTGTTTTGGGGTACACAGGCTCCAGAGCAAACATAATGGGGGTTCAGAGACTGCTCTGGTAGTGGGGAAGCACTGCTGGGATCTCCTGGCCCATGATTTCATGTTCCATGGTATCTACTGATCCTAATGGAAGTGGCAGTAAATTGTGAACTGAGGAGCCCACGAGATAAACCAGGATATTTTGCCCCACCCCAGAGTTCCTCCATTCCCCGCTGTGTCCAGCAGCTGAAGATGAACCAAGTGCTCTGTTGACTTCAATGACAGGACTTCAGAGATCAAGGAAACACAAATGCTGACCACGAGGTGCTATTGCAATCTGTATCTTCCCTGCTGACAGGACACAGCCTTTCTGCCTCTCGTCAGAAACGCCCTTGGCCAGCTCAGACTGAAGCAGGGCTGGTCACCCACAGTGGCCGTGGCCTGAGCTCTGCCTCTGCCCAAAGGAGAGGCCTCCAGGGCATCCTAGAGACACACTGCTGCTTCCCCTGGAGCAGCCCTACCCCGCTGCTGGTGGTGCTGATGCCTGTAAAGAGCTGCATCGTGTGTAGCACCCTCACCTGAGCTGGCACAGCTGCCCTCAGTGCACAGCAAGGGTGGCTTCCATCGCCTCCTGCACCGCTCTCCCAGTGCCTCCCCTCAGCCAGCCTGACCACGGCACTGGTTCTCCTTACAGGAGTTTAAAATCTGGATAACAGCATGAATGCTTGCCTGGCTTCGTTCACTGAGAAAACTACTCATCTAATACATTCCAAACACAGTCAAAGTATTCCTTACTAATGTCTTAAGCCATCTACCCAGCTCTTGTATTTCACCAGGCTGTGCTTTCTGCATAGACCAGTCATGTTGTCATACTTCTGCATGCTCCTTAATGATACAGTTGGCCCTCCTACAGAACTAATTATAATTCATAATTTCGTTTACTTGGACAATTTTCTAGGAGAGCTAATGTCTCTTAGGACCTGAGATCTAAGGTTAAGAGTACAGTGTTTGCTACCATGCAAGTATTTGCTGATTAACTCTTGAAATTCTAACATGCTTGAAATTAAATATGCTTTTTTCAATACTTGTCAGCTTAAAAGAAGCCCTTATTTACCTAAAACAAACGTGATAATAACTAATTTGCAACCTGTCACAGAAGCCAAATATTTCTTCCAAGCCCCTCTGTTTTACAGCCATCACTCCAGAGCGAAGCAGAACCAATGGACGCATCCAGTACGCCCTCGCTGCTGATACCACACCAACAAAACTGAACTCCGCGCCTAGAGACACGCGGCTTCCGAAAATCGGGGATTTCGGGGATTTTCAGCTAACTTTAATGAACCGCACATCACTCACCGCGGGTCCCTCACGGCAGGGCGGGACGGCCCTCCCGGGCTCCGCGTCCCCCGGGCCGCCTCACGGGGCCGGGCGGGCAGAGCCCCGCGCACGGCGGCGCCTTCGGTTAAACCGCTGCGGCCGCGCCCGCCCGGCCCGCGCCCTCAGGCCCCGCTCCCTCACGGCTGCGGCCGCACAGCCCCCGGCGCTGCCCGGCCCGGGCCCTCCCGCCGCTGCCGCGGTGCGAACGGGCGGCTGCCCCACAGCCCTGCGGACAGTGCTGGGATCGGCGGCCGGCGGAGCGAAGCGGTCTCGGCGGCGAAAGGAGACGGCGCTCCCGCCGCGGCTCCGGCCGAGGAGCGCAGCGGGCAGCCCCAGCTCCAGCCCCAGACCCGCCGCAAGCCGGGGCAGCGGGGCCGGCTGAGGGGCGGCGGGGAAGGGAGCGGGGCGGGGGGGCCGGGCCGCGCTGTGCCCCGCGGCGGCGGAGCCGCTCTTACCTGTGCGCTGCCCGCGCTGCGGCTCGGGGCGCTCCGGCGGCGGGCGGGCTGCGCTGCCGAGCGCCCCTTGGCTGCGGCCGCCGCTCCGCCGCTGCAACTTTCCATAAAAGTCGCGACGCGCGCCCGGCGCCCGCATTCCAGGCGAGCCCCGCGCCGCGGCAGCTGGCCCGGCCCGGCCCGGCTCGTCCCCGGCCCCTGCGGCTCGGCGCGCCGTGCCCGGCCCCTCGCTGGCCGCGCGGGGGGCGCAGCCAGCCAGCCAGCACCCCTCCCGCAGGCAGCAGCCCGGCCAACAGGCTAATTTTGGGCTGGAAGCAGCAGCGAGCTATAAATAACCGAGACGGCGAGGCTCAGCTGCGCGTCCCTGGCCGTGCCGGCCCTGCCGCAGGGCAGCGGGCGAGCGGCCGCGGGGGCTCCGCGGGCACACCGGGACTCACCGCCCCCACCAGGACGCGCCGCCCGCTTTCGCCCTGCCCGCGCTGGTCCCGAGCACCGCGGCTTCCCCCGGCCCGGTACCGGCGGGGCTGCGCTTGCCCGGCAGCCCCGGGTCAGCCCCACTCACCGCAACCCCGGCCCCGCACGCAGGGAGCGCTCCGCTGCCCCGGCTCTGCCGGCCCGCGGGGTTTTATACCTACGGCGGTCCGGAGCCGGGTCGGTTAATGGCACATGGAGAGCGACCAACTAATAATAGTAATGTGACAGTCCGCTGATGGAGCGGGGAGGAATCTCCCTAGTGCCAGACTGCGAGAGGCAGAGCGCGGTGGCTCAAAGCAGCGCCTGTCGCTGGGAACTTTACAAAGCAGCGGCAGAAACGTGATTTTATTACATCTGAACACATTCCTTTTCCTGCTTGAAGATGACTTTTTTCCTACATGTTCAGCTGCAAGGTTTCCAGTGCAGAACTTTCCTCTTGCTATCTCCCTTGTATTGTGTCTGCCGGACCGGAGCCCAACTTGCAGTTGGGTTATCAGCATTAGGACAACAAGCACATGCCCTTAGGCTGTGCAGATCTGAAGCACGGCCGCCAGAGCTCAGACACGAAAGGCGTTTGCCTTTTGAAGGACAGAGCGGGCACTTTCCCCCAGTGCCACCCCCGTTCTGAAGCACAAGAGCGGCGTGGGGGCTCCTGACTGCCAGGGACCCCCCCGCTGTCAGCAGATGAACACATAAACGTGCAA
This sequence comes from Zonotrichia albicollis, assembly GCF_047830755.1. Lineage (NCBI taxonomy): Eukaryota > Metazoa > Chordata > Aves > Passeriformes > Passerellidae > Zonotrichia > Zonotrichia albicollis. Next base: position 12,253,582 of record NC_133826.1, on the reverse strand, counting down.
CACACAAAGCAAATCTGGGCAGATCAAAGCACGGGCACATGGCCCTTCCACAGCAATAGGGGTTAGACTCTTTATGTCCTCTATTTCATTATTTACATTGCTCCATAAAGGAGGTCTAAATCCACAACTGGAACTCAGTACGGCAGTTTGGCTTGGAAATAAGCCTGAAAAAATTGATCTCCTAAAACTAAGTGGAGAGACAACAGCTTGGCTGTTACAACACAACAGCTGTATACAATGAAACTGGACAACCCAAAAGCTGCTCCCATACAATATTTTTTTAATTTATTTAATAAATTTCGTAATAGTAGCTCTTGGTTGATTGCAGGCAGAAAACTCCAATTTCAGGATGACTAACTGGTATCAAAATTCCTCCCATATTAAATGATTTTGCATTAGATTTCAAGAACTGTTCAGATTTAAGTTTCAGATACAGTTATATGAGCAACAGTTGTTTCACTGAAATATTTTATTTTATATACACAGCTGCAGTTCATTTAGGCAATAGAAAGGTCACAAATACTCTTACTGACACTTGATTTGACACATTTACTTTGACAGAAACCAAACTACAAAAAGGAAGAATAATAATCATTAAGAACACATTTAAAGTAAAATTATTATTACAACTAAATTACAAATGATATAAATATTTGATTCTTCATAATCCCTATGCATTCAACATTTCTAATCTTAGGAGTACCGTTACGGAAGAAGAGGATGGCTTTTAAATTTAGTTTGTTCTTATTAGGATCGAAGGTATCATTTAAAACTGCCTAAATTTAGACACTATAAAGTAAATTCTGAGTCTGATCATGAATAACCTAGAGTAGAACTGCATCATGCTATCACTGCTGTGGTGCAGCTCTGGCACTTGTGTTTGCAGAGATGGTGCACTTCTGCATTCTTTAGCCGCAGGGCTGGTTATCAACAAGTGCTGTGTCCAGCCCAAGGGGCAGGCTGTGAGAGCTGGCTGCAGCTCTGTGCTGCAAGGACAGAGCCTCCCCCCACTGCAACTGGCATCTCTCTGGAGCAAGTTACACACTCAGAATAGATCTTTTAGAAAAAGATTGAAAAAGACTCAGAGGAGATCAAAAGCCCCTGTGCCTGGACATTTCACTGTTTCTCTATCCCCTTCTTCTTTTGGTTTACCGTTTTTCAATCAAGTGTTTGTTGGTGGCATCTTACAACAACCAGATCCTGTATTTCTTATTTTGTATGGGAAATACATTGGTTCAATTTCCAGTCCAACTCTGTGGACTTTTGAGCTCTGTGAGTGTACAGAAGTGCTCCAGTTTGAAAGGGACACAAATGCTGAAGTCAGATATTATGAAATTCTCCCCATTTTCTAAATAGTATGGTGTTTGATTAGACCTTTTTTATTCTTCTGTTTAAAACAATCCTTTTGTTTTTGACAGAAGACCAAGTTTCCAGGTTTAATTTTTTTCCAAGTGTCTGGAAACATTTATAATCTCATCTGCAACTCCGTTTCTTCAAGAGCTTTTTGTAAATAATATGAAAATCCCAATATACCTCTAATTCCGTGAAGAAGTGCATTTCTGTTTCTTTGTGATATATGTTAAGGTATAATTTTCTTCATACAAATTAATTAGACCAGACAAATCACAGCAGACACTTTGCTCTGTTAGCTACAGGTCATACATTTGCTGTAGAATATGCAGAACACTTACTCTGTTCCTTCTATTTCCAGCTATTCCTATCGATTCTGAATCCAACAAGACACCCTTATTGTTAAATATAATTTCTTTCATAACTTGCAAAAAGCTGCCAAAATGCACATAGCTTAAACATATTTGTCTTCTCAAAACTTAAGAGAGGTGGGTGAAAAAAACTTCACATGCCTGTATTGAAGACACACTGCAGAGAAAAAAAAATACAGCAAGGAGGATGGTGCCAAGCTCAGCAAGTTAAACAGTGGAAATAGGCCAAGAATAGCATTTGGAATTTCTGGTTTATTACATATAGAGTATACTCTTTTTTGTTAAATAAACTATAATCAGTTGGCATTTCACACAAGTAATATGACACATTTTCATCACTTTTTGTATTTATCAAGTGAGTACAACAAAGGAGCAAAATGCTGGCTTCAGTGAAATCTGTGAATTACACAGGCCCTCATTTTGAATAGCATCCTTTTGGGTTGTGTTTGACGTGAAATTTGAAATGTTGCTAGTCAAAGTTTGTTTTGTTATCCTAGATTTTAACAACATGCTTCTCAAGTATCTGAATATTTGAAATTACTCTGTATTTCTTGACATGGGATAGATTCTTGTGGGCTGGCTTTGTGTAGCAAAGGCATGGAAGAGCAGTTTTAGAGCCTAAACTAACTGTGAAGCATTGCTTCAGTTGACAGAAATTCAAAGATCATAATTTATCACCTCTGGAACAGGAAAAGCCATTGCTGCAAGGTGCCTCATACCTTCTGAAGGTGCTGTGCTCCTGTCTGAAGTTCAGGGTTCCATGGCCTGAGCCACAGTTTTACACTGCACAGAGATGGCCACAATTGCACAAATCTCCTCTTAAACAGACACCTGACTTCCCACAAAGAAGGGAGGAAGACACAAATTATTAAATTATAAAACACTGCCTTCAATTCTGTTTCATTATTAATAAATCTTATAATACATACTTATTAAAAATATATTTTGAAATGCTACATATGAACTGAGATTAACATTGGTTCATTTATCACCATATTGAGTAGTAATGGTTTTAGAACAAGAAAGTTTTAAATTAATTGGTGAAGCTAGCTTTTCAAATATAAAGAAGTATTTTAAAACACCTTAGTGATGTTTAGATATTTTAAATAAAAATAAAGTAAAAATTGCATACTGGCAGTCACTCCTGCCCAAATGGTGCTTGCATTTCCTGCACTGCTCCATCACACTGTAGTACAAAATGGCTGCTGACACCCACACAAATGGAGTTCTGGGGCAGGGGCAACATGTTCAGTTCTGTGCGTGTGATTCCTTTATTGCACATGTCACATGAATCAGACACCCCAGTCAAAACACCTTCTAGATCTAGACACCTAATGCTTTGGAGACTCTGCAATGAGCATTTTGTACTATAAGCTTTGAAAGGAAACAACTCCATCAGCTTCACTTACGAATTATTTGTGCAAAAGTACAGTATTTCATAAATAAACTTTACCCGAATATTACAGAAAAAAGCTTTGGGATACATGAAATATAAATACAGCGACAGCTGAGCTGCAAAATTAATTTAGGTATATACAGTAATACACTCCCCAGCTCTTTTCACAGATGTACATTTAACCTCCCTGAGTCCTTTTCCATACTTAGCAACACGATGCATTCCCAGATGCTTGCTCAGTAACAGCCACAGTAGAAAAGGGTGGAAAAGAGCACATCTGTGTGCACTCCCTGCCACGTGCCAGGGATTGAAGCTTACTGTACTTTTGCTTCCAGGAGCCCCGTGGTCAGGACAGGCCTGTGGCCACTGACACAGGCCCCAACGTGCCTGAGGGAGTCTGCCCCCAGGTAGGCCAGCAGCAGCTCCGTGTGCCGCATCAGCAGCTGCGTCAGGTCCTCGGCCAGGCTCTCCATGGTTGAGTACCTCACCTTCTCAAAATCAAAAATGTCTTTGAGGAAGAAAAGCACTTGATCCTAGTGGGGGAAAAAAAGGAAGAACTTGTTTTCAGTTACAAAAAGGAAAAAAAAGTATGCAATGCTAACAGCTCTTTCTTTAACATGTTCCCAAAAAGCATCCAATTATGTATTATCTTGGTGCTGAGACAGAAGTGTGCTAAAACAGCCTTTGCAAAACAGTTCCAGGCTTAAAACATTCATATGAAAGCACTTACTTCTTATGGTTTCTTACTGTTAGCCTTAATCTTAAGAAAATGCAAATGTATACTAATAAATAAAATCTTAAGTAATTTTAATCCAAAATATTTTAAAAAATTATAAAAGTGGTAATTAAAAAGAAGTTTCAAACCTTGAAGAAGCAGCATAGATCATACAGTGAATTTCTAGGGCCCAAAAAGCCCCAAGCCAAAACAGGGCTGATATGTTCACATATAGCATAGAAATGTGCAAAAAATCCATCAGGCACCTAGTGATGTAAAAATTGTAGACAAAAGTTACACAGTAAATTTAGTATACAGTTCTATTAAGTCTCCCTAAAAGCCTAACACTTCCTGCCTTGGTCTAATAAAATCCCCCAAATGTAGGGAGCTGGGGCACAGAGTTCTACTGCACAGAGAGGTCAGGATGCAGAAGGGGCTGAGGGGAGGCTGCAGCAGAATTCCTGGTGCTGGTGAGGAACCTGGTGCTTCAGGCAGGGAACAGGGCAGGATTGGATGGGATTTGGCTGTGGGGTCATGCAGGGAGCTGGGGCTGATAATCCCAGCACAAGCAGGTGAGATACAAGAATCATGCCCCTGGGTGTGCAGAACTCTGACATCTGCATGAGGGGCAGGAAGTCAGAGAAGTGACTGACACCACCACCAACTGCACCTAAACTAGGTTTGGGAAAACATTTCAGTTAGACTTTTTGCTAAAAATAGGTATTAGGGCCCCAGGAGCTGAACTGTTGCAACTGGCAAACCTTTTGTCTAAATTAACAAGTCTACAGGTCTAAAGGCTGATCACTTGTTTATTTTGCCAAAGCTACAAAAAGAACTTCAAATTATTAGGAGATTATCAACACCTTTGTTCCATATAATTTGAGGGGCAGCTTACCTTCATTTGCTGTCTTTTTTGCTTCAGTACTGACCAACAACTTGAAGCCACAGCCTAATTGTAAAAATAAAAAAATAAAGCAAGCCTCAAATAATTTTCCATCTCAAAAGAACTCATCTGCAGAATACTGTATTTCTATATTCCACATTTCAGGGACATGTATTTTCTTCAATTTCAATCTTGTGACAACACAAAGTTTCAAACCATAAAACAGCAGCTGATATAAATAACAAGTTTATATGTAGTTCATATTTGCTATTCCAGATCCATCTTTGCAACATTTTGTTAGTTCAATTCAAATGTAATTTGGCATCCTTGACTGATTTTACAGCTACCACAGTTAGCAACACTCACTGGGTTTAAGTGAGGACCAGTCTTGTATATTAAAGTGTGTGCTCAGACCTCAGTAACTATTTTCGATATTAAGTGGCATGTGAACACATTGAAATGTACTTTTTCACTTTAGCAAAAACATTCTTGCAATAGCTTCAGATTCAGCTATGGAGCTTTGTCCAAATATGGACTGTGAAATACAATATACCAACATCAGTACTGGGCTTTTTCCCCTCCCAGCCTCTGACTATCCTCATCTGACTCCCCTCAGTACTGCAAAGAGTTTAATACACACAAAGCACACTGTATCCATGAAACTACAACAATATATTCATGTTATCTTTATTCTTTTCCTCTAAATTGAATATTTCAATTGAAAAACAAAAAAAAAAAGAGGAAAACTTGCAGTGTACAGATAAAAATGGATGAAATGACAGTAGTCTCTGTACCAGCTGACCATGGCACTAGCCTGTGTCTCTAACAGAGGGATGACATCTATCTGGCAAATTAAGAGCCACACAGGAAAAATCATTAATTGCAATCAACAGCTGAATACCTGTACTGTATTAATTTACTTTTGTTTCCTTGTACCTTTGTCCCTTATTGCTAAATCTCTGTCTATGAACCAAAACCTGGACCTGATGTCTAAGATGTGGCTAACAGGAACTTCCCTTCTAAAATTCTACTCTCTCAGAGAAAGGAAGGACAAGGTGAAGTATTTTCTCCAATACATTCAATCATTCTCTGTTTTGGGTCAACTTGTAACTTTTAAATTCCTATTATGAAAAACCTGATAGTACAATCTTTTAAATTCTTTTGAGGAAGATCTCAGGCACATACTCAGTACATTGCAATGTACTACAGATCAATTAAGATAATTACACATGAATACTTACAGTTTCTTTAAAAGAGGAATTTAACCAGCGGTTATTTACTACATTCTGTATAGATATTGGTGGATTTTCTAAATCTTCAAATGAATCCATTAATATGAAGTCCAGGACAACATCATAAAAATTCATATTTTTCACCTATATTAAATGAGAACATGATCTAAGTAACCTAGTTTCTCTTTCAGCATGCACCATATTGTAATGCTGTATCAACATGCAGATTAGCAATTGTTTTTAACGAACATTAAAAATACTTTGTCAGCAAAGGAGAAGTTTAAAAAAAAGTGTAGTTTCTGGTACGAAACTGGTGAATGTCATTTCTCTAAATCAGCAATATAAACAATAAAGAGTTGCCTTTACCACAATTCTGAACTGTAAAAATTTATTTTTAGATCCTATGGCATTAGTAAGAGTAAAAGCACTTTTCAGAAATGCAACTCACTCCTCTAGCAGCAAGTTCCATTTCAGTATTATCCCAGTGATCTGTTTGCTCCAAAAAATATATCATTTCATCAAAGACATCTTCAAATTTCTTTGGATTCTGTAAAGTAAAAGCAATGAGTATCAAGCAAATGTAAAAAGAGATATGGTTGATTTCCCCTGGACAGTGAATTCAGGTAGAAGTTGCATAAACAATAAATCATTGGTAAAAAAAGGATTTTACCTTTCGTGCTTTCACAATTAAAGCAGACAAAATTTTTCTTCCACTTTCAGCAAGAAATATTCTGTTTGATGTTTCTGAAAGAATTATCTAGAAAAAGGTTCAGAAAATATAGACAGGTTCATTCATGGGTTATACCAAATGACCTTAAACATTTCAATCCATTGTAATTATCACCTTTAGTATCGTTAACAAGTTCCTAATAAGCCTTGGTGCAAAGGTTACAAAGCTAATCATAAAATCTGGACTCCTCTGCAAATACATCTCATTTTAGAATGATAAAAATGTAAATGCAACAAGAAAATATTTAAATACAGATTACATTATAAAAATGCTTGCACAAAGACTAACAGTCAGTTTCAATGCCATGCACAAGACAGACAAATCCCCCCTTACAGTTTACCTGAAAAGCTTGTCGAATACAATGAAGCTTAGCAAGGAAGTCACTGTCTCCTAGACATTCAAACATTTCAGTCCTGTGCAAATAGAAAAGTTTTCAGAGACCATTAAAAAAAAGCAGCACAAGAATATCTATCTAAATCTAATTGCTAGAAAAAATACCTAGTACAAGTAACTTCTAAAAAGTGATTTCTAGACAGGACATTAAACTTTAATTCTTGCTTTTCCTGGAAATACTTAAATAGACATAAATCAGTACCTTAACACCCGTGAATAAATTTTGCCCTCTTCTGCTAAGTGCATGGCTTCTTCATACAGGGGGCAGTGGCAAAGGGAATCCAGACCGTACGTGCTACGAATCTCCCTGTGCTCTGAAAGCTGAAACAACATGTTTTGGAAGTTCACTAAAGAGCTTGCTGATATAATTCTTGTGAAGATAAAACAAATTAAAGAAGTTTTCCTAATGTTCTAATGAAAGATGCATCCTTTTCTGCATCTGCTTTAAACACAGGGGTAACAATTAACAAGTGAACAGAACATATACACCAGGTCATAAGATTTAACTTTGGGACTCCTAAAATCTGAAAGCTACAGTTTCAAGCTTCAAAAGTTTTTAATTAATAAAATAAAGGCAGCTTACTTCTGTATTTCATTTGCATAGTTAAGTTTGTGAATTGTCTAGTTAAAATAAATTATACCCTAATGGGTCTCAAAGCTGTTAAAAGAAAATAATTGCCAGGACACAAAGTACAGAATGATTGCACCATATAATTCCTTAGGAAGCTGGAAATAGTAACATCCCTCCACCCCTGTTCTAGTCTCACTGGTAAATAAGTCTCCCAGTTACCAAACATACTGTATAAAACATGAATATTCAGTGTTTTATACTACAGGCTCCCTAAATGGCTTTCATTATTGTCAGTGTTAATTCTATGGTTAACATAGAAATAAACATGAACTTGTAGATATTTTTAAAGAAAGAAAACAAACAGATCCATAAATCAAAGCACATAAATAATACAGAGAACTCCTGTTTACAGGGTATCGTGTTCAATCCACAAAACAATGTCTAGCTACAATTTCATTATAAAGATAACATTACATTATTAATAATAATAAAAAAAATCTGATGTTTACACATCATTCAGTTTAGTCAATGACCAGAAAATTAATTCTAGCTTTTTTTTTTTCAATATTCTGCATGGATATTGAAAAAAACAATGTTTCTAGGTTTCTGTGTTTCTGGCCTTTGGGGTCACAGATTAGAACAGGAACTGATACATGGGAATTGGGTGAGGCCCTTGATGATATTTAGCTTTTTTTAAAAGAAAACAACAATTCCTCTCAGGCTAACAGTTGAAATAAAATATCAGGACAGAAAGGTCTAACTTCCTCCCCTGAGAAGATTATTTGAATTACAGATTAATTACAACAAATAATATTTGGAAAGGAGGAGCAAATTCCTCTACCACTGACTTCTCTTGGCATACAAAAAGTGAAGGGGAGAAAAAGCAAACAAACAGTAAACCAGAAACTAAATGTTTAACTAGAAAAGGTGATTCCAGACAGGCTCTGAAGTTGCACCATTAATGCTCCTGGAGTCATTATGGATTTTCTTTTGATGCTTTCCAGTATTTAAAAATATATTGCTATATCACTATTTTATATGTAAACATATAAAGTACATAGATGAAACAATATAGAGGTGTAACACAGATTATTATGCTTTAAATGGTCTTGCACCCAGTAGGGGCCATTCTTTGAGACTAAATAAGGCGAATGCTTGCCTATATAAACATCCTGCTTAAAGTAAAACTCATTAGAGATGATTTGTAAAGATACATCCAGAATTCTAATGTAGAAGAGTTCAGCTACTGGGAAAATTCACAAATTATATTCAATATTTAACAGGATTCAGAGCACACAACATTTTCTAGACAAGAACCTCCCAAGGCGGGATCAAAAGGAAAATGAACTTTTCATTGTACAAGTCTCTAAGGACTTGCTGCCTTTGAGGATAAGGTGGGCAGAAGGGTTGGTTTTCAGTTAGAGGGCGCACTGTAAGTGCCTTATATCAATTGGCATGTGCTCATGATATTTATTGAGGTACCTGATTTTACCTCACTGTGTACCCCTAAGCACCACATAACTCTCCTCACCAGGGCTTTGGTGCTAACCACAAGTTCCCAGAAAGCTCCAGCATCCAACATCTTGGCATCACAGGCAAGCTGGACACCTGAAAGCTCCCAGAGTCCCTTCCTGCCGTTCTGTAGTGGCCACCTCTGTGCACACACAGCCACTGCCACTTTGAGGCTCGTCACAGCCCTCCAGGGATGACAAGGAGCTGTGTCACAGCTACCCCCAGTGCTGGCAGCAGCCAGGAACACAGAGGCTGGGGATGGTGGAGTGGATGTGCCAGCGCTTAAGTGTCTGCTACTACCTCAGTGTCAGGGAGAAGAAAATAAAAATGCAGACAAAGAAGAGATAGAAGATGATTGACACTATAGCAGCAATCTCATCTTGTAAGGCTTTACTTGTATCCATTCAAGGCTCAAGCAGGAGAGTCCTGTTGATGACCACCAAAAGGATATTTCTGATGGCCTGCCCTAAGATCATTACATTAAAATAACACATTCTTCAAAACTCCAAAGCTTGTAGTTCTAACTTGTGTCTAACTGAGCCTGTGTGCTGCAGAGCAGCCTCTGAAGATTACAACATGGACATTGTTCAGATGCTAATCAGATTTCTCTGGACAGTTCAGCTTTAGGGCTGTATCTGCAGTAAGGAGATGCTGAAAACATTGCTCTAAAGCATCCAACCTTTGCCACTTGCAATCATTTTTAGGTCTGAGATGCTCTGACTGCTTTGGTTTAAGGAACAGGCTCAGTACTCTCATTTGCCCCTCACAAGTTGTTTCTTAATAAATAGAAAAAATTCTCAGCTGTGCATCAAGACCTTGTTGACTACTAAAATAACCACCTACGTGAATGTAACAAAAATAAACAATGCTAGACCTTTCAGGAATTCTTGCTTGCTCCCCCTAATAGAGAGGTCACTTAACTGGCACATTCAGCATTCCTTACATTCTGAGAAAATATGTTTACCCTATATTAAAAAAGCTGATGATAATCTCTTTAAAATATAAAGACATTCAGAGAAAAGACTTCCTCAAAAAATGTAAGTAGCTGCAGGATGAAAGTGAAGCATATCTGGGGAGTTGGAAGATGTGATGGTGATTAGTAACTAAAACCTTTGAGATGGCATTTTAATAAATTGAAATGATGAAGCAGGGTGTTCCACCTATGGTCTGGAAGAAAACAGGAAGGTTATTACTGATAAAAAGCAGCAAAGACTTTATTCACAAGTCTAAAAAATCTCCCAAGCTTTGGACTAAGGAAAGCAAAGTTTATTTGATAAGAGACCTACAGATTCAGTACTAGTCAAAACACAAAAATTAGACATGATAAATGCATGTGCACTGACAATGAAGAAGCAGCAACAAAGCTCACTGACAGGGAGAGCAGAAAAGAGGTTCTGTTAGGAAGATGGAAAAGAAGCCAGGAAAGAGAGGGCAGAGGCCTTTATTGGCACACTCACTGCTGCATTGTTGCCAAAGGTGGCAGCTATTTTGGTCACAGTAGATGGGAAAGCAAGACTATGAAAAGCATACTAACCCTCATCAACAAGCTGAAGGCAGCCAGGCTCAAATGGGGAAGAAAATACCACTATTTATCACAGCAGGAGTATCAATAACTTAATTAGGGCAATAGTTGTGCTTACCACCCATTCTGCATTGCTTCTAGAGCCTAAGTGTGTTTAAGACTAGAAGCCTGTCTGGTCATAGGGATGGCAACTGTGTCTAAATGTTCTTTAAAAAAGATTCAGGCACCTGTGTATATTGTAGCTGCCAGACAGGCACAACTGTGTATGAGAAGTCATCAAATGAGTGATCCTCAGCACCCTCTTGACCAGCAGCCACAGCCAGATAAGTTTTGGCTCACCCTCCTGCTATCCTGTAGAGCTCATCAAAAGGGCACGTGATGCAAACCCTGCCAAACCGTCCCAGTTTTGTACAGCTCTTTCCTATATTTTGTTCTAACATAACAGCAAGACATTCCTGTTGCCTCCTGAGCAGTATCCCTATCAATTTCCATTCAAGCATCTATCTGTGTCTTGTTCTATGAATGTTCTCTCTCCTGCGGGCAGGGAGCTAAATCTGACTGACTGTGTCAGCGCTGAAACATTAACACAGTTTCCAGCCTCCAAAATCAGAGTCACACAAAATACTTAGTCCTGCTCCTTGGGACAGGGTACAGTGTAGAAGGAAGCCAAGGAACTGTCAACACAGAGCTTGCAGCATGATGAGGCCACAAAAAATGGTGCCACGTTCTAATTTCCTGGAAGGTGAAATTATTAATTCCAGTAGGGCATAATCACACCCATGAATTTCAGATTTAAAAATGTTGCTAAACATTTCAATCAAGACATGGAGTTTAGGACACTTACTACTATTGTAACTGCAATCAGGGAGCTTATGATAAAGGAACTGCCTTATTAGGCCCTTAGGTGAGACAAATCCAAAGCTGGAAAAGCCCCAGACCACTTAGCCTAAATTAAAACATTCCACTGTTTCCCTAGTGCAAGAAAAAAAAAATTAAGAAGTAGATAAGCAAGAGGAAGCTACTTGTCATCATGTCTAGAATAAAAGAATTTGGTATGTCAATTGTAGTCCTGTTAAATCAAAGCAATTACTGTTCTCTGCTAACAGCTGAATACACTGGGAAGTTGTTACTGCTCCTGCTCATTGCCATAATGTGAAGCATTTCCCCACCACACACCCTCCTGAGGATGGACAAAATAATAAACCAAGGTAGCAGTGGTTTTGTACCAGAACACCAATTCACAGCTTTATCCTCCCTGCACCACACAATGATGCCCTGTAGCTACAAATCCCTCTAGTTTAGGCCTAGTGGCTCCCATTTAACCCAGAACATTGATGGTGCTCTGGCTCAAACACCAAACTGCAAGTTGTTCATGTTCTATTAATCTTCAGGACTTCTGTCACCTAAGAACTTCACTTCATTCTTCAATAAAATCTGAGAAAAGAGAATTTGTTCTATTGGCAAAGGCTAGAACAACTGGAAAGGATGAGAGAATCTTCATAACTTTATCCTGGAAGAACAAGTTGACAGAAGTGGCTTTGATGTATCAAAATGTGGAGAATATTTTCAGAATACTTAAAGACAATTACATGTCCAATTTTGATTCCAATGGTTTTTTGCAGACACTGGGACAATATAGCTTCAGGAGAGGATGATGATTCCACTGATACATCCTGGAGTTTCTGTTTGCTTGGTTGATTGGTTGGTTTTCCCTTTCCTTAAAGCCAAGCAGCTCAAATGAGCATAAGGGGTTGTTCCCACCCTCACATACTTGCAAAAGCATTATGAAAGTTCATGTGAAAAAATCCCCCAAAAACAAACCAGGTACAAAATGTACAAACCATAATGGTTTACAGCTCCTCTCATGAGCTGGTAGAGCTGAAGCAAGCTTGAATTGTGGTGGTGTCCAAATTACAGCAAAGAGAAACCAGTCTCTATGGATACAGTCCTTGTTAGGAATGCTGGGCACCACAACTTAATGTGAGTTACTAAATCAAGGAAATCACTATTTAATGTGAATTACTAAATCAAGGTAACTGTGTTATGGAAAAACAAACCCCATAAGAGACAGTCAAAACAACTGCAAAGAATGTGTGTGCAATTCTTTCTTTTTGCAACTGACTTCAGTAGCTTAGTTGTGGTGTGTACATGAGAGCAATATCTATCACAAAATGGATCCTTTGAGGCCTCTCCTGGTTTTTGGAGAACAGTGCTATTCAAGATCACTTCAGCTCCTCAGATACTACAGGAGATACTCCTCATTCAACTAAGTGTGTCACTGCTCATGAGTCTCTCTCAAACACCTCAAGGGAGCTGTAGCAGACTCCAGCTAACAGGCTGTAACGCAGAGATGACCATGTGTCCTTTGTGCTCTCATCCCACAGGATTACAGTGAGTTGGATCAGGCACTTTACGTTGCCAAGGGAGCCTCCCAGTGCGGCCGGTCAGGAGGGTCCCTGCAGCCCCACTGCACCTCCAGGGACTGTCACTGCCAGCCCGGGTCCCTTCCCGTGGTGGCTGCAGGGAGCTGGGGCATCCCTGCACACCCACAGGGCCACACAAGCTCCCCCAGCTCAGCCTCACACCTCTGGCTCCTGCTAAGTCATTTCATCCTGGTGCAACAACAGAGCAACAGCTCAGCCTGCTGCCCTCATATTGTGCATGGAAATAGGTAGCTGTCAACTGTTTATAATTTCCTCTCAAAAAAAAAAACCCTCCTCCAGGTCTAAACTACACAAAGCCTTCTTCATACTTCTTTATAGTACGGTAAAGCAATAGGAAAAAAGAACAGAAAAATATAAATAATGGTGAAAGGAACTACTATAGCCTCAACTGACTGCTTCTTCACTCATGAAAATGTGATCTATTTTTCAAAAGCAACTTCTGTTTAGGAGGAGTTGGGGATGCATTATGCCAGTACACAAAAATAAACCCAAAACAACTGGGTCCAATGAAGCCTGTAAATGCTCTATTTTCCCCCACAAGAGAAATATATTTTTGCTTACAACGATTAGCAAAAAATAAGGATTCTTCTGTTCACTGTTGAAATAGATCAATAAATCTTTAAAAAAGCAATCTTTAAGAGTCTTACCTCAGCTGTGGAAACAAAGGAATCCGTGGATGCAATGCTTAACGTATCTCGAAGGCAGAAATCATCCCCATTATCCTTTACAGTAATGTCTGTATTTTTATCTTTAAAATTAAAAAAAAAAGTTTATTAGACAATCAGAAAATTCCATTTACATCTTGAAAATGTGTTTCATGTGTACTTTAACACAGTATTTCATTTGGAAGGCACAACATTATACTACTGTAAGAGTAAATTCTTTTATGACCCACTAATATAAATGTGACTCTGTTTTTCTGCCTTTAAAGCGGATTTTCAAATATCCACAATGAACTGGAAGAAGACAAAAAGACTTGGCCAAGGCTTTGGCCTTTCTTTTATAGACTACTGATGATCTCCTTATCTTATGATATTACTTTGCTACATTGATCTAGATCCTCAGTCAAGTTTTTGACTTGGCTGTGTTATGTAACAAACTGCTCCATGTCCTAGCCACCACTTTTATTTTTCTAAATAAAAGTTTATTAATAAAAAAAAACACCACCACATTTTAGTTTTACTTGAATTTGCTTAACTTTACTTGAATTTTTTAACATTTGCTTAACTTTCTACTTTTCATGCCTTTTTTCACTTGCAGGTTCTTCCGGAGAGCAAGTGAAGCTTTTAATCTTCACTGCATCCTCTTTCCTCAACAAGCTTCATCACTGAAATAACACATCCAGAAGTATTTCCTACAGTACAAGAATTCTTAAAGCCTTTAAAATAACTGTTATTTTTTCTTAAAATCTTCTGCAACACAGCTTCTCTCAGTTCTGCTTTACTTTAGTCTCAGATTTCAACTCTTGCACTTCTGGGATGGTTTCATTTTCACCATACAGAAACACTTTCACAGAAGGATTAAATTCGTAAGTCAGGAAGTCAGACTTTGGCTTGATGTGACCCATCCTACATTCTCAGTAGAGCAGATACATTTATTTTGGGTTACTTTACCTTCAGACATTACACATGTGTTCCTAAAAGCCTGTTTTATCTCCAAGAGTCGGCAGCAACCAGCTACCCAATGTCATCCAGGCTTGTTGCTAAGGCAATACTTCACTAAAAACTCCATTACACAGTGGAGTGGCCAAATGCCAATTTACTGGGATGGTTTACTCATCACTTGAAATGCTACAAAGCCACATTACTTAACTATTACTTTGGTGGTTGTTATGGTTTTATTAGTTATGGACTTGGAATGACAGCTCAAAAACTGCACAGAACAAATATCTGTCTTTGGGAATATTCACTGAGGGAAAAAATGATTCAGAGTTTGGATAAAGATTTTACTAGAGCGAGTTAGGCAAATTGCAATCACGACTTCACCACTATTCATATGCAGTCGGATTTTTTTCAGCTCATTCTTACTATTTCTACCTTTTGACCTCTTAAAACCAAGAGGAAAAGTACTGGAGCCTAAAAGTTGGTCGAGAAACAATCACATTCTGAAATGTGAAATGCTGGAACAGAAAAGCAAACTGTGGTTTGTAAAGCACTAGTTTGAGGTCTGCTTAGAATAGATGCGTAACATGATGTTTCTTTCTTATTTCTAACTCGCTATTTGCATTAATTCTCTTCTAATATTACATTAGATGACTTTCTAATATCACTTTTTCACAAAAGTGAAAGTTCAGAGTTTGCTGAACTTGCAATAATACTGTTAAACCCAGGATAGTACAAGCATTCTAGACCGGCTGCGGATTTTTTGGCTCTCCTTTTTTCAACCTCTCCTTTTGCCTAAGCTGCTTTTACTGTTAAATGTGAGTTTATAGCTCAATAACAAGAACATATTCCCAGACTGATTCTAAATAGTTTAACTGTGGGTTATGTGGTTGATTACATAGATATGGGAATAATGCTGTTTAACTAAAATGTATTCCACATATGTTAAAAAAATAATTGGTGTAAATGAAGGAATCACAGCCCAGAACAACACAGAATCAGGGGTTCTTCCAAAGATCTTGCATTCAGCCTGTTAAAGACTATATGAAGCTCTAGAGTTAATAAAATTTTTACTTAACCTATCTTTGTTGAAAAAGTCATACTTCCAAGTTTTCTAATATGGCCTAAAACTATCATCAAGCCAGTATGCTTTTAACATGTTAATCAGTTGAATATGGAGTATCTGTGTTTTCACTCAAAAAAAAACCTCACTGCTACAGAAAAAGACACAAAATTTGCATTTTATGAGGAAGAAAAAGATTAAAAATAAGGCTGGAAATGCTGAGTGAAATAATACCTTTGGCAAGTGATATGTGCACACAAAGCACAGCCTCCCTAAAGAAAACCAAACAGCCTTGTCAGCTATTTCTGACGTTCAGGCCAGCACCACCCTAATACCCTAAAACCTCCTTAGCCAAGCAGGTGCTTATCAATACCCAGGCTGTGAAGGGAGCACGCTCTTATGAAAATTCACCATGGCATTTCACTAGGGTGAAAATTAACTCACAGCTGGAGTACATACCAAGCAAGTACCAGCAGAACATTCTTAGACACAAGAACATGAAAAAAAAGAGACAGTGGCACAAAGAGACTCCTGGAATGAACAGCTGCAAGAGGAACCCACCCAGCAGCGCCTGCAACTGCTCACACCCTCATCCCTGCTTCTTATGGACTCCAATAACTTCAGGAGGGGAGTACCAGCAAGTATGTGAGCTTCAAATATACTTCACCTATTTGAGGAGCCAAGGAGTTATTTTGGGTTCACTTCTATTTGTAAAGAGGATGAAGCAGAGTGTCAGATGTTACAATCATGGTTCTTGATTGTAGTGCCTTAAAATGTATCTATGGTCCCTAAATTATATTACAGTGTTAAAAACATGGAAAAGTATGGAGGACTGCTAAAGCTTGTGAAATTACTCCTAGCTTTATAAGGTTTTGCAAACAACTATCTATTTAAAATTAAACAAGATTTAAAAAAGAGACCAGAACCGAGCTATTTTCACATCTATTTACAAATACAAATCCAGAATAATTATTTGTCTTTGTTCTGGTACATTTTCACGATAATACAGAGCACAAAGCTAACCCCCTAAACTCTCAGAGCAAAATTTGACCTTCATAACTGCACAGAAATCAGCTTTTTAGTATTCAACTGGGAAGCATTCACCTTCCCGTAACGTTTTAAAACTCTGAAAACCGTTTCCATGTTATCTTCCTGCCAACCCTGAATGAAACATGGCAGGAGTTCACAAGTGAGTTTGGCACTTAGCTGACACATTTAAAAAAGGAAAGCACTTACCCACTAGTAAAGAACTCACTGGGAGTTACAGATTTTTAGTTCCAAGTACCACCATTAAAGTTATGGTTCCCTATTCTGCCCAGCCCTCCCACTTCAGTGGAAAATCAATGCAGTTAAAACATCACAAGCAGAAAAGCAAGATGAGAAAGTAGTAACTTATAAAGTCTGAAGAGGAAAAAAACCTTGCAAAGGAACCACTTATGAAAAGTCATGGCACCCTCAGAGCAGCAGGGGCCCAGTGTTCTGCCAGCCCACGTTGTGTGCTCAGAGCCCTTCTACATGTGGCTTCCTGTCCAGTGAAAGGAATTACAATAATCCAGCTCAGACAGCAGCATGAATCAGTTCAGTTCCATGAGAGTGTGCCACAGTCTTCTAGCTAGTCACAAGTGGCACAGTGGTTTGTCACCCCTTGCTGAAACATCCAAAAGCAGCTTTATTTACCTTTATAAATAGTGATAACTCTGAGAGTGCTGATCATCACTTCTACCAAGTAGCTGCTAAAGCATTACATGAAGTCTTAAGAGGATGCACCCAGAAAACAGCGAATTTTACGTCATGCCATATTTATAAAAAGAAAACAATCCCAGCCTTCAGGTGCCCCCTTCTTATGACTAGGTCCTACAGCCACAAGTTAAAAAAGCAAGCCAATATTGGAGCAGGGTACCCACAGTGTGGATCTGCTGTTGCAGTATGTGTTTACATTCTCCAGTAACACAAATATCTGGGGGAGCTGGAGGCATCTTATCTAACCACATGAAACCAAAGCTGTTAGTGACTTCAGCATGAAAATGCATTTCAGGTCAGGGTATTTTAAAAATATCTCCCCAAATCTTGTACTCTACCAGTACATCAGCATGTATCAAAGTTCAACATGTCTCATGGTTCTTCATTGCGACTGCTCTGATGCAAACTGAAGTGCCAGATTCCTTTAGGAAACAAAGCCACAGTCCTTCCATGCCCACCAAGCCACAGAAGATACTCCAGCCTGGCTCTCAGTGGGTGCTCACACCTCCAGCAGGGCCCTCTTCTAACTCTGAGCTTCTGCTCACCAGGGTGAGGGCAGGAACTCAGCAGCCAAAGCTGCCCAGAGGGGAAGAGCACAGGAGAGCATCAGACACTCAGTGTTTGCAACTTCACCCTCCTCCTGGCACTCACAGACCTTTGTCAAGGTAAGCTGTGCCTGAGCTTACTGCTGAGCCTTCAAATGCATCCTTAACAGAAACCTCAGTGGTTTCCATGCAGGGAATAATCTTCTGCTTATGTGTGAATAGAGAGCCAAATCTTACTTCCTTGGAAAAAGTCAACAGAGCTTTCATAATTGTTTCCAAGCACAACTATAAAATTCACATAAAAGCCTTCTACTTAAAACACGCTCATACAGGTATGAAAAGATCAATTTTCCAAGACACTAGGTTCTCACCTAATTATCATTAAGCAAAACCCAAGATGTTGTTCAGTCACTGTGTTCTGTATCACTTGGATGTTATTAAGACAAAAGTAGTACAGCTGACTAAAAGCTGAATTAAAAGCACATGTATAGATGACAGTAATATATTCTTCATAAGTAGAGAATGCTTATAAAAATTTAATAGTACAATCCATTCAGTTTACATACATAAGCAATAAAATGCACCTGAAAACTGTGATGCACTGATTTGCAATATTTGTCATGTGGAAGAAAAGATACAATTTGCCTAAAATTATCTCATAATCTTCAAGAGATTTTCCAAATACTTTGGAAAGAAATAATAACAATTTCTGTGATGTTGATAATAGTTTGACTATTTTCAGACATTCAAGATGCTGACTTTGTCCATAAAGTTATATTACCTGCAGAATACCACATTTAATGGTGTATAAAGCAAAACAACATGGCTACTGCTCTTATATCCTATTGCTCTCATTCTGCAAAGGTAAATAAACAGCACAAAGTTACATGTGTAATAATTTTAGTCTCTTCATGTAAAAATCAAGTGTACCTGAGAAAGGAATGTAAGTTCAATTTATTTCCCATAATCCATGCACACAGGTACATCAAATTAGAGAAAAGTGTTAGGAAATACTATATAAATTTGATATTCTGGAATGGTGATAAATGAAATGAGTCTTTCAAGATTCAAATCTGGTAAAGCATTCTTCCATAAATTTGATAAGAGTTGGAATATTTTCTGATAGTTATTTTTTTAAGCAAAGAAAATACCAAATGGCTAAAAAAAATAGTTTTATTATAGAGAATATGGCATGTGAAAGCTGTGTCTGAATCATCATAGCAGATTTATTGTAAAACCAACATTTCAAAATGGAAAGACCTCATCACGAGAAACTCTATGATCTCAAGGAAGAGGCAGAGTAAACACACGTGGTGCTACATTGCCGAAATCTGGATTTTAAGAAAACAAAGCAGCATCTGATATGTATTTAATACCCTGAATTAACACATCATGTGTGCTGACAGCTGAGAAATCAGCTTAGTAAACACAAAATAGATGTACGCATGTGTTTTTCTCTCTGATTTACCTCTCTGACTCTCTACTTTGCAGACATATGATCCTGAAGCAGATTTGAGACATGTATCTTGTGTAAACTACATGTCACTGAGAGGTCTTTCCCTATCACACAGCCTTTCATTTCACTGAAAATGGAAACACTGCACATTATATGGTTCTACACTTACCAAGGTTACAGTTTTTTACAATTTCTTTACCCTGAACCTAAATATCTTCCCCGATTTTAAGGTTTCAATCCCTATTCTTTATAGAAAAGTTTTGCTTCTCAGCACTCTACTGTTTTCAAGTCCAATAGTTTGGGTAACAGCTTCTGTACTCTGATTTGATTTGAGAGAAAAGATCTGGCAACCAAGTGAATTTGCTCAGCTGTATAATCCAGACAGTCTGTTTGGGTGGATGTGCAGCACAGAGTTGTCACTGCTCTTCACAGGGGTGCTCCAATCTCCAGCAGCTCAGAAAGAACCACATCTCTGCTGTCCACAGCAAAGAGCAGTTTGAATTCCAGCACTGCTTATTTCAAAGCTGAGACTTTGAGGCCCCAGGCTTTACAGCACAGCCCTGCGGAGCCTGCCAGACACCTCAGTCATCAGATTTAAACGTCACTGCCTTTTCTCAGCTCTTCACTTCTCCAAACCAAGTGCAACCTACTGCTATTTTTGTACAGCCACCTTCCAGTGACAATGGAATGGTCTGTTCAACCCCATTCAGTGTGACAGTACATTAACTCATGGGGATGCAGAGCAGATTGAAGATGCAATGCCACATTTAGAGAAGAAGGAAGCACAAGGTTAACTTTCAGGCTTCCACATCTAGAAATCAGTATCTTCAGTACCTTTCCTATGCCAGAGGCCTCCATAAGCAGGTTAGGTAGAAAGGTTGTCTCGCCAAACTGACAGAGGAGTCTCAACAGTGAATTTCTCCCTTTGGTCTCAGTTCCTCCACACCTGTGAGTCAGGGGGTACTTAAAAGCAGGATGTTTATACCAGTGCATTACCAAGAGTATCCCTTCCTCTTTTCCAAGGCAATTCTCATTGCCCCCTTCTTGCCTTTCCCACTACACATTTCTTCACATTTTTCCTCAAAGAGAGATATTACCACACATAGTGATGAAAAGGGACATTAATAACCAGCACCTGTTGCTCAGCTCCTGAAACTTGTGTTTCTAATTATTTCTTCGATTTACTTTTTTTTCAAATCAGTTTCTTAACATGTTATATGAAACCCAAAAGAGCAAACATAGCAGTATTCTGGCACAAAAACTACTTTGCTGGACAGAGCATCAGAGTATGGGACCATCCAAGATGATCTTGTCAAACTAAGATTTCTGGGAAGGTTTTTCTTTGGCCAGTACACCATGCCATAGGGATGCTGATATTTCAAAGCAAGAAGGACAGACTGACAAAAGGAATCCACACATTCATTTGTTCTTCCATTAAAAGAAACATATGCTGCCCAGCAGTTGATAATTCCACTTACATGTATGAAGACAGTATCAGAAAAATCTGATACCTTCTCATCCCTGAATTATCAGACAAAGACAGAACCAGCTACACAGGTGGTGATCCTCAGTGAAATAAACATCAAATGGTGCAGACATACATTTGTGTTTTGGGCTCATACTTAGACTCTGTATTCAGAATGTTTGACACAGAAAAACTCTGTAAGAACAGCCTAATAACCTCAGTGTTCCCTTCAGTTTCAGGGCAGAACTATTTAACAGAACACTGCAGACACCAGTGACACTGCTCAGGAATGTGACTGGCTTCTGCAAAACCAGCTGTACACAGATACGGTTTAACAACCTAAATTTCTAAGACATATGCTTAACTTTAGGCAATAAGACTTAAAGAATATCTGGAGTGCCCCACTGACTGGGACCTACTTGTATTCCACTTGTCCCCAACAATGGGAAAGAATGAGAGAAGAATCCTTATAAGGCTGTACTCTATGTAGAGTTCTGAATGTTTAGTTTACTAAATAAGACAAATTATCAAACTTAAACTAAAAAACCAAATTAATAACACTATAAGGTTGCCAAATGCAGTAGTAATGACATATTAATGCTTGAATCATAATGCAAGTAATTATTAAAGCAACCTGACCATTGCCAATCACCTAAGCTATGTACATTATTATTCAAGCCTTGCTTTATTTTCCCTTACCCTGGTTTACCACAGATAACTAATACATTGACTAGACAGCAACTTTCACTGCATCTGTTTGAGCAGCTGCTAATCAGTGCCCAGCCATGTGGAAATATGCATACATTTACCTTTAAATACTCACAGCCTTTCTCCATGTAGAACAAGGGCAGCTTTAAATAGCAGGAGAGAGAATAAAGCCTGGTGTGATCGACATGTGCTCTTGAATCAGTTACACCACAGCTCTTTGCTACAAAACTGGATTATTAGGAAAGGTGGGACATGTGCACAGTCCAGAGAGCTCACAGAGAATTACAGACAGTAATTTATTTTAAAAACACCCTGTAGTTAGAACCATCAAAAGGGAAATCAGACACATCTCAAACTCAGTTACTTTTTCTAAGAGTTTTAGCAATTAACTGCACAAATAGATGCATGAGAGAAAAATGATACATAAGTAATAAATTTTACTCCCTCCATTGTTATTGTTCACTTTTGCTATAACTTTCTACAAAAAGAAATTTACTCCCACATAGTTTCAACTTTGAAGCATTCAGGCCGAAACAGAAGTTTAAGAAAATGGTAAGATATTAAAAGGCCATTAGAAATTAAATGCTTACACAAGCTACTTGAGCCTTCCAGTTATAGGGTAAACAATTAGAAAAAAATCACACTCCAAACTAAATGCTTGGCAAATAAATGTGCAGAGTTGTAGTGATGGGGCATGGCTAGTGCTAGATAATAATTTAACAGCAATTCTTGAATACTGTGCTGTGTGGATATACCACAATCTTTTATGCCACCTTGATGGGTCAGTCTTCCACTTAAAGAGCAGCAAACATAGTCGACACATTCATTAAGAAAAGTTCTTAGATTTTGGGTATGTGTACATGCTCACAATGTTTTTATATCATTTTAAGTCCTTGAAAATAAATTGCAGGCAGAAGTGTATCTATTTTAGTTCTAACTACTGAATTAATAAAACTATATGCAGAGATCTGTATTTGCTGATTTTATGATTCTGTCAATAGTCCATTTTGATATTGCTCTCCAAAGCAATTGGAAAGCTCAAAGGGTTGTTTCTGCACTTCCAAGACTAAGCTACCAAGCCAAGAGAGCTGATTTCCTTGGAAGTCTCTTCAAATTCTGAACTATCACTGCCCTTATCTCCCTAAGCCTGTTCTGGCTCCCCTTTCTTCATTTTGCCCAAAAGTGTTTCAGACAAGCCTCTTTTAAAAGCATACTGCAATGCAAAAAAGAGATTGTTTTCAGAGAAGTCTGAAAGGGGAATTGGCCCTATAGACCAAAACATGTTCCTGATCATCAGTTTCTCTAACCTCACACTGCCAGTACTCAGCCAGAAAAATAAACACTTATCCCACCCTCACTCATTGCCATCTGTCTGATTTTTCCTACCTCTAGACAATATATACAAACTAATAGAAGTTAAGTGCATGTACACCTTTTCTAGTAAGAAAAAGAATCTGCAAACTATAACTTCTTAAGAATGTATCATAAAAACATGAGAGAGGAGAAATAAAAAAACCCAACCTCCTGCATCTGCAGGCCTTTTACCACTTTTATGTAACTTTTCAAAATGCAGGCAAGCAGTTATTAATTCAAGCTCCGACACGTGGGGAAAATAATTACTTTTCTTTACTCAAATAGAAGGTAAATATGTGCTTTTAAAATAATTTTTTAAAAATTGAGAAAGAGACAATTGCAGCTGCCCACATATTGTAAAGAACAAGCAGAATTAGTTGAGATGCATTTTGTGTTAGGAGGCCTGAGCAGGGATGCACAGGAACAGCAAACTGAACAAAGTCTGGGAAATAAAATCATGCTGGGGGATTGTGGCTCCATTATAAGCAGCTTTTAAAGGACCAGCTTGTATTTCATTGGAAGAGAAGTTCCCAAGGGAGAGAGACCTCTTAAGAGAGGAATAATCTGGTCAGAAAAACGAGCAAAGGTGATTTTTATAAACAACAGTTAAGTCCATGTCAGACAAGCAAGTTTTAAATGGACAAGGCAAGACAAAACATGGCAGGAGTCAAGAAGTGAGAGAGACAAGGGCTTAGACAGGAGTTTTGGTGTGGACAGAAAGAAGACAGGGCTCGGGGATGCCATTTAAGGGAAAGCAGTGGGGTGTATAAATAGCCTGCACTGCTGGATCTAATGGCAAAGCTGTTGGGCAAACAGTAAGGAGAGTCCTCAAAAACCAGAAACATTCTTTCTCATCTTATTGGAAGTGCTTTTGGAAAAACCTCCAAGCTAATTGACCATAGTAAGTGACCTTGACTTCTCCATTGCTGGGTCAGTGAGGAGTAAAATAGAAATTCTTGAGCCACTTTTGAAAAGATTTCAGTTTCTAGGATTAACATAAAAATACACTCCATGTTAGCAAATAGCTACAATAGATACATATTATGAATACCAATATTTTCCAGCAGCAGTAACTTCACTGCGTGTCTATGCAAAGCCACTTTGAGTAGAGTACTGCCAAAACTAAGAGCATCACAGAGAAAGTCAAGCATTATAATACTTTTATAGACAAAATGTTTGCAAAAATATTTTGCTTCAGTATTAGACTGAACTTCTAATGACCAATCTTACTCTGTTCAAGCATTGCACCTCAGTGCTTTGTGATAAGGAATTTTATGGACAGCCATTTAGAAAGGAAGTGTTATTAATATTGGACAAAATGCCTTTAAAAGGAAGATTTAAATATTACTGATTAGGGAACAAATGCAATCCAATTCAAACATCTGCACTTTGAGTATCTCTTGGGTGTCAGAAATAAGGAGTTGCAGCAGTAAGTTGTAATATAAGAGACCTCATGTTTTAGCAGTTACTGAACTTCAACAAACTGCAATGGGTAAAGATTATGTTCAAAATATGCATTATTTTTTTAAAAATAGGATTGGAATAACTTCTCTGGGCATTTCCTCAGACTTAGAAATATTGTTTTCTTTCCTTTTCCCTCATTTGTTGGGATGAATACATTTTCACACTTAGAGAAAAAGCTGTTTTCTTTTGTTTCGATTTCAATCCTGTTTAAGCCACTAGAAAAATATTTAGACCTTCTCCAAGAAATTAAGAAATTCTTTGATGGAAATTTATCTTGAAGGAACAAAGCAAGCAAAAGTTTCCAAGCTAACATAAAAAGTTACACGACTCTTAAGTTATTTTATAGAATGTAATACTAGAGCTCACCTAAGTGAAGTATTACAAACTGTTCCTCATTGCAGATTAGGAAATATAATTAGAAACATTTATTGTATATAGGCAAATTAAATACACTCAAAATATTTTTTTTTCCAATAACATTTAGAGGAAGGAAGAAAATACAGGCTGTAGATATTAATCCATGGATAGGAAGACATTAGAGAAGTCTGTGTTAATAAATTATATAAAAATGAGTTTTCAACAGCTTCAGTGATTATGCAAAGATTTTTGTTGGTTTTAAGAGCTGCTGAAGAAAAGGTTCCTAATATGTAAATCAGTTCTCCAAACAGTTTTGAGACTAGGTTAAAGGCTGTGCTTATTCTCTCCAAAATGCCAGGCATATCTTTGAGTGTGAGAAGAAAATTAAAAAAAGAAACAGACAAACCTTTCAACAAAATCATCCAACAGCACAGACCTTCGTGACAGATTTTACTGTGGTAGCTCAAACACTTAATTTGTTTTAAGCTGTGTAACTGATACACAATAAAAAGTAAGTATTATAAAAATTAAAATGTATTAACACGAAAACATTTTAATATTTGCAAAAAGTTTAAGGGCCAGTGTATACAAGTCCCCATCAGTTTGAATGCCCGCATTCCATTTTACAGTAGAAATTAAAATACTAATATGAAGTATTAGGAATTTAGCACTGACAAGGAACAATTTGAGAATTTTCCCCTCTGACCCGAAATTCTGCTTGTAAGTAAAGCTTTTGTTTCTCTCCCAACTCTTTGCATTCCTCCCAAGTTAACTCGACTAACATTTCAGTCTGCTAGAAAAGTACTAAATAGGAAAAAAAAATTGGAGAGAGCTTTCTTCAAGGGCAGACTACTCCAAGTCCTGGAAGCTTTTAACCCTCTACACACCTTTACCTTCATCACTCAGAAATAACAGGATGAATATTTTGTTTCACTGCCTCCTTTCTGATGGAGTGCAGCCTCATGCCTGCCTCAGGACAGCCTGTCTTTGACTTTCCATGCTGGTTCACAGTACTAAAAGAGGTACAGCATAGAAACAGCCCCAGTTCAGCCCTACATATTTATTTATTTTCACGTCCAGAAGTACTTTTTCCACAGAAATCCTATTATAGCTCACTGATTTATATGATAATACTGAAAGTCCAGTGGAGAATGCAACAACAGTGAACACAATGGCATTCCATTATTTCATCTATTTAAAATGCAAGTCTTTTCCAGGGTGGTATTAATAATTTATAACCCAACAACAGCTTACCAAGTTGAAAATTATTATTTGCAATTATTTTTATTATTATTACTCTTAATAGTATTCTACTTACAGGGAGAAAACATATTTATGTATAACTCTGTCTTCTGCACTGCTGAAAGCTGAATATTTAGAAATATCAGGAGTAGCTGTCCTAGCAGGCAGAAGAGAGGCACTTCAGGCACAGCACATGAAGACAGACAGTGGCTGCAGTGATTTGGATCTTGTATCCCAAGAGGCCCCCAGGTAACTCATTCCTGACTCTCCCTTGGGACACATCACCACAGCCACAGCCTCCTCCAGAAGGCTCCTGCTTGGCAAATTGTTTATCATGCACAACCAACTTAAAATAGTAAGTGGGATCACAAAGTAAAAAGCAAGTCTGTGGTATGATTTATCAATGGCAGCATTAAGATCTAAATTTGATTTGGTAGAGGGAAATGTTGGGAAGAGTAACATTTAAAGGTTTTGGGAAGGAGCAGCATCTCTGAACAGTAGATAAATAGCAGGAGAGAGGTTTCAGGAACTCCAGAAGTTTGATAGAAAAATTTACAGAGAAAGCCAAAATTGAGAAATTGCTAAAAATTTTCACCTCTCTAAGTTTCCTTCTCAACAAATCTGGAGTTCCTTATAAATCAAATTATAAACATCTCCCATTCTTATAAGGAAGAACAAGAAGTGCCTGTCAGGCATTTATGTAGCACTTGATAGCATCTGTCCAACTGTCAGAGCCTCAACTCCAGCTGTGGCTGATCACAAGCACTTCAGGTAGAGAAAACAGAAGAAAAATCCACAAACCATATCTATCTTTCCTATGTATAAGAGAAAAAAACCAGAGCTAAACATTCTCTGATTATTGGAGCTGGTGAACAGTTGAAACCCTGAAGCACATGAGCTGGTTATAAATGTTTTTAATGAGCTGTAAGTGTCATCACAGAATGGTTTGGGTTGGAAGGGACATTAAAAACCATCCAGTTCCAGCCCTGCCAACACTAGATCAAGTGGCTCAAAGCCCTGTCCAGACTGACCTTCAACACTTCCATGGATGGGGAAATGATGAATTAATATATTAAGGACAAAGGGTTTATCTTATTCACTCCAAGGCTCACAGAAGAAGGAAAAACAGTAGCAAAGGGAAATGCTGCAATGCCAGAAAGACCACACTGACCATTTAGCCCCAGGTTTGTATCTTCCCCTCAAAGAATGAAACATCCCTCAAAACAGCACTAAAAACAAATCTTGCCTCTGAAGTGTGTTGAGGGTAGCTTGCTTCAGAACTTCACTTGTTTCACTTGAACAACAAGAAATTTGATCTAGTTATGACTCTGACAAGGCCTACAAGTCCCCCAGCACCACATACCTTTTCCATGTGTAAGCAGCTATTCAGAACAAGTCAGTCACCTCTCAGTGTTTTCTTCAATAAGGAGCTGACATGCTCAACATGAACCACAGATTACCTTGTTTTTCCAAAACATGGGAAATTTTTATGGCTTGTTTAGAGCTGTCTACAATCTCCAATCTTCTGAAATACGACCAAGAGACTGGACACAGTATTCTAAAACCACACCAACCCAAGACAGCATCTCTGCCTCTATGCTGCTGCTGTCCTTTGCACACAGCCAAAGGATAGAAAAGTTTTTTTCTGCAGCAATGTGCCAAGAGCTTACACTGATTATGATGTGCAACTTTCCTAAAGTGTTTCTTCGTGATTTTTCTTTTAAAATCCTCTCACTTATATGTACAGGTCATATCTGAAGGATTGGTAGTACAAATGTAGTTAGTTACTATTTAAAGAGATTATTCAGATCCTTATTACTAATCTTTGCTTTTTGTTAATTCAATACTTTAAATGCCCTAAATTATAAATTGTATCAACTTCCAGCTCTACAATGATTTTATAATCAATTATATGGTTGATAAAATTACAGCATTTAACTAAATATCTTCCCTAAAAGGTAAATCTTTCTTTTAACAGTGGGCAGAAACATAAATAAATGTTCACATCAGTGAGCTAAATATTATCATTTATGCTATACCAATTCACCAAACTGCAGATCTCTCAAAAACCTACAGTCCAAGAAAACTTACCTGCTTTGAAATTGTATCAACTGGCACTAATTAAACACTGTATTATTTTGGCTGTGGTAACATAATTGCAAATTAGCAACTCTTGTTTCACAGGCCTGACATGCTGGAGATTGTTCCAAACGATTGGGAAATGCCCATTTATCTCAAAATCTTAACAAACAAACAACCAACTCCCATTCTCTTTTTTCCAAGATAATGAATAGTAAATGGCAGATAAGGATGCTTTCTTGATCTAATTTCTTTAAAAAGTTTTAGGTATTAATTATCCAGGAAAACATCTCAGCTACCTCTTTTGCCACAAATTATAGTCATTCCTACATAGCATAGGACCCTCCACTTTTGTTTCTGTTCAGAACCATAGTTTGTATTTTGCAGTAGAGTATTATTCTTATTCTTAGCAGTACAAAGAAGGCTGTACTATCTTTATTTCTTTTGATCACTGTGATTTCATAATTTTCTTGGACTTGCTTATTCTTGTGACTTTTTAACCCTTCCATGCATCACAAGAGCTTTACAGGAGATTGTCCTTCTGATTTTTTATTAAAACATTCTGAAAAAGTGAAGCATCCTTTAATATACTTGCTATTCAAGTCAAAAATTCAAGAAAGATAATCATGAAAAGCTCCAAATCTTGAACACAGAAAACAGTATCCACTAAACCAGTTCATTACTTTTTTCCTCTCTCATCTGGGCCAGCACAAATAAAATTTAAACAATAAAGTAACTCAAGAGATCACAAATTGTTTCTATAAAGAACATCTGAAAGGAATCAAATTCTCATTCTTGGTATACAAGAATTTAGTTATCATATCTGAAAATGAAATATTAATTGCAAATACTCCCAGGGTAATCAACAAAACAATAACTAAGCACATTGAGCATTCGCATGAAGTCCTTTGAGCACCATTTTATTAATTTGGCCTGAAGACAGAAATCACAAATGAAATTCTAATTATAATGGATATACAATGCAACTTGACTGATGGTTTCAGATGAAACCAAACTGAAATGTTCAAACGCGTATTTGCTTTAAGGGTTACATTTCCAGGTGCATGCAGATGAGTCAGAAAGCCAGCTCTGACCCAATTGTAACTCCCCCCCTTGTCAAGGCCGTGTTTGGTCGGTGCAGGAGAGGAGGCCAGGAGAGCACAGCACAGCACAGCACAGCACAGCACTGCCACCTCGTGCCAGGCCCCACGGCTCCTGCCAGACTGAGCCACAACCTGCTCTGCCTTCAAACTCTACACTCGTGTGAGAACAGGTGCTTCATCTTGAATTATGACAGGGTACAACAGCATCCATCTTTAATAGCCAATTCTTTCAATAAATATAATCAAACTATCTGTAGTTAATCAGCATGTCAGGCAGCAACTACTCATTATATTCATTGTTGTAACAGCTTAGGCACTCAGAACTGATATATTTCACTCACCAGAGATAAGACCTTTGCTAATGGACATCTGCTTCAGATTAAAACTTTCTAGTTTAATTTTCCATTTTGATAAAAAAATTATGACAAAAGCATATCAAATTTCATAGTTCAGAAGATGCATAAGACCTCTGAACACCCATGCTATAAAAAGGGTCATATATTCTTGCTGTATAAATGTTTAAATACTGATAAGTTACAAAGAAAACATTTCCTTTCAATCCATTGTTATCTAAAATAGAACCACTTCATCAAACACAACATAACATAAAGAATGTGATTTTTTTGTTGTTGTTGATTTACTGATAAATATAATTTTGCTCAGTGGATGTCTCACTCCTCTCCCCAAGAGCCATAATTACAAGCAAAAGGGATGTAAAGTAGCAGTACTCACCAATATCATTTGCTAGAGCAGCAGGATCAGAGACCCCAAGGGTGGCTTCAAACTCCTCCTGAAGACGATAAGCTCTTTGAAGAAGGGATTCAAGCTTATGAATGAATTCAGCACTAATGATATCCTGCAAGAAGACAGACATTAGCAGCTTTTCTATTTGCTTTCAGCCTGTAAGATTCCTTTGTAAAATCCAAGGATATTAAGCCTTCACAGAACAAACCATGACACATTTCCCACAAACCACACAGGCACACTGTCAGATGAAAACTTCAACATCCACAATAGATACACTTTTCAGAACACACACATATTTTGAGTAATAAAAAATAAAATCTAAATTTAAAAATAATTTAAAATTATCTGTGATGTTTGCTGCGCTAGAAATAATGAAAGTAACACATCTGTTTATTTCAAAATATTTTTTAGCATTTCGTTTATAAGAAAGGAGGAAAACAATGAAAGTTTAAGCACATTGTTTGTGAATATGCACAAATTGATTATTTTTCCCTGAGACATTTATCTTTGGCAAGCAGATACCCTCTCACATAATCATAAAAGAAAGAGAGGACCCAAGGGATTACGGGCAGGGAAGTTGTCTGCTTGATAGCTCGATAATAGTGTCCAGAAGCAAACACTGATGCATCAGCAATTGCCAAAAGATAAATAATGTTGGCTCCCTTCCCATGCCCTCCTCCAAATAACCAACCAAAAAAGTCAGAAGAAATGAACTCCGATCTCCTTTAAATACAATACAATTAAACTGGAAATGGAATCAATTGTCAAGTTTGGTAATTGAATTTGGAACGATTCAGGCAATAACACAGAACAAATTGTCAGGGCAGCGCCTAGATTACAGATGGGATGTACTCACTTCTACACTTTCTTCTGCAATTGCATCTCCTGCTCCCAGCTTAATGGAACCACAGATTGCTTCATCCTCAACTTGCCTGTTACGGAAAGTCAGGGCCTGCTCCCAGCGCCTCAGGGCCTCCTCAAACAGCTCCATACCTAGGGCAGAGCAGGAACAGCTCCAGCTGCACTCACGTGTTACAGACACAGGAAAATATGTAGCTAAAATAAGCATCATTATCACAGAGATGTAAGCTGAAACAACATCACTTCCCAGTCTGTATCAGTACTTAGCCAGAACATATTTACCTTCTTTTGGTGTAAAGAAATGTGATCATTTTCCCCATGTGTCAGGGCTTGATTTTAAGGATTACTACTGCAAATAGTGGAGGAAAAAGTGTTCTAGAAAACTAACTTTAGATCAAGTATGATTTCATTATTTTATGGAAATGTTCTCAGACACTTGCCAACAGGACACTGAGAAAGAACACAGTAATATTTTATGTCACTTTACCAAAAAGCTAAGAAATAATTTACATTCATTGTAAGCAGATGCTGAATGTTCTCATTACAACTTACCCATCAAATACAAATTTTCAGGTGTAGTCACTGGAATATTGACAAGCTTAAGGTCATCTTCATCTGCTTTATCCCAGGAATTAGAATTGGCACAAGCACAACTGTGACAAGAGGTGGCACTCTGAACCTTGAAAAACAAAACAGAGTATCCTTAAAAGCACGTTCCTGCCTGAGTACACTACATCCAAGCCATGTGCCCAGAAACTGCTTTCACTCTGTGCTAAGGACAGTGGTTTCTCAGCATCTCTGGCTGCCTGTGCAGTTCATTCAGGAAGCTTCCTTCAGCTCAGTGAAGCCTTTAGATGCGTATCCAATACAAGCTAACAGACATTCAAGAGCCTTAAAACACTTTTACTTACCGAGGCCAGGCTCTGAACTGAACCAGAGTATTTACTGAAAAGTCCTCCATTTGCATAGATACAGGACTGAGATCCTTTTTCCTTGGCAGAGCTCAGAGAAAGGGTCAAGTTTTGTCGACTACTGGAACAACTAGAACCTAAGAGACACATTTGTTTTAAAGTTCTTGCAAACTCAATATTGCTTCTTGTGCAAATCTATCAAGAATTGCATTTACTCTTTCCAATAAAATCCAGTTTAGAAGCAAACAACAATTATTCTTTTATTTACAGTTCTACTTGAGAAATTACACATTAGAATTCATTGTCTGTGACAATAACTATGCATTTTACCTTAATAATTAGCCTATTCTATAAAAAATCAGATGTGAATTTCTCCATATTGAGATACGCATGTAAGAATGGCAAAACCCATTGTTAACATACTATTGATAAAAAGAGTTTTAATCCTGGTTCATGATTAAAACTTCACCTTTGACAAGAAGCCCAGCTTCTTTAAAAGATACTGTAATTTTGTTTCTAATTTGACCAATTCAAAATTCAAAGTCTAAAAATTTGAACCAGCTCAGGTGTTCCATCCTATGGAGATGATTAGAGGGATGGAGCACCTCCCCTCTGAGCAAATGCTAGAAGTTGGGGTTATTCAGCCTGGAGAAGGTTCCAGGGAGACCTTACTGCAGCCTCTGAGTACTTGAAGGGGGCCTATAGGAAACATGGGAACAGACTTTTCAGCAGGGTCTGCTGCAATAGAATAAGGGGTTATGGTTTTAAAACTAAAAGAGGGCTGATTTACATTGGATAACAAGGAAGAAAGGTTTTACAATGAGAGTGCTAAAACACTGGAATGGATAGCCCAGAGAAGTCATGGATGCTCCATCCCTGGAAACACTCAGCCTGGTCTAACTGAAGATATCCCTGCTCAATGCAGGGGTTGGACTGGATGAACTTTAAAGGTCCTTTCCAACACAAACTATCCCATGGTCAAAGGAAAATAGTTTGGTTTACTACTACAGTTATGCATACCCATCCCTTCACACAACTTTCTTCCCTCTCCAAGAAAACAACAAAAAAAACTCAACTTGGGGGTTCCATGCCTTACCTTTTTCTGAAGCAGCTGCTTTGGTACACTCTAACACAAGATGAGCTGGCTCCCATGGTGGCACTTTCTTGTTTTTCTTTCCACGTCTTCTTTTAAAGTGATGGGCCAGAAAAATCACAGATATTGCACTCACTGCTGTTACTGTGAAAAGTTTCTTTAACCCTGGGGAAAGCTTTATCTGAAAATAAAAATGTGATTTAATTGAAAATATACATACTGAGAGACAGACTGCAGCACAAAGAACTATAAGTTATATTGCAAATCCACAGACCATGGGGATCTAAGCAAATGACTTTCAAACAAAGATTTGGGTTTTTTAATTTCTTCTTAACGCCAGGACAATGCAGGACTTCAAGTAAATCTCTAACAGCAAAAAACACTGAGAAAGGAACTCACCTTTCCCAACTACACTACTTGCTCTGTGAAAGAGTGGAAGATGCTATTGCCAGCATTATTGTGGTGTTTCAATTTGAGTAGAACATATATTTAAACACATTTCTCTAAATTACGTTTTGAAAAAAAAAATTACATTTTATTTTGGATCTCTTTCAGTCATAGGTGTATAGGTGTTTAAATCAGTAAATAAGAGCCACATACACAAGCAACTTGTATCAAAAGCTACTAACAAAATTTGTAACATGCAAAATAACAAGGAAAGTGCCATTTAACTGGAAACCACAGTTCACATTCATAAAAATCTTCTGGAAACTTATGCTGCTTGAGGAACAGAATGCTGGGAGAAAACCAGATCCACAGCCCTCGGGCCTCATATGGTGTTTGTGTAACACGATTCCTCATACCAGAGAGAGCACACAGAGCACTCTGGCACTCCTGCCTGCTGGGCAGTTGCTAAAGACTATCACCAGTGTGCAATGTGAAGAAACACTGAAAGCTTCTCTCTGCACTGAGTTTACAGTCAACAAGTCAAGCACCTTTGGTTTGTTGAGAACCCTGCCCTTCCTGGTACCATGCCTTGACTGAGGTCAACAACTACCACTGGACTCCATGGGGAAAAGGAAATGCCTGGAACACAGCACCAACACAGAGCTTACAAAATTTACAAAAGACTACTGCATTTCACAGAAGAGAGTTAACAACCAAACACCTGAGATTAAAATCTCCAAGATCACAAAATTAAATGTTAGCACATTGCAGTTTCAAAGAACTGCAAAGTAATTTTTCTAAATTTGTGTGTGCCTACAAACATGATCATAAATTGATTAACAGTGAAATGAAAACCTCTAAAAAGAGGAATGTTAATAGTTGCACATAAGGGTATTTAAAAAGGACATGAAAAGAAAAGAGCAATCTTGAAGTGAGAGTTTTGAAGTATTTAATATATAGAAAAAAAGTGGAAATGAGCATATGCAGCTAAGACTAAGAATATCTTACCCTGGTTTTATATGCAGTAAAGTACTTACAGGGAACTGTGAAATATGACATAGCTTTTGCTTATAAGTGTGTGATTCAATACAGTAACATTAAAGACCTAGTTTTAAAAGGAGAACTCAGTACTCATTCAAAATTCAATGACAGTTATGTTTAGCTTGTAAGTACAAAAAAATCTACAAGGAAAAAAGACAATTTGAGAATTTTGATATCTTGAGAATCACTGCACAGTTACAAAATGCAGATGTATGATGATGTGCTAAGCATTTATTAGCAGAAAAAGACAAAAAGACACACTTATTTTAGTGCAGTGTTATAAACCAACTAAACCCCAACGTATTCTGTACAAATTTAATTCAGTCACAAGAGCACATACAACACTGCAATAAACTTCTAAACGTATAACAAAAGTAACAAAATTTAGATAATGCATTTATTACCTGGTTAAGAGAATAGTACCAGGAAAGGGGAAGATGAAACACCCG